>NC_083349.1:152899524-153205524 GCF_030254825.1 Meriones unguiculatus | reverse complement strand
ATGATATCAGAAGATGGAAAGATCTCCCATACTCATCATTTTGTAGGATTAACATAGCAAAAATGGCCACCTCAGAAAAACAAACAAACAAACAAACAAACAAAAAAACCCAACGATCTACAGATTAAACGCAGTCTTCACAAGAATTCCAAAACAATTTTTTACAGACCTTGAAAGGACAATAATTAACTTCATATAGAAAAATTAAAAAAAAAAGAAACAAAAACAGATGAGCTAAAACATTCCTGAGCAATAAAAAAGCTTCTGGACGTATTACCATCCCACTCTTCAAGTTGTACTACAGAGGTGTAGGAAAACAAAACCAAACCAAACCAAACCAACCAAACAAACAAACAAACAAAAAAAAAACCCAGACAAACAAAACACCCATGGTACTGGCATAGAAAGAGACAGGTTGATTAATGCAATAGAATCAAAACTGCAAATGTAAACACAGACACCTAGGAACACCTAAATTTTGAATTAAAAATGCCACAAATTCACAATGGGAAAAAGAAAGCATCTTCAAGAAATGGTGCTGTTCTAACTGGATGTCTACATGTAGAAAAACACAGATAGATACATATTTATCACCCTGCACAAACTGAAGTCCAAGTGGGTCTTTCATGAATCTTTCAACATAAAATGAGATACACTTTATGGAACTTGATGGAGGAGAAAGCTGAGGATAGTTTTGAGTACATAGGCACAGGAGACAACTTTGTGAACAAAATACTAATAGCATAGGAACTAACTAAGATCAACAACTAGCAAATGGGACTTCATGAAATGGAAAAGGTTCTGAAAGGTACAGGACACTGTCAACAGGACAAAACTGCAGCCTACAGAATTGGAAAAGATTTCAGTCACTCCACATCTGACAGAAGGCTAATACCCCAAATGTATGAAGATCTAAAGAAACTAGACATCACCAAACCAAATAGTCAATTAAAAATGAGCTGCCCATTTTTCATGTGGGTTCCCTTGTAAGGGGAAAAGGGGCTGTCTCTGACATGGACTCAGTGGCCTCTCGTTGTTCACATAGTAATATGGCCTTACTAGGCCACAGAGAAAGAGGATCCAGATAATCCTAATGAGACCCAATAGGCTAGGGTCAGATAATGGGGGAAGAGGAATTTCCCTTTCAGTGGACTAGGGGAGGAACATGGAGTGGAGGAAGAGGGAAGACTGGGAGGAGATGAGGGAGAGAGCTTCAGCTGGGATACAGAGTGAATAAATTGTTATAAATAATAATAAAGACAAATTTTTAAAAATGGTACAGATTTAAAAAGAATTCTCAACAGAAAAATTTCAAATGACTGGAATCACTTAAAGAAATGGTCAAATTTGTTGGGTGTTCTGTAGGCCTCATGTATTCTAATTGACCTCTCCTTTAGCTTGGGGAAATTTTCTTCAATTATTTTGTTGAAAATATTTTCTGGGCCTTGGGAAAGGAAGTCTTCTTTTTCCTCTATACCTATTATTCTTAGGTTTTGTCTTTTCATATTGTCTTGCATTTCTTGGACGGTCTGTGTCAGGAATTTTTCGGATTTTACATTTTCTTTGACAGATACATCGATTTCTTCCATTGTATCTTCTACACCTGAGATTCTTTCTTCCATCTCTTGTAGTCTGTTTGTTATGCTTACCTCTGTAGTTCCTGTTTTCTTCCCTAGATTCTTCCTTTCCATTATTTCTTCCATTTGTGTTTTCTTTAATTTTTCCAATTCTATCTTCAGGTCTTGAGTTGTTTTGTTTACTTCCTTCACCTGTCTGATTGTACTTTCCTGTTTTTCTTTTAGTTCCTTCAACTCTGTTTCTATCATTTCATTCAGTGTTTTAAGCATTTCCTTTCTAAAGGCCATAAACTGTTTGGCTGCAGCTTCCTCTATTTCTTTATGGATGGCAATATTCTGTTTGAGTTTATCTTCCTCTATGTCTTTACGAATCTTATTTGTTTCCTCTGTTATCATCTTCATGAGCATACTTGTTAGGTCATCTTCTTGGATTTCAGTTATGGTGGGGTGTCCAGGGCTACTTGCCCCTGGGTAACTGGGTTCTGGAGATGCCATATTGCTCTGTCTTTTGTTGCTTGAGCTTTTACGTTGGCCTCTACCCACTGAAGCAGGACATTTGCCCCAAGCATGGTTGGATACCATAAAAAGCTAAAATGTTACGCTCAGGATGCGAGGCTAAGCATTGCACTCAGGGTCAGCCGCTTTGGACCCAGAGAAGAGCATGTCTGATTGCATGCGGGTTGATACCCCAGGTCCCGCCTCTGAGAAAAAGGTATCGGACGGGTCTGATGCTCTTTGGGTGGATGACACCTAAATGAACATCGGTACAAAGTCCCAATTTATTTCTAATATCAGAGATCAGACCTATACTCTTGCCTGATGTGTCTAAAACAAAAAGGGGGAACTGTAGAGAGCTGCGGAATGCTGTGCCTTAAAGATGGAGCTGGTTTCTGCCTTCCACCTTCCGGATGGTGAGTGCTCTCTGTCATGAACAATTCCACATTTGGCTAAGGCTGAGGATCTGGCTTGCTTCCATGTATGTGGACCTATCTGCATTGCCCACATGGCACGCCTGTGTTGGCTACCCAGAGGCTATTTAAGCTGTAGGCTGGCTTTCCCCAGGGTCAGATGATTGTTCAAGGTTCCTGAATAAACTGCATTGAAAAAAAAAAAAGAAAAAAAAGAAATGGTCAACATCCTTATGCATCAAGGAAATGCAAACATAAATTACTTTCAGATTCTACCTTACATCTATCAAAATGGCTAAGACCAAAAACAAAAGTGACAGCTTATGCTGGCAAGGATGCCGATCATGAGAAACATTGCTGGTAGGAGTGCAATACGTATAACGCCACTTTGGAATTCAATAAGTACTTCCTCAAAAAATTGGGATCTACCTTGAGACCCAGCTATCCCACTCCTGGCTCTATACTCTAAGGTCACTCCATCCTATCAAAAGGACACTTGTTCAACAATGTTCACAATGGCATTATTCATAACAGCCAGAAACTGGAAAAAACCTAGATTTCAAAACAAATAATGGATAAAAAAGATGTGGAACATTTACATAATAGACTATTACTCAGCAACTCAAAAACTGACATCATGAAATTTGCAGGCAAATTAATGGACCTACAGAAAGATTATCCTGAGTGAGGTAGCCCAGACTCAGAAAGTCAAATATATCCACTTGTGGGTGGGTATTAGCAGAAGTAAAGGATAATCATGCTACAATCCACAGACCCAGAGAGCCTAAATAAAAAGGATGTCTCAAGTGGGGAAGCATGAATCTTTCTTGGAAGAGGAAATAAAATATATTTTATGGAAAACTTGGGGTCAGGTCAGCATGGGAACAGGAGGAGTCAGGTGTGGGGGAGGTAAAGCGAGAGAATACTGGGAGAAATGACTGGAACGGTAGGGCTAATGAGAAACCTCATACCATGGAAATTCCCTGGAATCTATGAGGGTTACCCTAACTAAGGCTCCTAGTAATGGGCTATATAGAGCCTGAACTGCCCCCTCTTCTGTAACTAGACAAGGCTTATCCAGTGGAGGAACTGGATACCTACCCAGCTTTAAAAACCTTCAACTTACAATTTGTCCTGTCTGCAAGATGTACTATAGTAAAGGTGGCACAGAACTTGTGGAAATGGCCAACCAATGACTGGTACAACATGAGACCCACACTATGAGAGGGAGGCCAAGCCTGACATTGCCTGGATAGACAGGAAGTAGAAGCTAGATATCCCAGAGACCTAGGATAGAACAAAATACGACTGGCCAAACAAAGAAAAAGTAAATAAAATAATTCCTAACGATATTCTGCTATACTCATAGACTGGAGCCTAACCCAGTCATCATCAGAGAGGCTTCATCCATCAACTGATGGGAGCAGATGCAGAGACTCACAGCCAAACATTAGTGTGAGCTCAGGGAACCCACTGGTAGAGCAGGAGGTAGGAGCCAGAGGAGTCAAGAACACCAGGAGAACAGGATCCACAGCATCAACTAACCTGGATTCCTAGGGGCTCACAGAGACTGAAGCAACAAACACAGACCCTATAAGGTCTGAGCCAGGTCCTCTGCATATATGCTAATAGGCCTGAGTAACTTGGAGTTCTTATGAGTCTTCTAACAGTGGGAGTGGGGGTATCTCTGAGTATTTTGCCTGCTATTGGGACAACTTTCTTCATACTGGGTTGTCTAGTCCAGCCTTAATATGAGAGCTTGTGAGCTTGATATGAGAGATTTACTCTAACTTGTTATGCCGTGTTTAGTTGATATTCCTGGGAGGCTGACTCTTTTCTGAAAGGAAATGGATGAGTGAATAGGAAGGTGGGAGGGGGTATTCAGAGAAGTGGAGGGAGGGGAAACTACTTTGGGGATGCAATGTACGAGAGAAGAATAAAAATATGTCGACATCTTTATACACCAAGTGTGTCAACACATCAAGCAGTTCATATGACATACTGGAGATGTTTTCACACAAAGATGCAAATATTTTTAAAATGCTAAATAAATTTAATACAGAATGTAAATAGAATCAAAGGCGAAAATCATATAATCACTTGAATAAATGCAGAAAGTCTTGAACAAAATTCAAAATCCTTTTATAATGAAACTAAAGAAAATTACAACACAAGGATGATACATATTGACATTGTCAAGGCCTTAACTAAGAAACTGACAGCCAATATTTTACAAAATCAGGTAAAATGGAAATTATTTAATGGGTCAAAATAAAACAATGGTGTCTTCTCTTTCATATTTTATTCAGTATTGTGCTTATCCAATGCAATTGAGCAAAAAAAGGAATAAACAAAATAAAAAATTCGTTGTCTGTTTTCTCCCTCTTCTGATGTCCATCCCATTTGTCTTTCTGCATGAGAATTGATAGTCTTACCCAGGGTCCTTCTCCTTGCTTACCTTCTTTAGTTGTACAGATTTTAGTATGTTTATCCTATATTATATGTCTAATATCCATGGCAGCTCAGTCTCCAAGTGGGTTCCCTAGTAATGGAAACAGGAACTGTCTCTGACATGAACTTAGTGGCTGGCTCTTTGATCACCTCCCCCTGATGGGAGAGCAGCTTTGCCAGGCCACAGAAGAAAACAATGCAGCCAGTCCTGATGAAACCTGATAGGCTAGTGTCAGAGGGAAGGGGAGGAGGACTTCCCCTATCAGTGGACTTGGGGAGGGTCATGGGAGAAGATGAGGAATGAGGGAAGGATTGAAAGGGGTGGTTGAGGGTTCCTCAGTGGGGATACAAAGTGAATAAACTGTAATTTATAAAAATAAAAAATGACCATACCCAGTTATAGATTACATTATCTTATATTCAAATTATTCACTGCTAAGATGCTCTTAGATTTGATAATTACTTATGGGAAAACAATAGGGTTAAACATAAGCATACAAAACACAGTATCTTTTCTATATACTGGCATTGAACCATTAAACACATGTCAGGTAATGTCCTCATTCACAATAGAGAAAACAAACAAACAAACAAACATGTGCTTAAACTGAAAAAAATGTTAAATACCTCTGAAATAAAACCTGGAAAATACTGAAGAAAGAAATTGTGGAGGGCACTAGTAAAAGGAAAGACCCTTCCATGTTCATGTATTGACAAAACTAACATTGTTATAATGATTACAGAGATTCAATGCAATCCTTATTAGAATTTCATTAGCATTGTTCATATAAGTAGGAATGATGATACTAATATTTATTAAGAAACACCATATATTCAGAATCACTAAAGCAGTCCTGTCTGAAATAGATAATACCAGGAGAAACATGCTGCCCGAGTTCCAGCTATATGTGAAACAAAAAGAGCACACCACAAGCACAAAGGCAGCCATGTAGACCCATGGGATACCATAAATGATCTGTAAGTTGGTTCACATAACTACAGCTATAGGTGCCAGTAAATTACTTTGGATAAAAGCCTCCTTAACCAGTGGTGTGTATAGTAAACTGAACTCTCACAACTTGATAAAATTCAAGTCAAAATTCACACACATTCATGTATTATCTGTAACTCTGAACTGATGACACTCAATGGCATAGGCAGACTTTGTAGATAGGACTCAAAAGCTCATAGGATTTAAGCAAGATTTGACAATAATAGTGTTTGTTTTGAACCAAAAAGCTTTTGCACAGCAAAACCAAACCAAATCAAATCAAATTGAACCAGACAAGGCCAAAAACAATGAGAACGAAACAAAAACTATGAAGAGTATAAAGGCATTTTAGAATGGAGAAAATCTTTGCCAGCTACTCATATAACTGGGAGTTGATATCAATAATATGTGGAGAAATCAACAAATTAAACATCAAAAGAGCAAAAACCCAATAGGTACATGAAAATGAGATAAACACTCTCAAAAGAAATAGAAATGGGTAATAAACACAACCAAAAATTTTAAATTCTTTGAGCATCATGATGAAGCTACAAATGAAAACCACAGTGGAATTTCATCTCCAGTCATTGTGGCTCCCATCAAGAAAATGATGCAAAGCCACTATTTGCAAGGATATAAGAGGAAAATAATTCTGCATTGCTGGATAAAAGGTAAACCAGTTACACTGTGGGAAACAGTATGGGTTTTCTTCCAAAAAGTAAAATATTGAAAATTCTATGTAATCTATCCATACCACTCCTGGGAATATACCCAGGATGATCTGAGTCAACTACAGAACTAGGTCTCACTTATGATTACAGCCCTCATTACAATAGTCAAGTTATAGAATAAGTCTGGTGTTTGTCAATAGGTAGCTACATAATGAATAATACCTTCACAAAGATATGTGAAAATGTAAGGGAATAAAATTACATAGTTTGGGGTGGGGCGGAGCCAAGATGGCGACTAGCACACACAGTTTCTGAGCGGTGGGATACCTGAACTTCTGAGTTGGTGAATGGAAGGACCTCTAACCCAGGAAAACCACGGTGAGGCTTTCAAAACAACAGGGAACATCACAGGAGGTGAAAACTTTGGTCTCGGGTCACCCGGGGACTTCTTTGGGGAAGGAGAGAAACGATCCTTTGTTCTTGTGGCACTCCCTTCCCCCAGACCTCCTTCCTCCTGGGCACAGTGGCACAGCAGACTCATCTTTCTCAGTGCAGACCTAAATGCCTGGGGTATACAGCCACTGATTTGGAGCCCCAAGCCCTTTAGCAGCAGATAAAAGCCAGCAGTACTGTCCCAGAGTCCCAGATTCGCGCTGCTGCTGCACCATCCTCCCAAGGCGCGAATCTGCTAGACGCCATACTAGCTCCACAGGATCACGATCACTGATGGTATGGCCCGCCCAATCCCACAGTGACAGAGAATACGCTATATACTCACCAAAACCAGGCAGAAATGTCATACAACCTGGACACACCAGGCACTGGGCCTCCCAAGCTTGGAGAGCACAGTTAAGAGACCCCAGGACTACTCAAAAAGCATCAGGACCAGCGACCCAGTCTCCAGTTACAGCGGGACTTGGCTGCTGAGCAGCACTGAGCTGGCAGGGCACAACAACTCTCCAGTTTAAGACTAACCAGGGCCAAACCAGAGAACAGAGAGCCTGGTTACCCCATCCCTGCTGATGTGACCACCCTGAAATCTCCAGCTGCAGCAAGACCTCAGAACCTGGCAGTGACAGCAGCACAGAACTGGCGGAGAACAACAAAGAAGCAGGGCCAAATCAGAGAGCAGAGAGCCCGGATACCACGATTTCTGCCAAGTGACCTACCTGTAAGTGAGTATACCCTTGAGAATCTGCAGTTCCCCAGATCCTGGGTCCTTCTAAAACAGAAGCAAGGCATCGAACCCCCTCCCACCCACATACCCACTTTGGGAAACAGGGGGGCACTAGGGACATTGAAGTTCCTGCCCTGTGGGTCTAACTGAAAAGTTAAGGCAGTTAATGCCAGAAATTGTGCTTCGATCATCATTAGCGCCTGCGACACATACAGTGCAGAGCCCCTCCCACACACTCAAGGGTTCAACATTAGCCATCACTCTGTCCCTCGAGACACACGTCCACGCACAATTACACACACACACACTTGCATTTGCCCCTTTTGCGCCTGAGTACTTTCCTCCCACAGGTACAGCTAGTCCTCAGCACATGCTGAGAATTCTCAGCTTCCTGAAGAACTCTCCAGACGCTAGAGAGAGACAGCACCAGTTTGATCTGCAGACCAAAAACAAACAGGGAAGGTTTCAGATAAGCCAATGGCCAGGGGTAGGCGAAAGAACACTTCCAACATAAATCAGGACATCATGACTTCACCAGCAAACCCCAAAATCGATGGATACTCCAATTGAGCAGAAGCACAGGAAAATGATTTTAAAACCATGCTTGCCCAATTATTTGATGCTCATAAGGAGGAAATGAACAAGTCTTTCAAAGAGATGGCCAGTCAATTGGAGGCAAAGAAAGAAGAAATAGACAATATCCTTAAAGAAACACAGGCAAACATAGACAAACAAATAGATACACAAGTAGAGGAAAAATTAGTGGCATATAAAAAGGAAATGAAAAAAGAAATAGAGGCCATCATAGAGAGACAGGAATCCAAATTCAAACACATGAAAGAAATGGTGCAAGGCATGAAAACAGAATTAGAATCACTAAAGAAAACACAAAATGAGAAAACCCTTGAGCTGGAGAACTTGGAGAAAAGATCAGGAACCACAAAAGTAAGCATCACCGACAGAATACAAGAAATGGAAGAGAGAATCTCTGGAGCTGAAGACACACTTGCAGAAATGGATACTTCTCTCAAAGAAAAAGTAAAATCAGAAAAGTTCCAATCACAAAATATCCAAGAAATCAAGGATGCTATGAAAAGACAAAATCTAAGAATAATAGGAATTCATGAAAAAGAAGACTCCAGGCTCCAAGGTCCAGAAAATATTTTCAAGAAAATCATAGAAGAAAATTTTTCCAACTTAAAGAAAGAGATGCCCATAAATATACAAGATGCCTACCGAACTCCAAATAGACTAGACCAGAAAAGAAACACATCATGTCACATCATAGTCAAAACACTAAATCTACAGAACAAAGAAAAAGTATTAAAAGCAGCAAGGGAAAAAGGCCAAGTAACATATGAAGGTAGACCTATCAGAATCACACCGGACTTCTCATCAGAAACTATGAAAGCCAGAAGGGCCTGGGCAAGTATCATGGAGACTCTAAGAGATCACAAATATCAACCCAGACTACTATACCCTGCAAAGCTTTCAATCAACATAGATGGAGAAAACAAAATATTCCATGACAAAACTAAATTTACACAATATCTACAAAGCAAACCAACCCTACAGAAGATACTAGAAGGAAAACTCCAATCCAATGAAAACAAATTCACCCAAGAAAACACGGCATACGGATAATATCCCAACAAAAATGAAAAGAAAACAAGCAATGAAACAGGGTTAGATCACCGACTCCATTACAAAAGGAACTAACATGCATTGGTCACTATTATCTATCAACATCAATAGACTCAACTCACCAATAAAAAGACACAGGCTAACAGAATGGTTAAGGAAACAGGATCCAACATTCTGTTGCATCCAAGAAACATACCTATGCAACAAAGATAAACACTACCTCAGAGTAAAGGGCTGGAAAACTGTTTTTCAAGCAAATGGTTCCAGAAAACAAGCTGGAGTAGCCATCCTAATATCTAATAAAATAGACTTTCAACCCAAGTTAATCAAAAAAGATAAGGAGGGCCACTATATTCTCATCAAAGGAAAAATCCACCAAGAGGACATCACAATCTTGAATATCTATGCCCCAAATACAAGAGCACCGACATTCGTAAATGAAACATTATTAAAGCTTAACTCATACATTGATCCTAATACCTTAATAGTGGGAGACTTCAACACTCCACTCTCACCAAGGGACAGATCAACTAGACAGACACCAAATAGGGAAATAAAAGCACTCACAGAATCCCTAAATCAAATGGACCTAATAGACGTCTACAGATTGTTTCACCCAAACACAAAAGAGTACACCTTCTTTTCAGCACCACATGGAACCTTTTCCAAAATAGACCATATAGTGGGTCACAAAGCAAGCCTCAACAGATACAAAAGGATTGAAATAATCCCTTGTATACTATCTGACCACCATGGACTAAAGCTAGACATCAACAGCAACAGAAACAACAAAAAGCCGACACGCACATGGAAACTGAACAATTTACTACTCAATGACAGATGGGTTAAGGAAGAAATAAAGAAAGAAATTAAAGACTTCCTAGAATTCAATGAAAAGGAAGGCACAACATACCCAAATTTATGGGACACATTGAAAGCAGTGCTCAGAGGAAAATTTATAGCACTAAGTGCCTGCAAGAAGAAATTCGTAACATCACATACAAACAACTTAATGGCCCAACTGAAAAACCTAGAAAAAAAAGAAGCAGATACACCCAAGAGGAGCAGACAGCTGGAAATAATCAAACTAAGGGCTGAAATCAATCAACTAGAAACAAATAAAACTATCCAAAGAATCAATGAAACAAAAAGCTGGTTCTTTGAGAAAATCAACAAGATAGACAAACCCTTAGCCAAACTAACTAAAAAGCAGAGAGAAATTATCCAGATCAGCAAAATCAGAAATGAAAATGGGGACATAACCACAGACACTGAGGAAATCCAAGCAATTATTAGGTCATACTACAAAAGCCTATATGCCACAAAATTTGAAAATCTAAATGAAATGGATAATTTTCTTGAAAGATTCCATCTACCAAAACTAAGTCAAGATCAGGTAGAAGGACTGAATAGCCCTATATCTCCCAAGGAAATCGAAGCAGTCATTAACAGTCTCCCCTCCAAAAAAAGCCCTGGACCAGATGGCTTCAGCGCAGAATTCTACAAGACCTTCAAAGAAGTGCTAACTCGAATTCTCCTCAAGCTATTCCACAAAATAGAAACAGAAGGAACACTACCAAACTCATTCTATGAAGCCACAGTCACCTTGATACCTAAACCACACAAAGACCCAACAAAAAAAGAGAACTTCAGGCCTATCTCTCTTATGAACATTGACGCAAAAATACTCCATAAAATACTTGCAAATCGAATCCAAGAACATATCAAAGATATCATCCACCATGACCAAGTAGGCTTCATCCCAGGCATGCAAGGTTGTTTCAACATACGGAACTCCATCAATGTAATACTCTACATAAACAAACTGAAGGAGAAAAACCACATGATCATCTCCTTAGATGCCAAAAAAGCATTTGACAAAGTCCAACACCCATTCATGTTTAAAGTCTTGGAGAGATCAGGGATACAAGGCACATACATAAAGATAGTAAAGGCAATATACAGCAAGCCTATAGCTAACATCAAACTCAATGGAGAGAAACTTAAATCAATCCCACTGAAATCAGGGACAAGACAAGGCTGTCCATTGTCCCCATATCTCTTCAACATAGTACTTGAAGTCCTAGCCAGAGCAATAAGACAACTAAAGGAGATCAAGGGGATACAAATCGGAAAGGAAGATGTCAAAGTGTCACTATTTGCAGATGATATGATACTATACATGAGCGACCCCAAAAAATTCAACCAGAGAACTCCTTCAGCTGATAAACACCTTCAGCAAAGTGGGAGGATACAAAATCAACTCAAAAAAATCAGAAGCCCTCCTATATACCAAAGACAAAAAGGCTGAGAAAGAAATTAGGGAAACAACACCCTTCACAATAGCCACTAATAACATAAAGTACCTTGGTGTGACTCTAACCAAGCAAGTGAAAGACCTGTTTGAGAAAAACTTCAAGTCTCTGAAGAAAGAAATCTCAGAAGATCTCAGAAGATGGAAAGATCTCCCGAGCTCATGGATTGATAGGATTAACATTGTGAAAATGGCCATCCTGCCAAAAGCAATCTACAGATTCAATGCAATTCCCATCAAAATACCAACTCAATTCTTTACAGACCTTGAAAAAAAGATTCTCAGCTTCATATAGAGAAACAAAAAACCCAGAATTGCTAAAACACTCCTGTACAACAACAGATCATCTGGAGGTATCTACATCCCTGATCTCAAGCTGTACTACAGGGCAACAGTAATAAAAACTGCATGGTATTGGCATAGAAACAGAAAGGAGGATCAATGGAACCGCATAGAAGACCCAGAAATAAACCCACACACCTATGAATACTCGATATTTGACAAAGAAGCCAAATCCAGTCAATGGAAAAAAGACAGTATCTTCAACAAATGGTGCTGGACCAACTGGATGTCTACATGCAGAAAAATGAAAATAGATCCATGTTTATCACCCTGCACAAAACTAAAGTCAAAGTGGATCAAGGACCTCAACATAAAACCAGATACCCTAAATCAATTGGAAAAAAAAGTGGGGAAGAGCCTAGAACTCATTGGCACAGGAGACAACTTCCTGAACAGAACACCAACAGCACAGGCTCTAAGAGCAACAATCAATAAATGGGACCTCATAGAACTGAAAAGTTTCTGTAAAGCAAAGGACACCGTCATCAAAACAAAACGACTGCCTACAGATTGGGAAAGAATCTTCACTAACCCTTTATCTGACAGAGGACTAATCTCCAGTATATACAAAGAAATAAAGAAGCTGAAAAGCAGCAAACCAAGTAATCCAATTAAAAAATGGGGAACAGAGCTAAACAGAGAATTCTCGACAGAGGAATATCAAATGGCAGAAAAACACTTAAAGAAATGCTCATCCTCATTAGCCATCAGGGAAATGCAAATCAAAACGACCCTGAGATATCACCTTACACCCATCAGAATGGCCAAGATGAAAAACTCAAGTGACAACACATGCTGGAGAGGTTGTGGAGAAAGGGGAACCCTTCTCCACTGCTGGTGGGAATGTAAACTGGTACAACCACTCTGGAAAGCTATCTGGCGCTTTCTAAGACAATTAGGAATAGTGCTTCCTCAAGACCCAGCTATACCACTGCTAGGTATATACCCAAAGTTCGTTCAAGTACACAAAAGAGATTCTTGCTCAACCATGTTTATAGCAGCTTTATTTGTAATAGCCAGAACCTGGAAACAACCCAGATGTCCATCAATGGAGGAATGGGTACAGAAATTGTGGTATTTTTACACAATGGAATACTACTCAGCAATCAAAAAGGAGGAAATCATGAAATTTGCAGGCAAATGGTGGGATCTAGAAAAGATCATTCTGAGTGAAATATCCCAGAAAGAGAAAGACAAACATGGGATATACTCACTTATGTAGACCTATAAGATATGATAAACATAATGAAATCTATACACCTAAAAAAGATAATCAATTGAGCGGACATGGGGTAAGATGATCAATCCTCATTTAGAAAGACAGATGGGATGTGCATTGAACGTATGACAGGAGTCTACTGAGCGCATCTGAAAGACTCTAACTAGCAGTGTTTTCAAAGCAAAGACTCATGACCAAACCTTTGGCAGAGTACAGGGAATCATAAGAAAGAAGGGGAGTTAGTCTGATGGGGAAAGGATAGGAGCTCCACAAGGACCAAATATATCTGGGCACAGGGTCTTTTCTGAGACTGACATTCAACCAAGGACCATGTATGGATATAACCTAGAACCTCCACTCAGATGTAGCCTGTGGTAGCTCAGTAACCAATTGGTTTCCCAAAGTGAGGGGAACAAGGACTATTTCTAATAGGAACTCAATGACTGGCTCTTTGGTCCCCCCACCCCCAAGAGAGGAGCAGTCCTATTAGGCCACAGAGGAGGGCTTTGCAGCCAGTCCTGAAGATACCTGATAAAACAGGATCAGATGAATGGGGAGGAGGTCCCCCCCTATCAGTGGACTTGGAAAGGGGCACGGTGGAGATGAGGGAGGGAGGGAGGGAGGGACTGGGAGGGAATGAGGGATTGGGACACGGCTGGGATACAGAGTTAATAAAATGTAACTGATAAAAAAAAATTGCATAGTTTGAATTTCAAAAGAATTTTGCTTGTTAGTGAAATCAGAAGCATTTTTATTCTTTGCCCTATTTTCCTTAGTATAAAATGCTATCAAACTTAATCATTCATATTGTCACAAATGTCAGTATCTCCCTTTAAAATTTAAATAATATTTGATTCCATATGTGTTTGTCACTCTTTTACTTATGCCCATTCATCAGTGGATACTTTGGTTCTTTTCATATTTTGAGATTGTTGATCTGCTACTGAAATAAGTGCCATTACAAATGAGAAAGGAGCTATTAAAATGGGTAGCTCTGCGGTAGAAATGCATCAGCAAGGAACTATTATCAATAATTATGTGGCAACAAAAAGGATGGCCTATCGGAAAGTGAAAAACCCATAGACACATGGTATCTGTCAAGAATGAATGAAGAAAAATAAAAATTAAAAAGCAGGCCAATTACCAATTACAAACTTAGATATGATCAAATTTGCAATTGCAAACACAATAAAGAAAATCATGATCCCAGTAGCATCATGGCAGAATTTTAAAAAGTTGAAAAAGAGCACCAGTCCCTTGTAAACACTTCTGGCATAAAGGTGGATTCTCAAACAGTACCATATCGTTACATAGTTATGGAATCACTTTCTATCTGCAGATTATGCTTTTCCTTGCTTTTCAAAATGTGTTCTAGTGTCATTTATTAAGGCAAGGCAGATATGTCTGCAAACCAAGGTACATAAACCCTGAATGCAAGATGGCATTCTATTCACCAGTCATATTATTCACGTTGCTGGTTATAATGTAGGTGATGGATATTTCTAAATTTCCTAGCATCTCATCCTCCCAATACCTGGCTCTCAGATCTGGACCAATCAGAATATAATCCTTTAGTTTTTCCATGTGCAGCCCTAATCTGCTTACTTGTAAACCGGTACTTTGGTATTATGTATTTTCCACTTAATGGAAACAGAGAGGACCAGACATTCAAGAATATCTCTAGTGGGGATGAATTCCTTCCCCACTTCATACTGAAAAGATTTGGGAATTACATTTTGGCCAAATAGCTTTCTGTGGAGAGCATGGCGGTTACTGTGAAGAAAGCTTGCCCTGTGCTGTGAGACAAATAGTGCTGCATCTTCCTGGTTAGTGCCCAGACAACTTGTTTCTTGGGTCTTTTTTTTTGTGATATCCTGTTGGTTTCTTGGTGATAAACTTCACAAAATATGCGGGCCCCTTTGAGACTACAGCCCCACGGTGCTTCTCTTTCTCTTGATTATTTACACTCTACTTTCTAGAATCCATGAATAGTTATATATGTATTTTTATCAACATTGCTCCAAGCTGTACCGATTATTCAAAAGTGGTTCCCTATTGCTGCATTGTCCCTCTGGATATAGCCTTGTATTTTGCGGAGTGTTTTCTTCTTAAGTCTCTGCTCTTCTGCAGGCCATTTTTCAGTTAGCACAGTCTTGTCTAATTCCTAGAATGGACATAATAATTTCCAAAGTTTTTCTATATCAGAGCAGAAATGAGAAACTGGGAGAGATCATTTAGATTTTTAGTTGTGATGGTTTTGTCTAAGTTTGTATTATTGGGACAAAATTCAATTTGTCATGGATGCTTATTTTGTGTGGCTATTCCAGTGATAGTTTGAGCCTGATTTCTTTGCCACCTCATTTCTTCTTCTCCCTGCTTTGCTTCCTTCTTCTCCCTTTCTAGACATTACTCTCCTCTCCTCTTCCTTGCTCTTCCCTCTCCTTTCTTTCCCTCTTTTCCCCTACCCTTCCCTATTTCCCCTTCTCTTCACCACCTCTTCATTTCCCTTCATGTATGTCTCTTCACTGTGTGCTGATGCAGTGTGGCTGATGTATCAGTCTCTGAGACTGATGACATATTCATGGTGAAATGAGCAGCTATGCCTGAGCCCAATGCTATATGTCTTTAGGAAACCTAGATAACACTTAGCAATCTTAGCTCTCAAATAGGATTTTCCATGAGATGTTTCCAATATTCTTTTGTCTACGTGTCGAACATATAATTGTTCTCTTGTTTATGCTTGATTACTGAAATTTTTAAGTATTTTGTGAAGCTGAACAAATGTATTCTAAAAGCGACATGCTGGGTGATTTTCAGTCTTTTCCGTTGGAGACCTTTGTTTTCTTTGTCTTGCTTCTTGGCTTTCTTATCTGGAATGCACTTGGATGTAACACCCTCCTCTCTTCCCAACTCCACTTTTTTGCTTTTTACTTTCATTAGCAGTGCTTTCCAGATTCCTGAAAATGCCCATTGTTCTTAGCATACTTTTATTTTGTCTTTGTCTGGAGCTTAATTGTCTATTGATCACTACCATTTGCTTCATTTTTAATTCTAGTTGATAAACCATCATTCATTTTCTAAATCCCATTTTCTTTTAGAAACTCTATGGGATTTTTTTTTTTTCTGAATTTCTCCCCTGCTACTTTACAGGGTTGCACCTCTATTTCTCTGTTCTTTATAATGGTTTGTTAAATGTTTCTTGCTCTCAAAAGACTATGTGCCCCATGGGCACGTGCTGTATAATTTTTTCCTGGACAGCTTGGTAGAGAGTTGGCTACCTGTAGCTGCTTTGTGGACACAGCTCAGAGGATAAGAAATTGCTATGTCAACAGCTGATATACCTCGAAAGCTAACTTAATTTGCAGCAAAATTTTCAGGCTTCCTTTTATCCTTCCTTTCTCTTTCAAACTGTACTGTGAACTACTAAGTATATGTAAAAACCTGTTTACTTTTGCAAACTGTTGTTCTATACCCTGCATAGATTAGAAGTATTCAGTTCGGTTAAGTGTATGTCTCATCTCTAGGTGCAGGCTCCTCTTCCGTATTGGCTTCTCAAATTATGCCAACTTGATTGGACCCACTTTCTAAGTAATTTCTTCACATAGAGTCCTTATGCTTTTTGGACTTAAAACCTATGTACAATTTTCTTAATTCCGCACAAGCTATAGTTCCTGCACAGTCAATGCTCTGTTTGTGACTGGCACATGTACTCAGCTGAAGATGGCTGCACAGAAATCCCTTTGGCTCTATTTGTTGTGTGTGTTCCCCCTTCAGCTCTGCTAATGGCGCCATCCATTCTCCCAAATCCTGCAAGCTGCAGTAGGACCACAAATCTCAGAGACACTGAG
Organism: Meriones unguiculatus; assembly: GCF_030254825.1. Taxonomy (NCBI): domain Eukaryota; kingdom Metazoa; phylum Chordata; class Mammalia; order Rodentia; family Muridae; genus Meriones; species Meriones unguiculatus. Next base: position 153,188,382 of record NC_083349.1, on the reverse strand, counting down.
CAGAGACTTCTCTTATTGACAGCTGAGAAACATTTTTCCTTACTCTGTCACTGTGCTCAAATATACCACCAGGTATCTGAAACAGTGGCTCTTAGACTGAGGATCAACTGGCCAAGAAACCTGTGAAGATGAAGTAGGATCATGTAAAGATAGAGCACTGTTGTGAGCAACCAGCATGGCCGCCTGTGATAGAAGCAATTTTTATTTTTAAGCTCAGGATGCAGGTATATTCTGTCTTTAGCTGCAAGTTTTCAGACACCAACCGTAGTTTCAAGGAAGATGTCTTGACCTGTGTGTGCTTTGTAATGTTTATGATTCATTTGTCCGCTGGTGAATTAAAGTGTTTGACATTTCTATATTAGACTGTAAAGTATGGGAGGATGTTAAATGGTTAGTTTAAACTCTGTGATTCGTGAAAAGAAGCAGTGAGAGAACCATATTATCTGATCATTGTCACAGCCAGTGCGAGCTGCTTATCTGCTTTCTTTGCATCTGGTTGTAGAGATAAACTATCTTTAAAATCATAGCCTAAAAGTGCCAGAGAATCTTTGGAAGCTTTCTGATTGACATTCACAGAGGCTTTTCATTCTCCTGTCTTAACATTTCCTGTTGGGAATCAGCTACTAAACAGGTCTTACTACACTGTGGTTTTCCAGTGGTCCAGTAATTAGATTTGTGAAAACTATCTGACTAAAGAATAGAGATTTTTTTTTCAGTGTTGATAACACCTTAGCTATCTTCGTTAAAAATCTAAATACCATTGATTTGGGGGGATTTAATTTATGACTGTGTAGGGCAATTCTTTACAAATGAATCCCTGCCTTTCCCAAGGGCACTTAGTGCTCCAGTTGACAGAAAATCATTTAGCAGGAAAGGGAATGTTTAATATTGCCTTGGGGCATAACTCAGGTACTCACTTTAATACATGCTTCTCATCCTGGAAAGAATTGATAAGCAATGTCTCCTAAAGTAAAATATTCTGATGTAACTGAGCCTGAGATCAACAGAGATAAAAGTTTTTGAGGATAGATCAGTGCTGCTGGAGGGTTACCCTGAGGGGCTTTCTATATTACTTTGGGTAATGTGGGAAGAAGGGGAGGGATTTTCTGGCTTCTTCATAATCAGATTCAAATCTCTCAGAGAACAGTAAATAGATATTTGAAAATATGGCTGTGTGCATGGACTTTTGTTCCTTCTGGACTTACTCTCTTTCCAATTATATCAGAAAGGCTGAAAATCAATACTAAGTGAAGCCTGCAAAAGGTCACGGTGGAAGAGTTCAGCACTGTGGTGATTTAGAGCATTACCAATTCTTAAGGGATCAACTGCCCCTTAGTGTGAGTGTTTGTGTGTAGTTTGAGTGTGTGTGTGTGTGCACATGTGCGCACAGGCATGCCTACATGCACACCATGTGCAGCTATAAATAGCACCCTCATTCTCTCTCAAAAATGTCCTAATTTGCATGTTTTTATATTTAAAAGTGATATGATTGGTTTTAATTGTCAGCTTGATACAGAGTAGAATCATATTAGAAGAAAATCACAGTGAGAGATTAGTGAGGTCAGGTTGACCCGTGGGCATGGCTGTGGGGGATTTTCTTGGTTTTAATTTTATATTGGAAGGATCAGGACCACTGCAGATGTCCCCATTCACTAGGCCAATTCTAGACTTTGAAGGAGTAGAGAAGGTATGAATTTCTTCCTTTCTGCTTTTGACTGTAAATGTAATGTAAACAGACATTTAAGCTCCTGCTTTTGTGACTTCCCCTAATAATGGTCTATAACTTGCAATTATAGTTTGAAATCAACCCCCCTTTCCCCTAGTTGTGTTTTGTCAGGATATTATATCACAGCAACAGAAATGAAACTAGGACACATAATGTTGTGAAAAGATACTTTAAGCTTAGACCAGCTGCTTTGTTTTAGTGAGTGTAGAACTGAATAATATAACCCATAAAATCAGATCCTGCTGAATAACAAGGAACATGACAGGAACTTTCCCAGTCTCCCCTCTTCAGTCAGGATATAAGCACTGCATGTGTGTGTAGAAGCTAGATTTTGTGATTTTCATAACTTCAGATTTAAGATCATCTTTTTGTGCTTCTGGTGTGATAGTATCCTTAGGACTTGCTGTGGAAGTATAATTAGGTTTTGGTGCTGTCATATGGTCCTGGATTTTGTTGCTGGTGTTCTTGTGCTGACTTCTAGCCATTTGGTTGCCTTTGTTGTTAGCAGGCCTTGTGGTCTCTGATGGTAGTAGGTCTCTGGAGCTATAGGTGGAGATTGTCATCCCAGATGGCTGCAGGCTTTGGGTTTTCTTGCTGCTCCATGATCTATGCTGCTTTCGTGAGCAGCAGATTTGCACTTTTCTGTGAGTCCTCAAAAAAAAAAAAAATACAGCGCAGAACAGGGAACTGGGGTGTGTGTGGTGCCCTGGGGAAGTGGATATCAGAGGGCCCTGAGCAGTCCTCTCTGTTAGGAACATTGATGCAAAAATATTCAAAAAGATACTTCCAAACTGAATCCATGAACACATCAAAAATATCCCATGATCAAGTAAGCTTCACCACAGGAATACAGGGATGATCCAAAATACAAAAGTCCATCAACATAACTCACTATATAAAAAAAACTGAAGAAAAAAAAAACAAACATTAGATTCTGAAAGACCTTTGACAAAATCCAACACCCCTTCATGTTTAAAGTCTTGGAGAGATCAGGAATACAAGGCAAATACTTAAGCACAATAAAGTCAATATACAACAAGCCAATAGCCAACATCAAGTTAAATGGAGAGAAACTAAAAGCAAACCCTCTAAAATCAGGTGCAAGACAAGGCTGTCCACTCCCACCTAATCTCTTTAATATAGTATTTGAAGTTCTAGATAAAGCAATAAGACAACTGAAGGAGATCAAGGAGATACAAATTGGAAGAGAAGTCAAAGTATCGCTATTTCCAGATGATATGGCAGTATGTATAACTAACAACCAAGATTCTACCAGAAAACTATGGCTGATCAACACCTTTGGCAAAATGTCTGGATGCAAAATTAACTCAAAAAAGTCAGTAGACCTCCATTATACAAGCAACAAAAGGGCTGAGAAAGAAATTAGGGAAACAATACCCTTCACAATAGACACAAAAAATATAAAATATCTCGGTGTAACTCTAACCAAGCAAGTGAAATACCTGTTTGATAAGAACTTCAAGTCTTTGAAGAAAGAAATTGAAGAAGATTTTAGAAGATGGAAAGATGCTCATGGATGGGTAGGAATAACACAGTGAAAATCACTAAAACCGTCTTCAGATTCAATGTGGTTCCCATAAAAATTCCAATACAATTGTTTAGAAACTCAAAGAGAGCAAACATTAAATTCATATGGAAAAATAAAAGACTCAGGATAGCCAAAACAGTTCCGTACAATAAAAGAACTTCTAGTGGTATCAGAATCCCTAATTTCAAGCTATACTACAAAGCAATAGTAATAAAAACTGCATAGTATTAGCATACAAGCATTCAGAGTGGTCAATGGAACAGAACTGAAGGCCCAGAAATAAACCCACATGCATATGGGTATTTTATTTTCAACAAAGAAGCCCAAACCATACAAAGGTAAAAAGAAAGTATCCTCAACAAATGGTGCTGGTCTAACTGGACGTCGAAAAATGCAAATAAAATGCATATTTATCATCTTGCACAAAACTCAAGCCCAAGTGGATCAAAGACTTTGACATAAAACCAGTGACTCTAAATCTATTAGAAGACAAAATGGTGTTCTGTTCTGGAAATTGTCTTTTGTGCCAATGAGTTCAAGGCTCTTCCTTCCTTTTTCTTCTAACAGGTTTAGTGTGTCTGGTTTTATATTAAGGTCTTTGATCCACTCGGACTTTAGTTTTGTGTAGGGTGATAAGTATGGACCTATTTGCATTTCTCTACATGTAGATATCCAGTTAGACCAGCACCATTTGTTGAAGGTGCTATCTTTTTTCCCTTGTATGGTTTTTGCATCTTTGTAAAAAGCCAGGTGTCCATAAGTGTGTGGGTTTATTTCTGGGTTGTCTATCCCATTCCATTGATCCACCATTCTCTTTCTATGCCAGTACCATGCAGTTTTTATTACTGTTTCTCTATAGCACAGCTTGAGACCAGGAATGTAGATACCTCCAGAAGATCTTTTATTGTAGAGGATTGTTTAAGAGCAATAATCAATAAATGAGACCTCATGAAACTGAAAAGCTTCTGTAAACAAAGGACACTGTTGTTGAAACAGAACAACTGCCTGCAGATTGGGAAAGGATCTTCACCAACCTTATATCTGACAGAGGGCTAATATCCAGCAAGTATAAAGAACTCAAGAAGTTAAACAGCAACAAATCAAGTAATCCAATTAAAAAATGGGGTACAGAGCTAAACAGAGAATTCTAAATAAAGGAATGTCAAATGGCCAAAAAACACTTAAAGAAATGTTCAACGTCCTTATTCATTAAGGAAATGCAAATTAAACTGACCCTGAGATTTCACCTTACACCCATCAGAATGGCTAAGATGAATAACTCAAGTGACAACACATTCTGGAAAGAATGTGGAGAAAGGAGAACCCTCCTCCACTGCTGGTGGGAATATAAACTTTTACAACCACTTTGGAAATCAGTCTGGTGCTATCTCAGACAGTAAGGAACAGTGTTTCCTCAAGATCCAGCTTTACCCCTCCTAGGTATGTAGTCAAAAGATGCTCAAGTACATAACAAGAACATCTGCTCAACCATTTCTGTAGCAGCTTTATTTGTAATATCCAGAAGCTGGAAACAGCCCAAATGCCCCTCAGTTGAGAATGGATACAGAAATTGTGGTACATCTACACAATGGAATATTACTCAGTGATAAAAAAAACAAGGAAATCATGAAATTTGCAGGTAAATGGTGGGAATTGGAAAAGATCATCCTGAGTGAGGTATTCAAGAAGCAGAAAAACACACAGGGTACATACTCAGTCATAAGTGGATACTAGGCATATAATATAGGATAAACATACTGAAATCTGTACCTCTAAAGAAGGTAATCATGAAGGAGGACTCTGGCTAAGATGCTCATCTTCATTCAGAAAGGCAAAGAAGATGAACTTAGGAGGAGAAAGAAAACAGGGATCAGGATAAGAGCCTACCATAGAGGGTCTCTGAAAGGCTCTATCCTGCAGGGTATCGAGGCAGATGCTGAGACTCATAGCCAAACTTTGGGCTGAGTGCAGGGAATCTTATGAAAGAAGTGGGAGATTGTAAGATCTGAAGAGGACAGGAGCTCCACAAGGAGAGCAACAGATCCAAAGTTCTGGGCACAGGGGTCTTTTCTGAGACTGATACTCCGGCAAGGACCACTCATGGAGATGGCCGGGAACCCCTGAACAGAGGTAGCCTATGGCAGTTCAGTGTCCAAGTGGCCTCCATAATAATCGGGACAGGGACTGTTTCTGACATGAACTGATTGACTTGCTCTTTGATCATCTCCCGCTGAGGGGGGAGTAGCCTTAGCAGGCCACAGAAGAAGACAATGCAGCCCGTCTTGATGAGACCTGATAGACTAGGATCAGAGGGAAGGGGAGGAGGACCTCTCTTAACATTGGACTAGGAGAGGGACAAGGGTGGGGAAGAGGGAGGGGAGGAAGGAGGGAGGTACAGCGGGGATACAAAGGGAATAAATTGTAATCAATAGATATAAAAATAATTTATAAAAGAAGAAGAAGAAGACAAAGTGGGGAAAAGTCTGGAACTCATTGGCTTAGGAGACAGCTTCCTGAACAGAACACCAACAGCAACAGGCTCTGAGACCCACAATTAATTGGGATCTAATGAATCTGAAAAGCTTCTGTAAGTCATAGGACACTGTCAGTAGAACAAAACGGTAGCCTACAGATTGGAAAACTATCTTCAGCAACCCTACAACTATCATCAGCAACTCTACATTAGCCCTACATTAGACAAAGGGCTAATATCCAAAATATACAAAGAACTTAAGAAATTAAACATCAACAAATCAAATATTATAATTTTAAAATGAGGTACAGAGGTAAACTAAGAATTCACAACAGAGGAGTCTTGAATGGCTGAGAAGCACTTAAAGAAATCCTCAGTGTGCTCAGTCATCAGAGAAATGTAAACCAAAACAATTCTACAATTCCATCTTACACCAGTCAGAATGTCTAAGGTCAAAAACTCAAGTGACAGCACTTGCTGGCAAGGATGTGGAGAAGAAGAACACTCCTCCATTGTTGGTAGCAGCGCAAACTTGTACAACCTCTCTGGAAATCAATCTGGCACTATCTCAGAAATTTGGGAATAGTTCTACCTCAAGATCCAGTCATATCACTTCTACCCAAAACATACTCCACCACACAATGAGGATATTTGCTCAACTATATTCATATCAGTTTTATTCGTAATAGCCAGAAACAGGAAACAACCTAGATGCCCCTCAACCAAAGAGTGGATAAAGAAATTGTGGTACATTTACACAATACTAATCAGCCATTAAAAACAAAGAAATCATGAAACTTACAGAAAAATGGATGGAAGTAGAAGATATCATCCTTTGTGAGGTAATGCAGACCCAGAAAGATGCATATAGTATATCCTTACTTATAAACAGATATTAGACCATACTACACAGGATAACCATACTACAATCCACAGACTCAAAGAAGCTAGGTAACAAGGAGGGTCCCAGAGAGGGTGCTGGAATGTCACTCAAAAGGCAAAATAGAATAGATAGCAGAAGTGGATGAAGAGAAGAAAATGGGCAGGAGATAGAATGGGGAGGGAAGCAAGGGTGGAGATCAGATGTGCGGAGAATGGGGTGGGTGGGGGGTGAGGAGGCTGGGAACAATAAGGAAAACTGACGATGGGCATCTCTGACAACCTGGAGGCCTCTGGCAGAGTAGGTTCCTGGGAGGATATTGTTGTGACTCTAGCAGAGAGTGCTAACGGGGTGAGGGGCATGAGGCCTGAGGTGATCAGGTCCTAGCCATGCAGGACTAGTAATTTTTGATCCAAAAAATTACTCTGCTGACAAATAGTGCAGGGATAAACAGGGAACAAATATTTAGGGAATGTCCTACGAATAATTTACCCACCCCTCAGTGAAGAGCCAGCCCTTGACATTATGGATGTTCTACTATGCCTACAGACAGTAGCCTAACTTGACTGTGGTTTTGGAGGCTCCAGCATACAGGAGATTGAGACAGTTGCTGGGACTTGCAGCCAAGCATGGGGCAGAGCTCAGAGGGTCCTGTGGAAGTGTTAAGGGAAAGATGGAAGGACCTGGGAATAGGAATCCCACAAGAAGATCAACAGAGACAACTAACTCAGACCCATGGGTGCTTACAGATACTGAAATATCAATATGTCTCAGGAGCACGCATGGTCTGGACCTAGGCCCCCTGCATATATGTGGTTAATGGGCAGCTTGATCTTTTTGTGGGTCACCTGGAGAGTGGAGCTTTTTGGGTTTTTTTTTTTTTTTTCTAACATGGACTCTATTGCCTGCTTTTGGATCACTTTCCCCTGGCTTGGTTACCTTGCCTGGCCTCAGTGGATGTGCTCAGTACTGATGTGATTTGGTGTGTTTTGGAGGGCTGACATCTGAAAGAGATCCTCATGGGGGGGGTAAGGGAGATTGGAAAGAGTAAGGAGGGGGAAGGGGACTGGAAGGAGAGGAGTTACGGGGATCCTTGGGATGTAAAGTAAATAAAGTGAAAAAAAAAAGAAGGTGGGACTCTGCCAAAGCTTCTCTTCCATGTCTTGTGCCTTACAAGATGATGGCAGTACTAATCTAGGCTGTGAGTAGACTTCATTCCCATTTTGAAATAGTATTATTATTGTACTCACTGTTTTGAAATTTATTTATTCATTGTACAGTTGATAAACTTTTGGACTTTTATCAGTTTAGTAATTAGTATGGAGAAATATAAGGAAAGCTTATTTTAAAGTTAACTGAAATAATTTTTATTATTCATTCTAAATCATTTCGGTGTGTATTTTCTTATTCTAGGATACTGTTTACAGCTCACATGGGATTGAAAATGATATATAACACATAATATGTTAAATACACATTGTTGAAGTTTTGCAATGAAGTCATAATTTAGATGAATGTATATCATCACTCATAACTAGATATGACTCAAATAGTCATATTTTGGGGGTTGATACATATTTAGTTAATCTCTTGTTCTTCACACATTGCTTAGGAGTCACAATAAAGCTCAGAATCTATAATGATATGAATGCCCCTGACTTTAACAGAAGATTATTAGAGCTCAACTGATGGAGAGAACTCAATTGTTGGAAGAGCAAATGAAAAGATTAACTTGATATATCAATGTAACATGGAAATAATATATTGAGCCATAAAAGGTGGTTCTTGTTATTCATAAAGTCCTCTAATATTAAACCTAGAATTATGTTGAATTATCTTGAATTATATTTCACAGATAAAGACCCACAGATAAGACCCACAGATAAAATACCAATGCTAAACTGGATTTTAAAATATTATACTTACTGTGTGTAGGTGCTTGACGGTACCCATGGAAGCCAAAAGAGGGCATAAGATTCCCTGGAGCAGAAGTCACAGGTTGGCAGTTAGTCATATGCCTCTCAATGTGGATGTTGGAAACTGAACTCAGGTCCTCTGCAAAAATGGTATGTACTCTTAAACTCTCAGCCATCTCTATAGCTCTTCATTAGCTATTTTGAATTAAAAATATTATCTTTTATATAAACACAGGAAGATTTTAAGACTATTAAAGCTTGATATCTAAGCTGACATACTAGCAATTTTAAGTGTGGGCTCCATAATCCTGGAAGAGAGAAAAACAATTTACTCCATGTTCTCAGGCAATTTCAAAGTACAATATGCAGATTGTGTAGAAATGGCTTTCTTTCACTTATACTGTAAACAATGCTTCTTTGAGCATATGTAGGTAGCAGAGGATGCAATGCAATGCTAAGGAGTAGCAACCTTAAAGGTAACTTAATTCTTAGAAATCATCAAATTAGTGCCCATGAAAACTGCACACATTAAAGCCAGCTACACCATGGTAGTATTAAGAACATTTACGTGTGAGAATTAGAGCTCCAAATTTCATTTGCTTTGGAAATCAGATTCTACCTACCATAAGAAACATCTTATTTTGTTTAGCAAAGCTGCTAATTGAAATGGGAATTATAATGATTGTTTCTGAAAGGTTTCATGACCATAATCATCTTGCACCCAGTTCCAAATTTTTACTACTTCCTGGAGTCCTCTGGGAGGAGCTTTTCTAAGCTTAAGATGGTGCCTCCCTCTCTTAAGGGATGCTAATTTAATAAGCCTATCATCAGGCTGATCCTCTAGGGCACCTGAGGTTCCCATCCCCTGTGTTAGATTGCTTGCTCACCACAGCATTGCTAAGTACACACTTAATGGAAGCCACATGGTTTGTAAAGAAGAGTTCCTTCTTCACCTGAAGATGCTCAGATTTTCTTTAATGAAATAAAAATTGATTCGATTTCATTTTGTTTGTTATTTGAAACAGGATCAATTGAATGTCTTCCAATAGTGAAGTAGTGTCATGAACTACAATAAATAAAGAAGAGCAGGTGATTCTTGCTTTGGAAATGAGCACATAGGCATGTTTTAAGATAATTCAGTAAAGTAAAATTCATGAGTTGTTATGAGGAAAAAGTCCTCAACATGACAAGTTGCATGTCTAACCATGTATGGTTTTCTCTAAGATCACAGGTTGCTATTTAAGTATTGTTGATTCATTTTAATTCAAAAACTGTAACATTAAAAGAACATCATTTGGAATGTTGGGTATTACAGTTAGCAGGAAACACTCATATTATATTAGAAATGAATGCTTGCTCCAACAGCTTCCATTGTTCAAGGCTTTCAAGGGGAAGGAAAATGTAAAGACAAGGAAATGTCTTAAGTCACACAGAAAAAGGGGTATTGGTGCAGATAACATGTCCTAACATCAGATCATATATCAGTAATATATGCATGGCTGATTCCTAGGACTACGGGGATATGAGTCCATATATATTTATTAACTTCATCCCTGACTTCAAGCTATACTACAGAACAATAGTATTAAAAATTGCATGGTTTTGTAATAGAAACAGAATGGTTGATCAATGGAATAGAATCGAAGACCCAGAAGTAAACCCACATACTTACGGACACTTGATTTTTGTCAAAGGAGTCAAAACCATACAATGGAAAGAAGAAAGCATCTTCAACAAAATGGTGCTGGTCTAACTGATTTCTACATGTAAAAAAATGCAAATAGATCCATATTTATCATCCTTCATAAGGCTGAAGTCCAAGTGGATCAAAGACCTCAACATAAAACCAGACACAGAAGAGGTGAGCTGTACGTGGGCTCCAATGCACATCTTTGGTCATCCTGAAGAGGTCACTGGATTGCCCCAGCAGCAACAAGGAGGAGTCAAAGGAGGATGCCTGAATTTCACTGAGAAGAGGGAATAAAATAGACAGAGGAAGTGACTGAAGGGAGGGAACAAAATAAGGGAGGGAGTGCTGAGGGAAATCAGGATGGGAATCAGATGTGGAGGGGAGAAGGCAGAGGTCTTTAGAGAGAAGAGAACCCATTGGCTGGGGCATTTCTGAGACAAGCTGGAGACCTACAACAGGGCAGGCTCCAGGGAATATGTTAGGGTGACTCCAACTGAGACCCCTAGTAGGGAGAATCATGGAGACAGAAGAAGCCACCCCTAATTAGACAGGACTTCTAATGGAGAGAGGTGGAACACTAACCTACCCACAACATTTTTGACCCAAAATTTATTCTACCTATAAAATGTTCCAGGATAAAGGTAAAGCAGAGATGGAGGGAATGTCCAACCAATCTCACCCAACCTGATATCTATCCCATGGAAGAGAGCCTACCCCTAAGTCTAGCAAAGACAGTCTGCTTTGTTTGCACATGGAAGCGTAGCATAGCTATCTTCTGACAGGCTCCACCCAGCAAAGAATATGAAACAGATGCTGAGACTCACAGCCAAAGAATGGGCAGAGTGCAGGGAGCTTTGTGGAAGAGTTGGGGGAAGGATAGAAGGACCTAGAAGGGACAAGAGCTTCACAAGAAAACCAACAGAGTCAACTAACCTGGACCCAGGGAGGGCTGTGGAGACTGAAGCACCAACCAAGGTCCATGATGGGCTGCAGCTTGCCCCTCTACTCATATATATCCAAATGGTAAACTTGGTCTTCTTGTGGGTTCCCTAGTAAGAGGAGCAGGAACCATTTCTGTGATGGACTCTGTGGAATGCTTTTTGATTATTTTTCCTGGGAGAGTTGCCTTTGCCAGGGCATAGTGAAAGAGGATGTGCTCAGTCCTGATGTGACTTGAAGTGCTGGAGTAGGTTAGTGGGGAAGTGATGGCTGAGAAGTAGGAGAGGGGAGAAAGAAGGAGAGGGAGGGAGGGTGGGACCTAGGAAGAGGATGTTGGGGAATATGATTGAGATGTTAAGTGAACAAGTAAGTAAATAAACTTAAAAGCTAAAGCAAAACAAACAAAAAACATATACTAGTGATGTTTCAGGTTTGGTCCATTTAAAAATTCTTATTCCTGTGTCCCTTTTGAGGGGGACACCTTTTCCCAGACATAAATCTTCTGGCTGATTCCCCAGTGGCCTTCTGAAGTTTGAAATGTCCTTGACTTGTTGCTTTATGTCCTGATTTTCCACAGTACTTTTTACAAAAGTAGAAGGAAGGTAAACAAGTTAGGATGAGTTGAACAACCTGGACTTGGTTAAAAAAAGAAGTGTTGTCTTTGGCTTTCAAATGGAGAGTAGAGAAAGACTACCATTTCCTGTCAATATTTGTTTGATGGTTGGCTCAGTTGGAATATTCCTGTAATCTGAGCACTCAGGAGGCTGAGGCAGGAAGATTGCGATTTCAAGACCAGCACTTTATACAGAAGCCTAGAAACCTATCGAGATTGTTCTAAAAATAAAAGTGAAAAGGGAGCTTGAGAGTTGCAGAGTGCTTGTAAAGTGCTGCTAACTAGCATGAGTAAGGATAAGAGTTAATTTCAAGTGTTGAAAAAAATTAGCATGATAATTTTTGATGTGTAAACTGCTAAGAAAGTAAATATTCTCCATGCCAATCTATGGGCAGAGACTTCATATGGCTTTCTCAGCCTTCTTTTTATGGAACCCAGGATCATCAGCCCTGGGATAACACCACTCATAATGGGGTGTTCCTCCCACATTGATCACTAATTAGAAAATCCCTTATAATCTGGATTTCATGGGATAATTTTCTGAAATGAGGGCCCTTCTTCTCTGAAGACTCTAGCTGTGCCAAGTAGACACAGAAAACCAACCAGTACAGGGATGCTATGTACACATTTGTGTGGGTGCTTAGGATTCTTGGAACACATATGTTTATGGGAATGGAGGCCAGAGGTCAAAGTTTCTTGTCTTCCTTAGCTTAGTTTTAAGACAGGATATGTAACCCAAAGGTGGGGCTCACATAGTTTTTCAAATGGCTTGCCACTAAGCCTCAAGGGTCCTTCCATCTCAGTCTCCCCAGAATGTGATTGCTGATACATTATATGCACCCAATGTTTTGTGTGAATGCTGAGGATGAAAAGTCAGGTCTTCTTGCTTGCACAGCAAATAATTTATTGACTAAGCCATCTCCTTGGCCTCTGATATTTATTATGGACCACAAGTAAATCGACGCTTTGTGTCAAATGAGAAATTATCTTTATTGTTCTAGACAGTAAAGAAACACCATATCTCTCTACCAAGGCTGTTTACTTCACACAAGTCTTTGGGGAAGAGACTGTCCACACTCTGCTCACATGAAGATAGAAACATGAAGTACAAATGGAGAATTTCAATAGTTACTTTTTTTTTTCCTGTGGTACTGGTTTCCATTAGTTTATCTTTGCTTAAAGAGGGTTTTGAGAGGCCATAGGGCAGCATGAGTAAAGTGTCAATGTGGCCTTGACCCTAAGCAACAGCTTGCCTCAGACAATGTGTAAAAGCCTCTTGCCATTTATGATTTTTTTTAAAATTGTATGAAATAGGAAGGTTCTACACAAAGTTGATCACATGAAGTCTTTTCTATGATTTCCTTGATAGGGAGAAAGCCAGATCCTGCTTATCATTTGTGGGATAAGAATTTTGTAACCTATGCATTCACTTGTGAAGGATTTTTCTGAGAAGTGTATCTTGAAGGATATCTATCTATCTATCTATCTATCTATCTATCTATCTATCTATCTCTTCTATTTCCTATATATCACTTATGTGTCTCAGTGTCTATTATCTATAAATATTATCTATGTATTTATCTATCATCCATCTACCATCATTGCCTCTCCCTATTCTATTCTACTGTATTCTATTCTATTTTCATAGTAGGATGAGTTGAATGATATATGAGAAAACATAGAAGAAAGAAAAGTAAATTCAAACCCACCCATCAAGCCTGAAATACTGATAGGTACGCTGTCTTTGGGAGAGAGAAAAGTTGTGAAAATGTCAAGTAAAAGACATCAGAAGATATGGAAACTCATGTGTGAAGTTTTGGTAGTATAGATATGGTTAAATTTTAGGGAAAACTGGTGATATAATTATATCTGATTTTGGAATTATTCTTTCAATAGTCTTGTGGAGAATTGATTAAAGGAGGGCTAGAGTGTAGATCAGAAGATTTGAAAAAAGAGGAGAATCTTACAATGCTATTTTAGTAATCAAGATCTGAATTAAGGGTGCTTCAAAGGGAATGATGGGAAAGTAGGTTAAAGGGATATTTAGGGAGTAGAATCAATAGGGCTCTGTGAGTAATTCAATGATGGGAGTTAGAAACTCCAGGGTGACTTTATTGTGTATAACAGGAAAACCACTGAGAAAACAATATTGCCAGCAGATCACAGTTGTGTGCATGTGTGTGCATGGGGTGATAAAGGGATTATGAGCTAATTTTGGACATTGTGACTTTGTGCTGGATTAAATTTAAATAAGGTCACTGCTAAGTGGCAGCATCATAAGGTTAACAATAAAGTCCTAGGTAACTTCAGCTCTTATAGGAGGGTTGCTGAGGCTAAAGATCCATGTGGTTCCTTATTTCCAAATGTTGATGAGTCTGATATGTGACTTTTATTTCTTCTAGAAATAAAGCAAATGGTAAAGTTTTGGAGAAACAGACAAATACTTTCTATCAAATAATATCTGACAATATATGCAGATAACATTTTTAAAAATGTGCCATCTTCAATCTAGATGAAAAGTTGAACAAACTGGTACAACCACTCTGGAAAGCTATCTGGCGCTTTCTAAGACAAATAGGAATAGTGCTTCCTCCAGACCCAGCTATACCACTGCTAGGTATATACCCAAAGTTTGTTCAAGTACACAAAAAGGACACTTGCTCAACCATGTTTATAGCAGCTCTATTTGTAATAGCCAGAACCTGGAAACAACCCAGATGTCCATCAACGGTGGAATGGGTACAGAAATTGTGGTATTTTTATACAATGGAATACTACTCAGCAATCAAAAAGGAGGAAATCATGAAATTTGCAGGCAAATGGTGAGATCTAGAAAAGATCATTCTGAGTGAAATATCCCAGAAGGAGAAAGACAAACATGGGATCTACTCACTTATATAGACCTATAAGATATGATAAACATAATGAAATCTATACACCTAAAAAAGATAATCAATTGAGCGGACATGGGGTAAGATGATCAATCCCCCTTTAGAAAGACAGATGGGATGTGCATTGAACGAATGAAAGGAGTCTACTGAGCGCATCTGAAAGACTCTAACTAGCAGTGTTTTCAAAGCAAAGACTCATGACCAAACCTTTGGCAGAGTACAGGGAATCATAAGAAAGAAGGGGAGTTAGTCTGATGGGGAAAGGATAGGAGCTCCACAAGGACCAAATATATCTGGACACAGGGTCTTTTCTGAGACTGACATTCAACCAAGGACCATGTATGGATATAACCTAGAACCTCCACTCAGATGTAGCGTGTGGTAGCTCAGTAACCAATTGGTTTCCCAAAGTGAGGGGAACAAGGACTATTTCTAACAGGAACTCAATGACTGGCTCTTTGGTCTCCCCACCCCCGAAGGGAGGAGCAGTCCTGTTAGGCCACAGAGGAGGGCTTTGCAGCCAGTCCTGAAGATACCTGATAAAACAGGATCAGATGAATGGGGAGGAGATCCCCCCCTATCAGTGGACTTGGAAAGGGGCACGGTGGAGATGAGGGAGGGAGGGAGGGACTGGGAGGGAATGAGGGATCGGGACATGGCTGGGATACAGAGTTAATAAAATGTAACTGATAAAAAAATAAAATAAAATAAAATAAAAAAAAGAAAAGTTGAATCTTCTAGAAAAGAAAACATTAGAGTAACTGCTTTATAGAAACTAATTATTTATATTTATGTAATGGTTATGTTTTAAAAAATATGGTAGTCTTTATTTAAAAATGTAAAATGGAGCTATTTCCTAAAAGAAAACACTGAAAGCTTTTTGTTTCTGACACTAAGAAAATGTGGTTTCTTTTGAAAATATCTGACATTCAAAGGATACTACTTTGATTTTGATTCTTAAACTATTTATTTTTTAGGCTTTTATTTGGAAGGTTTTTATTATTCTGGTAAAGTTGATTTAGTGTTTAAGAACAGTATTCTGTTAATGGAATCATTCATTAGGAAGGTTAGTATTCTGTTAGATTTTTATCATCCTCTGCAGTGCATTCTTATGCTTTTTAATAATATTTTCATTTAAGCAATTCAAACAAATAACAGTTGCATTCTTAGATGCAGTGAAATCTCTTTGAAGCAGCTGATATTCACTATTTCTTAGTCAATAAAATTATGTCTTTTGTCATTATAAAGAAAGGAATTTACAAATATCTATTGGCCGTTTTGTTCTCTAGTTCTCTCAGAAAATGATGATTAAAACTTTATATCATCAGTGCTAGATCAAAGTGTCAAATATCCTGTCATACATGATTGGCTACATGGGCCACAAGACCAAATATGTTTATTACCTTTGGCCCATAAATTGTACCCTAAGGGACAACATCATAAAATTCTAAAACTAGGAAAACTGAAAATATATCTCAGTATATATTTTGCCTCATGACAAAACTACTCAATAATAAGATAATATATAAACATATTTTAAATGAATGAAAGATATGAAACAGCTCTCTAAGATATAAAAAAAGTGACTGGCAAATATTTGAAAATATTATCAGCATTTCTAATAGAGAAATGAAAATTAGAACCAAGGTAAGATTCAAATTCTTTCTATTAGCTTTATGATCCCAAAGCCGGCAGAAATCAAGTGTTGTCAAGAATGGGGGCAAAGGAGAGGTCAATGTACTGTTGCTGATATTGCATAGCCAGCTTGGGAAATAAATGCAGAAGACAAACAGAAAAACTAAAACTAACATTATCATGTGATTCAGTGGCACTCTTGTTGGGAGTATAATCAAATGCACTGAAATCATTGTGTCTAGAAGGAGTTTTTACTTTTATACCCACTGCAATATTGCTTATGGTGGAGACAACCCACTAAATCCTTTTGGCCAAGTCGAATGAGTCATGTGCTGGTTGGACTAATTTCCTATTAAAATAGCAAAGTCTGTTGGCTTTTGTATACTCAAAGTGTACTGTGTAAATGTTTTTGACCTCCTATAATTATTCCAGGACTCAAATTATGATACGTGAGTACTAGTTTCATGTATGGATGATATTTATAGCACTTTTTCTTTGGAAGTCTGTTTTCTGACTTTTTTTTTTTTCCAAAGCAGTTTATTCAGGAACCTTGAACAATCCTCGGACCCTGGGGAAAGCCAGCCCACAGCTTAAATAGCCTCTGGGTAGCCAACCCAGGCGTGCCACGTGGGCAATGCAGATAGGTCCACATACATGGAAGCAAGCCAGATCCTCAGCCTTAGCCAAATGTGGAATTGTTCATGACAGAGAGCACTCACCATCGGGAAGGTGGAAGGCAGAAACCAGCTCCATCTTTAAGGCATAGCATTCCGCAGCTCTCTACAGTTCCCCCTTTTTGTTTTAGACGCATCAGGCAAGAGTAGAGGTCTGATCTCTGATATTAGAAATAAATTGGGACTTTGTACCGATGTTCATTTAGGTGTCATCCACCCAAAGAGCATCAGACCTGTCCGATACCTTTTTCTCAGAGGCGGGACCTGGTGCATCAACCCGCATGCAATCAGACATGCTCTTCTCTGGGTCGAAAGCGGCTGACCCTGAGTGCAGTGCTTAGCCTCGCATCCTGAGCATATCATTTTAGCTTTTTATGGTATCCAACCATGCTTGGGGAGAATGTCCTGCTTCAATGGCTGTAAAGGCCTGAATGATCATGGCTGCATCACACTGTTGTGAGACTCTAATCTTGCATATATTAGCCAATGTAGCTCATGCCTTAGTTGTACATAAAGGAATTAATGCTCAACTAAAAGGAAGCTTGATGGTGGTCAATCAGAGGATTGACCTCTTGCAGGAGCAAATTGATACCCTATGGCAAATCGCTCAATCTGGCTGTCAATGAAAGTATGCTGGACTTTGTGTCACTAGCATACAACATGAGAATTTTTCCTGTGCTGCAAATCTGTCTAAACAATTGTCGAGCTATATTTTAGACTTTTTTTTTATATTCAAGAAAAATTGTATTAGAGTTTAACTGAAAAATGCCCCAGGGCAGGCAACCTGTGAATCTCAGCTTCTGCTCTAAGGAGAATAAAGAAGAAAAGGCAAAAGGTGAAACATAAAGCAAATAAATAAATAAATAAATAATAAGCAAAAAGATAAAACAACAACAACAAAGGTCACAACACTTGAGTTAAGCTATAATGAAAGTTAGCCACTTGGAGGCAGTCAGCCTCATGACAAAGAGGGAAGCTTTAGGGACATAATAAGGGAAAGCTGGAGCTAGGGAAATAATGCAACTTCCTTAGCAAAGAGATAGACCAAAAAAAATGGAAAATTTAAATTCTACCAGGGAACTCCTATAGCTGATAAACGCCTTTAGCAAAGTGGCTGGATACAAAATTAACTCAAAAAATAAAATCAGTAGCCCTCCTGTATACAAAAGACAAATGGGCTGAGAAAGAAATTAGGGGAAAAAACACCCTTCATAATAGCCACAAAGGACATAAAGTTCCTTGGTGTGACTCAAACCAAGAAATTGGAAGACTTGTTTGAAAAAAAAAAAAAAAAAAAACAACAAAAAACTTCAAGCCCCTGAAGAAAGAAATTGAAGAAGATAACAGAAGATGGACAGATCTCCCATGCTCACGACTTGGCAGGATTAACATGGTAAAATAGCCATCTTATCAAAAGCAATCTTCAGATTTAATGCAATTCCCATCAAATTACCAACACAATTATTTATAGACCTTGAAAGAAAGACTCTCAACTTCATATGGAACAACAAGGAACCCAGAATCACTAAAACAACCCTCTACGATAAAAGATCTTCTGGAGGTATCTCCATCCTTGATCTCAAGTTGTACTATAGAGCAACAGTAATAAAAACTTCATGGTACTGGCATAGAAACTGGCTGGTGAATAATAGAATTAAATAGAAGACCCAGAAATAAACCCACACACTTATGGAGACCTGTTTTTTGACAAAGATGCAAAAACCATACAATGGAAAAAAGACAGCATCTTCAACAAATGGGTCAAGAAACTAAAAAGACTTTGCAGCCAGTCCTGAAGATACCTGACAAAACAGGGTCAGATGAAATGGGAGGAGGTCCTCCCCTATCAGTGGACTTGGAAAGGGGTAGGGAGGAGATGAGGGAGGGAGGGTGGGATTGGGAAGAAATGAGAGAGTGGGCTACAGCTGGGATACAGAGTTAATAAAACGTAACTAATAATAATAATAAAAGAAACTGAAAACCTTCTGTAAAGCAAAGGACAGTGTTGTCAGAACAAAACAACAGCCTACAGATTGGGAAAGGATCTTCACCAACCCTTCATCTGACAGAGGCTTAATATCCAGAATATATAAAGAACTCAAGAAGTTAAACAGCAACAAATCAAGTAATCCAATTAAAATATGGGGTACAGAGCTAAACAGAGAATTCCCAATAGAGAAATATCAAATGACAGAGAAACACTTATAGAAATGTTCAACATCCTTAGTCATCAGGGAAATGCAAGCCAAACTGACCCTGAGATTTCACCTTACACCCATCAGAATGGCCAAGATCAAAAACTCAAATGACAACACATGCTGGAGAGGTTGTGGAGAAAGGGGAACCCTCCTCCATTGCTGGTGGGAATGTGAACTTGTACAACCACTTTGGAAATCAATCTTGTACTTTTTTAGACAATTATGAACAGTGCCTGTGTGAGTAATACTGAAAAGCAGATGGACTCATGAAGCCATATGTCTACTGCTCAGTAAGAGACTGTACGAATGGGAAGGAATCTTGAAAGGAAAGCACATTTTCTCATTAAAGGCACAATTATTCCTTTTATCCTATATCCTAACATGGCTCCTTAGGGGTAACTTGTCTTCCTAGGAGTGTCCTGCTTCTCAGAGGGTTGTTCCTTAGCCTGGTCTTGGACTTGACCCACAGACTGACTACCTAGAAAAGAGACTCTGGCACGTCTCCACCTGGAGGTTGAGTCTAATTTTTAGTGTAATATTCCTCCCTGAGAGAGGTAATCCAAAAAAAATAAATAAATAAAAAACAAAAAACAAAAAATAAAAACAAACAAACAAACAAAAAAACATTTAGGAGATGGGCTGAAATTGGGAAATAGATATAATCTATTTCACCATGACACTGGAGTTCCATTAGTTATGTATTTTAAGGTTATTATTATTTTATTGATTATAGCTATTTAAGTATAACATTCTTTTCCTTTAGTGCCATTAGAATGTGCATAGTGGATACCATGAGGAGAACTCATTCTCAGGCTTCCTCACTCTCCCAAATTGTATCAACTTATCTATGAGAGGAAGATATAAAATGGTGGGATTGACTGACAGACAGACAGATAGATAGATGATATTGCTGCATATATTTAAATCAGAATAGATTTTCATCATGATGCCATGGATTTCCCAGTTATTATAATTTAATGGGTCAAAATATATTTGTAGTATTCTACAGAGGAGAATTTATAATTCTTTATTTCCTGACGATGGAGAAATTTGTGAAACATTAGTTTAGGAAATCCTGATGTGAGTATTGCCTTTTTATCTTTCTTTCTTTCTTTCTTTCTTTCTTTCTTTCTTTCTTTCTTTCTTTCTTTCTTTCTTTCTTTCTTTCTTTCTTTCTTTCTTTCTTTCTTTCTTTCTTTCTTTCTTGTCCTAAATTTGATGTTTACACATAGCTAATGCCTAAGAGTTACTCTTAATGCTTAAGAGTTACTCTTTCTACGGAATCTTAGTATGCCCAGCAATGACTGCTATTCAAGAAGTGTTTATTTGTATTTCATTGACCAGAGGCAGATGGGTAAGTATAATCTCAGAAACTAGGATACTACATATCATGTTTGCAACAAGCACTTGGGATATTAGTGTTTGTAAAAGATTTGTCCCTCACTCAGACTACTTCCTAATTGGTATCAGTTGAGAGTCTACTGTGAAACCAGTATGAAACACAGGTCAGAAGAAGATTTAAAAAAAAAATCTAATCAGGTCTTTGTAATATCTAATCCTCTAATTCCAATGGAGGAAATAATAAGTACAAAATTGGGAAATGAGAGGTACTAAATTGGGTTAAAGTTGAAGTTTCACAATTTGATACTGTCCATGGTTGATTGACTATATCCTGTCTCATTTCAAATGATTCTGCTATTCTTCCCTGCTGCCAAATGTTGCTTGGTCTCCATGATGAATATTTTATCAATATTCTAACATGATCACTTTAACAACACTATGAAAACTTTTATTTTTCAATAGATCTTCTTTCCTGGATAAAGCAACACCAATATAAGTATGAGGGTTAAAATGATCAGTGATTAATCTTCTCTAAGGAGAAAAAAAACCACACATATTTAGGAGATAGAAAAGAGAGAAAATTTTCTTGAGGAATGAGTTAGATATGGTCTGTGCCATGTGTAAATTTACTAAACTCAAAAGAATCTAAAACTCATCAAATATCATTCAGTTTCCTGACATTTGATAATCACCAACACTTCCTTCCCTGTGAGATATATCTGCCAATCAAAAGATCAGTGAGGGCCTTTAAGAGGCAATTTATATTCTGCTGAATGAATTTGATATGTCAAGTTTTTGCACATCTTACTTTTGTTGAATGATGGCCACAAGATAGATTCCTAAAAAGAGAATTAACTGCACTCTGCTTAGTCAGGAACAAAGATCCTGCTGTGTTTTTTATAATGTATATCCGAACTAGCCAGACATAATTTAGGACTACCAGAAAAAGAACTCTACAATAATTGAGTTCCCTGTGGGTAATTATGTGGGTTTTCCCCAACACTTGGACCACAGCCTAGGTACAATTTTTGTAATGCTTGACTTAATCAGTGTTAGGACTTTATCATTATATGCTTTTGACCTTAGCTCCATGTGAATTAAGATTCATGTATAGCTAAGAACTAATAGTTTCTGGTGCAACATGAAACCCACTACACATTTTGTAATGATAAATTATTTCTTTAAGCATTTCTCTTGATAAGATCTAGTTTGTTTGATTTCACACCTTTTTGCTAGAAGTGATTTATTTGTCTTGTGCTGTGATGACAATGCTCCACAAAAGCAGTCCTGACTCTTCTGATGTGCAATGATGCATCAGTTCGTAAGATGGAGATCTGTCTATCACACAGAGCCCCAGATCCTAACTAATGTTTTGTGAGTGCATGCATGTCTGTGTGTGTGTGTGTGCCTGTTGAGGCTAGAGAGCAGTGATAGGTGTTAATCCTTAGTGTTGGAGCACAGCAAAAGAATGATTGTTGCATTGAACAATGTTGGCATTCCTGCTTGGATGGAAAGGTATCCTGGGACTCGGGATCTCTGAAAGTAAGCAGAAGCATGGCAGCCCTGAGAGAGGATATCCCTGGCTGAGCTAGAAGGCTACAGAGTAACAGCTCTGCTTCCCCTCTTCTCTTCTTAGGCTTTGCAGCTAGCAGGGGAGGGTGGTGTCCTTAGCTCAGAAGCCTCAGCCCTTCACCCTCCATTTCTTAGCTTCTTTCCTTCTTGGCTTCTTCCAATGATAGTCACTCCAGGCAGCAAATCTCATAAAAGAGATTTATTAGGAGGGATAAACCCAGGGGTATCTGCCTCAGCTCCTGGGAGAAAACAGCAGGAAAGTGAACAGTAAATAAAATTTCTTAGGAGGGGAGCTTTCGGGTGGTGTTTAAGGTTAGAATCGGTGGAATTTCAAGTCCTAAGCTTGGTGGGTTTTCATGTTGGGTAGTGGTGGGATTTTTCTTGCAGGGCAGGGCTTGGGTGCTCTCCCACCTTTGGTCTGCGTATAACAGTTACAGTCATTAGAAAAATGACCATTAAAGCCTTTATGGGCCTGGCTGTTGGAGCGCCTCAGTCAGGATCTGGCCACTTTCCTGCCTTGAGGGTTTACAAAGTTTACAAAGGGAGTCCACCTACTGCTTGAATTGGAATGAATAGTTAACAAACAAATGCCATGGGGAACTGTGAATGAAGGAGGCTCCCCCCCCCTCCTCCTGTCCTATCAGATATATTTTACTCACTGGGTTGTTTTGGGACATGATTTCCTGCCGCCTGTGACAAACATTTACATTCAGTTTATAAGCCATGTTTATTTGTCAGGAGCCGTGCAGGAGGAACAGCAAAACAACACTGTAACTCATGGAATCCCACCAGTTAGCAGAGCCTTTACCTTGCGTTTTTCTGATGTATTCTATTATTGGCCTGGAGTACACCAACTAGGGTAGGCCAAGTGGGTAGGAGTCCTCCTGAGTCTGCCTCCACAGCACCAAGATTACTAGAATCTCTACCATACCTGGGTTTTTGTGTTTGTCATGATGCTTGACCTCAGGTCATTGGGCTTAAGCGCTCTACCACCTGAATTTTGGTCGTAACTCCTCTCTTGCCTCCTTTGTCCTATAGTGGACTGCATGGAGGAAAGTGATTGCAGTGTTTCATAGTAACTGCTGTCATGAGAAGATCTAGAATCTAGAATCAGATAAGGCCGTGGACAGGTCTGTAGGAGAGAGACTAAGTGTGGGTGGCACCGTTCCAATGTTGCCCTGTGGGACTGAATACAGAGCAGAGAGCTGCATTCATCTCTCTCTGCTTCTGCACTGAGGACATAATGTAACCGGCTGCCTCAAGCTCCATCCCCATGACTGCCTGGTGCAGATGGGCTGTGTCCTTACTTCTTCCCTTTATTTGCTTGTCAGGTGTCTTGTCACAGCAACAAGACAAGTAATCAATGTAGCAAGTAACAGGGCTTGTGCTAGAAGCAGCCCTGAATGAGTCCCAGGGGGAAGCAAATACTTAGCAAACTTTTGGAAGTTCACCTAAAGAAGAGAGAAAGAGAGCTAGAGTCCCTTCATTAAAATATTTCCAGTCTGAGAGCCTGGCATTAGTTAGATATTTGTGTCTTATGGAATCAAAGCAAAGTGCTTCTTAGCTACATGACATTAACTGTGTTGCTATAGACTAATGAAAGTAAGCTGACAGCTACAGTGAAAGATATGTCTATATCTGTAGTTAAATTCCTATGTATGTGTTACTATTTGCATATATTTAAATAATCCTCAGTGCATAATTGATACTGTGGACTGTGTTCTGATTTTGTAATCGTTTGGCTGTTTATACACCTTACAGGTAAATGCTGCTTCTAATTCAGTAGGGGTTTTTGACTTAATAAGACTCATTAATATGTATTCTCCATCTCTTAGTGTGCATTCTGGACAGACAGAAATAATTTTACTTGGAAATAATATAGTGGCAGGGTTGTTTCTATTCAAATATGACCATTTCACATAGGTAAATTCTAAAGGTCCTAATTTCTGGTGTCATGCTTAATTATGTTTTCAATTCCATTTCAACACGCTGCTCTCGAAACCATGTCTCTTGCTCCATTTTCTCCTAAACTCTTGGCTTTTACCCACTATAGTATATGTTTTCAGGAATTCCCAGACACTCTGTTCCTGAACCTGCTTGAAACACTCTACAGTGGCGGTAAATTGTGATATGCCATCTTCACACACATCAATTAGCATTTCTACTGCTTCTGGCTCTGCCCAATCCGCTCCAACCCACTAACATTATTGGAAAGTCCCTTAGGGACAGAAATCAGATTTTATTCTTCCATTTTTAAATCATGGAGTGCCTTGTACATGACAGAATTCAATCAAAGGCAAATGTTAGGCAGACATTAAAGCCTTGTCTTCAGTGTAACATAATACCCAGGCTTGGAACTATGTAATTTATTGCTTCTGTCAGCCTAGTGTCTTAGTTAGGGTTTTTATTGCTGTGGAGAGACATGACCATGACTATGGTAACTTGCATAAAGAAAACATTTAATTGGGGCTGGCCTACAGGTTCAGAGGTTTCGTCATTATCATCATGGCAGGAAGCATGGTAACACTCAGGCAGTCATAGTGCTGGAAAGGAGCTGAGCGCCCTACATCCAGATCTGCAGACAGTGGGAGGAGTGAGACTCTGGACTTAGCTTCAATATCTCAAACCTCAGTGTCCACCTGCAGTGACAGTGACACACTTCCTCCAACAAGGACATACTTGCTCCAACAAGGCGCTACCTCCTATATGCCACGGTCTATGGGTCTATGTGGAGCATTTCATTCAAACACCCACTCCCTGGCCACCAGAGGCCTGTAACCATATCATAATGTTGCCAAAATGCATTCAGTCCAACTTCAAATGTCTAGTAAAGTAAATAAAATGTAATTAAAAATAAAATAAAATTAAAAAAATATTCAAAGTTCAAAGTCTCTTGCAGACTCATGCAATCTCTTAACTGAAATCCCTGTAAAATAAATATGAGAAGCACATCACATACTTCTAATGTATAATGGTACAGGATATACATTACCATTCCAAAAGGGAGAAAAGGAACATAGTGAGGAAATACTGGACCAAAGCAAGATCAAAAACAGTTGGACAAACTTCAAACTCCGTATTTCCATCCCCAGTGTCAAAGTGTCCTTCAGATCTCCAACTCTTTTCAGCCTTGTTGACTGCAACACACTTCTTTCCCTGGGGCTGATTCTGTTCCTTGTTAGCAGCTTTCTTCGGCAGGTATCCCATAACTCAGGCATCTATAAAATCTTGGGGTCTCCAAGGCAATCCAGGCTTGACCTTCACAGCTTCACACAAAGGCCTTTCTAGACCTCCATATTGGGGCACCCCTGACATACACCTGGCCTCAGCAGCTTTCCTTAGTCAGGGACGGAGATTCCACAACCACTTTTTTGTACCCTTGACTTCAAAAGCAAACCATGTGGCCAAAGCTGGTAAATTTTGCTGCTTGTTAGGGCTGGAACATGGCCCATTTGTTCAAATACTCTTTCAGCAGCTTTTTGGCTTTTATGGCTTCCTTCACTACCTAAGCTCAGCTGTACTGGATTTCACTCTGTAGACCAGGTGGATGCTGAACTCAGAGATCTACCTGCATCTGCCTTTTTCCTCTAATTCCTTCTCAGAAGTTGGAAGCTTATCTGGGTGGAGTCTTGAGGCCATTACTCCCTGTATTCCATTTAGCATCAGGTTTTTTTTTTTTTTTTTTTTATCTGTTTATCTCCTTGAACACAAGACTTAGATCACTTACAGTTCCTGGTGCCCCATTTCTCCTCAAACTGTAATTTAAATTTTTTTCCCTAGGTCAGCATTTTCCTTTTCATTTTAGATCTGCATAAGATTGACCACTAATAACCATAAGACAGCCAATACTAGGCCGTTTGAAATCTTCTCTGCCAATGCTGTTAATTCAAAACTCTTCAATTTAGTCTCACAGAGATTTTTTTTTTCAGTTAAGGGCACAAACCAATCACATTCTTTGCCAAAATATCTCAAGAAAGGTCTGTATGCCACATACTAATATAATTCTCCTCTGAAAGCTCTTGAGCCAGACCCCACAATTCAAATCACCCTCAGCACCACTGTCTTCTATGCTTCTACTAATATGGCCCATTAAGACTTGCTTAAAGAATTCAGTTGCTTTCCTAAATAAAAGCACCAAAGCCCACATTTCTCCAAATAAAAATCATGGTCAGACCTGTCACAGCACTACCTCAGTCCTGGTACCAACTTTTATATTAGGATTTCTATGGCTGTGAAGAGACACCATGACTACTGCAAGTTTCATAAAAAACAAACAAAACAAACAAACAAACAAACAAAGAACATGTAATTGTTAAGGGTGGCTTACAGGTTCAGAGGTTTAGTTCCTTGCCATCATGGCAGGAAGAATAGCAGCATCCTGGCAGATATGGTGCTGGAGAGGAGCTGAGTTCTAATTATGATCAGCAGGCAGAAAGGGTGACCATCATACTCAGTAAATGGTTTGCTATTGGTAATACTGACAGGAAACACGGCCTGTTTATTGTCTCATATGAGATAAAAATCTTAAGGATGATTCTGGCGTAGTGAGCTTTCTTAAGTAAAAGGTACATAAGACAGAGAGTTTGATAAGCTAGTTGTATAAAATGAATAGCTGCCAAGTTTATTCTTATTGATTGTTAAAGTAGCTACATTTCTTATAGCTGAATAAATCACCACATACCATGATGAATGTATTAACAGTGAGGTGTCTTCCTGAGTAAGTGGTAGTAAAAGAAGATATTGTGGTTTTAATAGGATCACTTCTTCAAAGGCCTGAAATTACATTTACTTCTCTGAAAGTGGCTTCAGGTACTTAGGAATGTCTGACAGATAGGAAATTCTTATATTAGGAATTGTATCCGTGAGTATGCCACAGCAGAAACTATCCCATGCAATGATGTTAACAAATTTGGATATACTTACTTCTGAACCAGTTTATTGCTCTTATATATACAAAGTAACAAATGACATGAATATCAAAGTAGATAAATGCTTCTGGAACAATTACCAGATACACGACTCACGTTTGTTTGCTGGGATACAATCCATGACCAAGGCAGCTCAGAGAGGAGAGACTCTATTGGGGTTTACAGCTCCAGCGGGAGAGTCAGTAGCGGTGGAGGCATGGCAGCAGGTGGGTGGGGTAGGAATCTGAAAGATCACGTTTTCAACCGCAAAACTAATCAAATGAAGTGAATTGGAAGTGGAGCCAGGATATAAACACTCACAGTCCAATCCCTGTGACAAATTTTATTCCAGGCAGACTACACCTCCTTATAACCTCCCCGAACAGTGCCAGGAACAGCTCAACTACATAAGCCTATGGTGGTCCTCTCATTCTAACTACCTTACCAGAATAAAAAAAAAAAAATCTCTAAAATTCCAAGATAATAAATTAGCATTTTGTTTGTTGTTTTAACAGAACCATCTACATTCTATCCTTTACACAGTTTAAATGTAACATAAGTTCATAAGCAGCTAGATTACCAATTATTCTCAATAAGTCTCAGCTGGAGAACACTGACACCTGACACACAGTCTAAATGATTCTTTTCACTCCCTTCTGTAATAACAAAATTAACTACTGGGTAATGCAAAGGGAAGTTGTAAAGTGCCAGTGTAGTGTCAGAGTAGGACTTCACTGCCAGAATAACTAGTTACCATGAGTGTTGGTAAGAGCCAAGCAGCAGAGTGATTTCACAGCACACTGGAGGATTAAGGTCATCATGTTGAGTACCTAAAACCACTATAGATGTACCAAAAACCATTCCAAATAGAAGAGTTTGGGTAATATGAATAGACATGTGATGATACTTCAAATGCAGTTTTTCAATTTGAATATTTCCACATTGTTCTTCATTAAAAAAAGCAAAACAAACAAACAAACAAAACAACTAGAAAGCTTTCTCTGGCATCAGCCTACAGGGCTTTAGAAACACAAGATTTTTGCTGACCAGCTGTGCTTCATGTCTTCCAGAAGGGCTTTAGGGTTGTCCTAAGTGTACGACCAAGTGGAAACTGTTTCAGTACTTACGGATCTACAGTGGCAGGAAGACACTTCTCTCAATTGGTTGATGATTGCTCTAAACTAAGTCTCAGTACAGCACTTGACTCCAAGACTATTTTTGTCTGCTCAACTCATCATCATGGCCAAGGGGTTTTCTTTTCAGGGAACTGGAATTTTGCCTTTATTTCTACTAGAAAACATTGAGTATGGTTTATTTATTTATTTGTTTGTATGTTTATGTCTGTGTGTGTGTGTTTGCACACATGCCCATGTAGACCAGAATACAACTTTTTTTTTTTCTTGAGGTTCTGAATTTGGTTTTTGGTAGAGCTCTCCATATGTTTCAGGAAAAGTCTCCTTGATGAGGTGTGAAGACTACATATATCTGTGAGTGTAAGTGTTGTTAAGGCTTATGCTGGTTTCAATAACCATGACTTCAGTAGCTCTGAGTAGTTAACTAGGTTTTCAGTATCAGTCATAGTCTCCCTCTTGTTGAGGAGTCAACTTCTGAGTTATCTCCTTTCAACATGTGGATCCCCAGGATTGAATTTAGGTCATTTGGTTCATATGAAATTATCTGGACCCATCAAGTCATTTCACTCATCCCAAATTTTGCTTTATAATATTGGTACTAATTTTACTTTTCTTGTACAAGTAATTTTTTTCTGGGATCTAGGTAATTCTTTTTTGAAAAGTGAAAAATCTTCAGTATATCTCTGGGTCTTGGAGGTTCTGCAGTAGGGTAGGGTTCAGATTCTTGCTAGCCCTGCTTATGTAAAGAGCATGTTATGATCTGTTGAGGCACAGGCTGGAAGAGCCAGGAGGGTGCTCAATTGTGCCTTTAGCTTTCACAGGCTGAAAAACTCTGATCTTGGGAGGTGAGCAATTTCCTGAGGTTTCATAGCTGGATGAGATATAAAGGTAGCAGTAACAAAATGCATCCTTATTTGAACCCATGCTACCCCGCCTCCCCTCGCAGTCAGCTTCAGAAAGAGGAGAAGAAAGCTGAGAAAGCCAGTGGTAGCACAAAAAAAAATGTTTATATTCCCCTTTTTATGAGTCCACATGTGAATCACAACCTGCCTTCCTGATGGGACATTTAACTGTAATGATTTGTTTTCCTTTCCTTTTCTTCCTTATCTCACAGACCTGCTACTGGTGGGTCCATTGCAAGGTTAGGCAAGGATCAGTGTTCTGAGCCTGAGTGCCAATGGCTTACAGGTAAGGCTTACAGAGCCACAGGCTTACACTTCTAGGCTTACACTTTTAGAGCTAGAGGATATGGTGTGAAGCCTTTGAAGCCACTGAATTACAGCTTCAGGATCTCAGGGCGAGAGAATTATTGCTTTGAGTTTTGTATTATAGCAGCCTAGCATCTGGCAGCTAATGTTGCTGTTTTCATGCCTTGGGTGTCAGAGATCTCCCTGACTGTCCTTACCACTGGAAACCTGCTCTACCTTTCTAGCTCTGGGTTTTATTTTCAGTGTTGTTCCTTTTGGTGTTCTTTTCCTTTTCATATTCCCTTTGTCCCCATCACAGTCTCAGCTTTCTTTCACACTCTGTTCATGATTAGTCTTACAGCTTCTACCCTGGATGCTCTCTGAAACAATTCAAACACCTTCTCATGCTCTTGTTGCCTCTGCATCTCTGGGGCAGGAAGCCCTGGAGTTTTGTCTTTCTCTTACCATCTCAGCTTGCCATACTCATGATAAGGATCAAAGACGATGAGTACACAAAATCCCATCAGGCAAAATCTTTATTAAAGACTAATGTTGCAACACTGGGGGAACCATGCACTCAAAGTTATCTAAAGAAGGGGAATAACACACCACTTATGCAGGCAGAGAGCCCTAGTGTCTAGTTGCCTCACTTTAGCTTTGAACCTATATGTATGGATTCCCTTTTCATCAGTCCGACATCTCTAACATTCACCAATCAGAAACCTCAAATGGACAGGCCTTCCTTTTGTTAATCACATGTTGAGTAGAACAACAACAAACCAAAAATAGAACAAAAACAACGAACAAACAACAACAACAACAAAAATACCCAGCCCCAGTGAGAAAAGAGGAAAAAGAGACAGTGCAGCCAGAGTAACTAACTCTAGGTAAGGTCACATAGAATCAGAGAAAACTGGCTGGTGTGACATCTCCCAGAAAAATTCAAGCTACTGGAATGCTTGGGATTGAGCAAGCCCTCTTGAATTTATGCTTTTTTTCAATTTACATTTATTTTTTTATAATTTACTCACTTTATATCCTGATTGTAGCCCCTCCCTCATTTTCCCCCCATCCCACCCTCC
Source organism: Meriones unguiculatus (assembly GCF_030254825.1). Lineage (NCBI taxonomy): Eukaryota > Metazoa > Chordata > Mammalia > Rodentia > Muridae > Meriones > Meriones unguiculatus. Next base: position 153,157,976 of record NC_083349.1, on the reverse strand, counting down.
CTCCATCTTTTCTCCTATTTCCCACCCCTATTTCTAGAAAGGGGTTCCCTCCTCTCTCACCATCTGACCTCAGCTTGTCAAGGCTCATCAGGACTGTTTGCACCCTCTTCCTCTGTGGCCTGGCAATGCATTCCCACCCCACCAGCACAAGAGGAAGTGAACAAAGAACAAGCAAGGGAGTCCATGTCAGAGACAGCCCCTGCTCCCCTTATTAGGAAACCCACATGAAGAATGAGCTACCTATTGGCTACATCCATGCAGGGGGTCTCAGTCCTGTTTATGCATGGTCCATGGTGCATGACTGATGCATGGTGCATCAGTCTCTGCAGGCTCCCATGGGCCCCAATTTGTTTGCTCTGTTGGTCCTTCTTTTGGAGTTTCTGTCCTCTCCAGGTTTTTCTATCTCCTCCTTCTTCCAGTTCGGCTATGAATCTCAGCCTCTACTTCCACACCTTGCTGGGTATGGTCTTTTTAACTGGAATTCATTATTCACAGCCAGAGGGCCAGGAGGACCATTAAAACAAGTATGCAGAATTCATGGCTCTTTGCTCAAAGGAGAAAGAAATAAAGTGAGCTGGATCCATCAAAAAAAGTTCAAAACCATCTGAGCCCATCTGGTTAGTTTATTTGAATTAATAAAAAGGAACATGGGTGCTTGCAATCAAGCCCTTCCATATTTACCAACTGTATTTAACAGTTCATAACTCTTTTTATCTTTTTATTTATTTTTTCTTTTTTTAATTTACTTTACATCCCAAGGGTGCTTCTCCCTCTTCTATTCCCAGTCTCCCCTTCCAGCATTCCCCCATCTTCCTTCCTCTCTCCCTTTGCTCCCAGAAAAGGAGAGCTGCCCTACACCTTCCCCACCCCCACCAACCTTCCCCTTCCCCCAGACATCAAGTCACATCAGGACTGAAAATGTCCTCACCCACTGAGGCCAGGCAAGGCAGAGCTGCCAGGGGTAAGTGATCCAAAAGCAGGCAACAGAGTCCATGTTAGAATCCCACCTCCAATCTCCAGATGATCCACATAAAGACCAAGCTGCCCATTAGCCACATATGTGCAAGAAGCCTAGGTCCAGACCATTCATATTCCTCACTTGATGTCTCAGTCTCTGAAACACCCTATGGGTATGGGTTAGTTGTCTCTGCTGGTCTTCTTGTGAAGTTCCTGTCCCCTCCAAGTCCTTCCATATTTCTTGGAACACTTCCACAGGACCCCCAGAGCTCTGTCCCATGCTTGGCTACAAGTCCCTGCATCTGTCTTGATTCACTGCTCCCTGGAGCCTGCCAGATAGAAGCCAAGTTAGGCTCCTGTCTGAAAGCATAGCAGAGCATCATTATTAGTGTCAGGTCTGGCTCTCTACTGTGGGTTGGGTCTCAGTTTGTAACTCTTGGCAAGAACATTTAAAATGCTGTCATGTATCATGAAGATGTCCCTACAGTCTAAGTATTCATCCCGATATTTTGATTTGTTCTTCCCTTAGATTTAGTTTGAATAAATCTATAGTTTTTATTTGTAAAAAATAATCAAAAATTTGCAATTTAAAAGATATTTGCAAGAAAATGACCCAAAGGGAGGAAAACCTCCCATATCAGTGGACTGGGGAGGGGCATGGGTGGAGAAAGGGAAGGGAAGTTGGGATTGAGAGGGGGGGAGGGAGCTACAGGGGAGATACAAAGTGAAAAAATTGTAATTGATAAAAATTAAAATAAAAAAATGAAAAAGTAAAACATGAAGGAAATAAAAACACTGTATCTTTGAGAGCTGCTAGAAAATAAAGTATTTTAAATTAAAAAAAGAAAGAAAATGATACAAATGATCCATCTTTCATTGCCATGTTTGAATAAAAGGGATTTTTACTTCCTATGATTTAGTCTTTACTATTATATAAGAAGTTCTATAAACAGTCTAATAATAGAGTTATTATAATAAAGTTATTTTATTGTGGACAGACTAATTATTTCTGTTTCACAGAGTGTTATCCTAAGAGATTTTCACCATCCTATAGGACAATATTAAGTAGCCCAATAATTTAGTGAGTTTATTTCAGAGTTTCTTTCAGAATTCTCAGCGTTACTCTCAATTGACTATTCATATTAATGTTTCTTCATCCATTAGCTGGTTTGTCATGAGTTTTGACACAGGCTACACAGATGCTCTGATAATATTTAGACATGTTGCCTCAAACCTGGCTGCAGGGTACACCCTACAGCCACTGCTTCTGGCTTCTGTGTCTTATCATTGCGTTGTCAAATGAAAGCCCTGTGGTTCCCTATTTTCTCATGCCAGCACACACAACTCTGTGTTTACATTCTCCTCTGTGCTGCTCTGTTCCATTCTTCCTCCTTGTTTCTAGAAATATCTCTTGCCTATACCTTTCTTTAACCTTTTCTTTCTCTTTTTCTTTTTCTTTCTCTCCTCTTTTCTTCCCTTCCTTTTCTCTTAACTCATGTCTAAAGATGAAAGAATGTTTTACAAAGTAGGCAACTTTGACTTTATGTTTCATTGCCACTAGTGTAATTTTGACTAATACTTAACAACATATGAAAGACAGTGATATGGAAGAGTGGGTGAAAACACATTTATTTAAAAAATGTGTCTTGTCCAAAGCATCATACTTCACATAATCTGCAAAGAAAGTGTTAAATAAATTAAAAAAAAATCAGTGTTTGAGTCTCAAGACTTTTCTGTGTAATTAAAGTTTGTTGCTTCTTTTTCAGAGTAACATTTGACTGAAATTCAGATTTCATAAGTTTTTTAAAGACTGCTACTTATGGTGGTAGCATCATATTATGACACATTTTTTTAATTTGAAATGATTGTGTTGATACAAACACCGAACCACCTATTAGAGACAGATTTTTGTTTGCAAGTACTCTGTGATGTTTGTACACGTTTTAATGAGTTTTCTACCTTTTGAAGATTTCCTTTGAGGTATTTGTTAGGTCTTTGAGTGTGAGTGAGGGATTTGTTCTTTTGTGAGGCAGGTCTTTGCTCTCATAGTGAGAAGGCGGCTGTATTTTTTGTAAGTGTGCTTTTCTTTGCTCCACTTCAAAATGCACCTTGTCTGTAGCAGATGGAGACAATGCACACAGCCTTGAGGAATGGGATAAGCTGGATGAATGAGAAACAACAAAGTTCAGTTTTGTACTCTCAAGGCCTACGGCAAAGAAAAGAGTTCCTTTTAAATTCAATACTTATTTTATTTAATCCAGGATGTCTAAAATACTATTTTATCTAAAAAATCAACATGAAACTATTATTGGTATACTTCACATCTTTTTTTTTTTCATATTCAATTTCAAGTGCGTCTTTTGTATTTATAGCATATCTAAATTCAAGAAAGCCACATTCCAAGAGCCTAGACCTCTTTTAACTTGTGTGTTTACTATTAAGAGCTGCTGGTTGAAGTTTTAGATACTGGTCACTGTATTATTTCACAGGACAAGTCTTGCTAAATTTCGGACATTGCAGCTGCTACTGCTAAAGGAGCCCTGATTTAAACCTGCCCTTACAGCTTTCCCTGCCCTCCAGAGAGGGGAAGCTTGCAATGACTTGACCTCGGTTTTGGAGCTCTGTTCTGAATGAATCTTGCTCAGGCTCTGCTAAGGTTATCATGTCCTGAAGCTCAAGTCATCTGCATGCAGAGACAAGTAACAGCACATGGCTGTGATTCCTGCACATTCCTTAAGAAAACAGTGCAACGTTCAGCTTACTCCAGGGTAGATTGGACTGCACAGACTCCAGCTAGAATCCTTACCCTTGTAGCCTGTCAGCACTGCAACTTGGCAAGGATCAGAATTCTTGTAGTATCTTGAAACCAAATCCCAAAGCAAAAAAATAGCAAAATAAAGATGATTCATTGGGTTGTGTATGTACATCTATATATGATGTGTGTATATCAAAGCTTTCTATCGATAAATAAATTTGTCTATTATCTATCTGTTTATCAGCTATCTCTATCTACCTATCATCTATCAATAAGTCAATCAATCTGTAATCATTCTATCATATACCTATATTGATTGATTCATCTTTGATATCTAGATATCTATCTTTTATCTATGTCATCTGCCTATTGATTGTTCAATCTCCCATCCGCTTTTATCTATCTATCTATCTATCTATCTATCTATCTATCTATCTATCATTTCTCTTTATCAATCATCTACTTATAAACTCTCAATCTTCTCTAATAGAATTCTACATGAATAATGCTAAAAATTAGTAGAATATTTTATTTATTTTAGTTGACATTCCTTTTATTTAGATGAATAGTACCATTTTAACTTTATTTAATTCATTTTAAGTTGAGAGACATAATTGTGTGTCTTTATGGACAATATAATATTTCAAGAAAAATGTGTAGTATGGGTTGGTTAGGTTGTGCTATTTAACACAATTCAAGTATGTGTCAGCTCATGTAATTCTTATTTTCGTGGTAAGAACACTTAACAGCCACTCTCTTAGCATTTTCCAAGATGATAGTATATTATCTTTAGCATTGGTGACTCAGCTATGTGTCTGTTGTCTTCAGTCCTATTTAGTGGCAATTTTGTATCTGGAAGGAAATGAAATGATACTGAAAGCATGGCTTTATTTTGCAAATTGCTCTCAGTGCTCCCACTACAACCATCATTATTCTATTCTCTGATATTTTATCCACTAAAATTTTTTACTACGTAGCTAAGTTATTCATTATGTTAATTCTAGAGGCAAAAGAGCAAGGATAACTATTTCTGTTCATTGATTAATTCTTAATATATACAATAAGGTCTGGATGGAGCCCACATGACTCCTGAGCTAAATGAATGCCATAGAACAATCATCTGCCTTCTAGAATAATGTCTTGGGATAGGGAGTCATCATTAAGAAGTCTGGCTTCAGCTGAAGCTTATGTATTAGAGAGTTACATGTAAGAGCTAAGAAAATATAACAGAGTTGCAAAGAGCCCCACATATTCAAGTCTCAGTGTGTGAATATTTTCAGTACTGGGCCAAACACAGTAATGAAGAAACAGTGATGAGCCAAGGTTCATCCATGATCATCTCAGTATGATATCATGAAAGAATCCTCTAATTTTTTTTTTAAATGATGGAGTCACTATCTTCAGGCAATAAACACAATGGGAGATACTAACGTAATTTTTGAAATTATTTTTATATAGCTGTGTAGCAGATAAAAAAGTCCTTGAATAAAATTGATGGTTGCTACATATATTGCTTATTCGTTTATCCAGAGTATTTTATTGTGAGCATGTTTTAGCTGTAGCGGTGGTCCCTGAGCTTAGCACAGTTGACAGGATGTAACTAAGACTCTAAGGAAAGAATGGTCTACTGTACTTCTGAGTAATCACTGTGTCTAGTAAGGAAACAGAGACATGTTGAGTTTGCTGTTGGACCTCTTGTAGGCTAAATAATCCCTGTTTCTGGAAAGAGTTCCTTGTGTTTTCAGATTTTGTTTTCTGTAGACAGATGTTATAAAAAAGAAGAGATGAAAGTTGCATCTTTGTCCTGGTATCATTTAAAGAATTCAATACATAATAGCCATACTAGTACAATACATATTAGCCACAAAGGTGTACATTAAAAATCAAAATTAAACATTTTAAAGTATTGATATTTATATGTAAATAATTATAGTTACCTTTGGCCTGAATTTGCTTTATATATTAAAAGTATAAACTACTATGAAGGTTCCTTATAAATTATTTAGTATGTAAATATAAATATTGTTTATTTTTGTTCAGAATAGCAGATTTTATTCTATAATAAAAAAACTTAAACAAGATTACCACTTTATACAACTACTGATTTCTTTTTTATGACATTTATTTATTGAGTGTTTGTATGTATCTCTGTGTGTGAGTGTGCATGTGTGTAAAGGTATGAGGAACTTGACATTGTTGTGGAGGTCAGAGTGGCTTGCAGGAACTGGTTCTGCCCTTCCAGTTGATGACTGTCGTGCCTGCTATCAGAGAACCACTGTCTCAGCCAGCAACAGTTAATAAGCCAGCAGTGTTTGTGATACTTGATTAATTGTGCAGTGGTGGGAGGACTCGAAAGAAAGTTTCCAGGAAGGAGCTCAGAGATCAGAGGAAAGTTACTAAACTTTCTCTATAGCCAGGCAAATGGGACAAGTGGAAACTTTAAGCATGTCTGACTAATGATCTGTGGCACAGGGGCAGCCAAGGGAGCAGTGGTCCATGACTATGGCTCCCTGGCAGGTAACAGCCCTGAGAGTGCAAAGGGGAACATCTGCTGGGAGCCTGGGGCTGTTGTTGGCCAGCTTTGTTAACAGTTGGGAAGAAAAATCTAGCAACAGATTAAAAGGTTAACAAGGTGGTGGAAGGTCTGTGCCTCCACTGGAGTTTCAGACTCAAAATCCTTCAGAACCTGGTGACTTTTTGTACTTGACTGAATCGTATGCATCTTCCCTAGATGACCTTTTAATCTCTAATGCAGAAGCATTAGAAGTGGACTTTTTGGGAAGTGTTTAGCTTGTGAGAGTGAAGGTGTTGTAAAGGAATTTTGTGCCATTTGTAAATGAGACCCCTCATTCCTGCTGCCCCATGAACAGTGAGCAGATTGACATCTGTGAGGAAGAAGATATTTATCAGACAACAGCTGTGTTGGGATCTTGATGCTGAACTTCTCAGATGACCCAACATGAGAATGAAAGTGTAGTAGCTTCAGCCATCCCTGTGTGTCTCTCTGCTCTGTCACTTTGAATGTTCTAAGACATGGCCCATTTGTATTTGTCACATCTGATGTAACTTCTTATTTTCCAACTTTAACTTGGTGTGGAAAAAGAATTGAATAATATATGGTCCCATCTCTGTAAAATTGGCAGGAGAGTGATAAGAATAACCACCCACATCTGTGACTTTGTTTTGTGGGCTCTATCTAAAGCTGTAGAATGTTTCAACAGTTTCTTACAGCCTTTATTCTAATGGTATCAAAATACTTTGCAGGCTGTGTGAAGCACTGTGATAATTTAGAGGTCCCCTGCGTATGAAGATTTTATTCTTAGTGTCCTTGGTCAAAGTGAGGCTACAAGAGAATCAATTCAATGACTGCCGGTAAAGCCATGCATGCTGTCTGAACTTGGCTGGATAGCAGAAGAGGCTTGTATTCGCTTTCTTTTTCCCAGTCAAGGAAGGAGAAAGCAGCCCTTATTTTACAAGTTTTCATAATTTGTACACAAATCATAACTTAATACCTCACTGTATTTTATCAAAGTTCCACTTATCTAAATCAACATTTTTTCACTATATATCTGTTCATGTTATTACCCATGTACCATGGAAGAAGGATTTTTCTGCTAGAGGTGAAAATCATAGAAAAGACATCAAGAGAATACAAACTGGAAAGGAAGGAGTCAAAGCATCATTATTTGCAGATATGATAGTTTACATAGGTTACCAATAAAACTCTACCAGAGAACTTCTATTGTTGATAAACACCTTTAGCAAAGTGGCTAGATAGAAAACCAGCTAAATAAAAAATCAGTAGCTTTTCTTTATACAAGCAACAAATGGGCTGAGAAAGAAACCAGGGGAACAACACTCTTTGCAATAGCCACAAATAATATAAAATAAATTGGTGTAACTCTAACCAGAAAAGTAAAAGACCTGTATAACAAGAAATTCAAGTCTCCAAAGAAAGAAATTGAAGAAGATATTAGAAGATGGAAAGTTGTCCCATGCTCACCGGTTGGTAGGATTAACGTAGTAAAAGTGGCCATCTTACCAAACAAAACAAAACAAAACAAAACAAAACAAAACAAAACAAAACAAAAACCCCTACAGATTCATTGAAAATTCCAACACAATTCTGTTTTTAGAAAAGATTCTTTTATTCACTTTACATCTTTGTTGTAGCCCTATCCCTCTTCCACTCCTAGTCCTTCCCTCCCTTCCTCTCCCTCCCTATCTCCTTTTCCTCAGAAAAGGATAGCTCCCTTTCACATCCACCCCAGCTCATCAAGTTACATTAGGACTGAGCCTGTCCTCTTCTCCTGTGGCCTGGCAAGGCAATCCCACCAGGGGGAAGTGATCAAAACTCGGCAAGTGAGTCAGTGTCTGATGCACTCCCCAGGTCCCTTACTAGAGGACCCACATAAGGCCTATCTGCTACATCTTTGTAGGAAGCCTAGGTCCATTTCATGCATGGTCCTTGATTGATGCTTTCAGTCTCAGCTAGAACTTCTGGGCCATGGGAAGTTGGCTTTTTGGTGTTCTTGTGGAGCTCCTGTCACCTCCACATTTTTGTTTACCTCTTTCATCTCACTTTTCCACAAGACTCCTTATGCATTGCCCAACATTTGGCTGTGAGTCTTGGCATCTGTTTTGAGCCACTGCTCAAAACAGCTCTCAGAGGACAACTCTGTCAGGCACCTGCCTGCAAGTTTAGCAGAGTATCATTCATAATGTCCAGGTTTGGCACTCCCTAATAGGGTGGGTCTTTGGTTGGGCCAAGCATTGTTTGGGCATTCCCTCAATCTCTGCTCTCTCTGCTCTATCTTTATCCCTGCACATCTTGTAGATAGAGTAAATTTAGGGTCTAAGGTTTTGTAGGTAGGTTGGTACTCCCAACCCTCTATAAGGAGACTAGTCTAGTTAGTAACCATCCTCTTCAGTCTCTATGTCTTCTGCTAGTAGGAGTCTCTGCTTGAGTTGCCTTTATATCCTCCCAGGAGCCTACCCTAACTTAGGTCTCCAGCTTGTCACAGATAAACAACACATTCTTTATAGACCTTGAAAAAGCAATCTTTAACTTCATATGGAAAAAATAACAACAACAACAAAAACAAAAACAAAACAAAAAAAATGAGAATAGAGAAAAGAATTCCGAACAAGAATAGAATTTCTGGAGGTGTCAACATCCCTAATTTCAAATTGTACTACAAACTAGCAGTAATAAAAACTGTATGATATAGACATGAAAAACAGAGAAGGCTGATCAGTGTTATTAGTCCTGTTGAACTTGAGGTGCCAGGGTAGATTGGTACCCCTTGGAGCCTACCATTCTCTGAGAAGAATAATAGGAGGAAATGAAGGGAGGGGTGTGAGAGTGGGACTGAAAGGCAAGGAGGGAGGGGCCTGGGATCAGGTTGTAAAGAGATTAAATAAACAAATAAATAAAAAATTATTGAATGACAAAAAAGTTAAAGGTAGCTCATGCAAGAGAGATATGGTAAGGATAAAGGAGACTAGAGGAAATACAGTGATGTTAGTGGTGGTGGTTGGAACCCCTTGGTTGTCTTTTTATTCTGTGTTAACTTTGTACTGGTACTGGTACTTTTCATTGACTAAGTTTTCTAGAAGGCAGACAAGATTCCATCCTGTTACAGAGTTATAGGCTTCCATTCCCATAATGAGGAGAGCTGACCAGTGACCATGGATGAATCTTTGGCCAACTGGCCCTCTTCTCCTCATCACCATATCCTTGCTCCCAACTACAGCAGAGGTACTTTGCTGGACCAGAGATTATGCCAGACACCAGAACTACAGGGAGCCCATCTGTCCTAGCACTAACCCCATTTAGAGCCCACCTGTCCTACTCCTAATTATTCTACTCCTCCTCATCAACATATCCCAGCTTTCCTCCTATAAAGGAACCCCAGATGGACTAGATATCACAATGGCTGCCAGAACTCCAGCATCCAACACAGGTAGAGACCCTCCACTCAACTGCAAGCTACAGCAGCTAGAAGACCAGAGAGGAAATAGAAATCAAGGGGAGGCGGTGAACTTGCCCATCCAAAAAAGACAAACTCAAAAATCAACATATAGATTTATGATAGCCCAAACCCAGATGTCAGCAGACAAACAAAATCAGCAATAGCCAGGGCAGTAAGTCACTACGAGCTAGGTTACTATAGCACATCCTGAGTATTCCAACACCACCAAAACACAAGAAAACGACCTTAAAACCAACTTTTATTATTAAAAGATAATAGGGGTCCTTAAAGAGGACAATAATTCTTTGAAAGAAATTGAGGAAAAAACAAACAAATATTGAAGGAAACAAATATATCCATTTAAAAAAGCCAAGAAAACACAAACAAACAATTTAAGAAAATGAATAGAACTGAACAAAAACCTAGAAATGAAAATAGAATGAGTAAAGAAAATGCAGACAAGAACTTCTGAAAATGAAAAATCTAGGTAAGCGAACAGGAAATACAAATGCAAACATCACCAATGGAATTCAAGAGATGGAAGAGAAAAGCTCGGCATTGAAGATGTTACAGGAGAAATAGGTATATTAGTTAAAGAAAATCTTAAGTCTAAAAAATTGCTAACACCAAATATCTAGAAAATTTGGTATACTATGAAAAATATCAAATCTAAAAATAATAGAAAGATAAGAATTCCAGCTCAAAGTTTCAGAAAAATATTTTTACAAACTCATAGAAGAAAAATTTTCTAATGTAAAGATGGACATGTTTATAAAAGTCCAGGAAACTTGAAGAATATTAAATAGATTGGGCTGGAAAATAAAGTGCCCTCACCACCTAAGAATCAAAGTAATAAACATACACACACACACACACACACACACACACACAAAAAAAAAAAAAGAATATTAAAAGTTGCAAGGGAAAACAAAAGAGTAAGTGACATATAAATATAGACCTATTAGAATAATACTCAACTTCTCAATAAAAACTCTAAAGTTCTGAGGGGCCTGGACAGATGTTCTGCAGACCCTAAGAGACCACAGATGCCAGCACCAACTACTTTACCCAGCAAAACTCTCAATCATCCTAGATGCAGAAAACAGTATATTCCATGACAAAGTCAAACTCAAACAGCATCTATCTGTAAATCCAGCTCCACAGAAGATACTAGATAGAAAATTCCAACACAAGAAGGATAACTACACTCTGATAGCACAGGAAATAAAGAATTTCACACAGGCAACACCAAAAGAAGTACAGGACACATACACACACACATACAACCCCCCCCCAACAACAACAACAGGAAATTAACAATTATGTATCATTAAGATCTCTCAATGTCAGTGGACTCAGTTCTCAATAAAAAGACACGGACTAACGGAATAGATACAAGAACAGGAGTCATCTTTCTGCTGCATACAAGAAACACTTCAGCATCAAAGATAGACATTCCTCAGAGTAAAGCATTGAAAAAAGATTTTACAAGCTAATGGACCTAAGGAACAAGCTGGTGTAGATATTCTAATATCTAACAAAATACATTTCAAAGAAAAATTACTAAGAGACACGGAAGGACACATCACACCCATCAAAGGGAAAATCCACCAAATGATCTTTTCATTCATAACATCTACACACAAAATGCAAGGGCACCGAAAATTGTAAAAGGGACAACACTAAAACTTGCATCATGCATCCACTCTCCCAAACTGATATTGGGAAACTTCAACACTCCACTCTTACCAGATGACAGGTCATCCAGACAAGCACTAAACAGAGAAATACTGGAGCTAAGAGATGTATGAACCAAATGGACCTAATGGATATTTATAGAACATTTCACTCAAACACAAAAGATTATACACTCTTCTCAGCACCTCCCAGAACTTTCTGCAAAATTTGCCATATATTCAGTTGCAAAGCAAATCATAACATATATGAGAAAACTGAAATAACACCCTGCATCTTATCAGACCACCGTGTCTGAAGGCTGGATTTCAACAACAATAGAAACAACAGGAAGCCTGCAAACTCATGGAAACGGGACAATTTGCTACTGAATAAAAAGTGTGTTAAGGTAGAAGTAAAGAATGAAATTAAAGACTTCCTAAAATTCAATTAAAATGAATACACCACATACCTAAATTTATGGTACACAATGAAAGCAGTGCTAAGACGAAAGTTCATAGCACTGAGTGCCTTCATAAAGAAATTGGAGCGATTTCATACTAGCAACCTAATAGCACACCTGATATTTCTAGAACGAAAGGAAACCAGCACACCCAAGATTCCAGGGAACAATCAGAGGTCTGAAATCAATAAATAGAAACAAGAGAACAACTCAAAGAAACAATGAAACAAAGAGCTAGTTCTTTGAGAAAAGTCAACAAGATAGACTAAAAGAGAAATCCAAATGAACAAAATCAGAATGAAAAGGGGAACATAACAACAGATACCAAGGAAATTCAAAGAATCATTAGGTTATAACTTCAAAACCTATACTCCATGAAATTTTAACATCTAAAAGAGATGGATAATTTTCATGAAGACTTTTTTCATTTCTTCCTGTTCTCGTATTCAAATTATAAACATAGTTTTCCTTATTTGAAAAACAAAGACTCACCCAGGTGTATGGATGTCTGTCAGTGGCAGGATTCAATGAGATGCAGGGGCCATGCTACCCTTCAGTAGTTGAGATGGTCCAGTAGAAGCTTCTGGCAACAAACATGCAAAGGAACAAAAAAGTGAAGTCTTTCTAAGAAAGGTTCTGCTTAAACTATTCAAGTTTGCTTTTAGACCAGGGGTGTGGTTGTGATTCAGGAAAAACTGATTGGGCCTCTCCAACAAGGATTGAGGGGCTCAATGGTTATATACAACCAACCAACCCAACCAAATCCAGACAATAAAATGCAAACTTCCAAAATAAGACATATGCGTTCTGATGAGATTTCTTCATATAAGGTCTTTGATGCTCCCAGCTGAGGTGACATGAAGAGCTTAGGATCATATCACTCTGTTTTGTCATGTGTACATCCTATTAACCCAGCAGCTCTCAGCGCATACAGGCTCAAATAGAAAGTTCACTTCTGTCTGAAAGTTGCAAGTGTAATTATGGGTCTTAAACCTCCAGGTTTGCCATGAGCAAGGATGTTTCATCCCTTCTCTTTATTAAATTTTTATCTGTGTCAATAACATCCATAATTAACACGGTTATTAAAGCTTCTCTTTCTCTGAGGTGAATACTAAGCTTTTTGATGTAATTATTATTTCACCCACCATTCAAGATTAGCTCCCGGCCTTTTTGAGGTTCTCCCCACCCCCAGTGTTTCTCTATTTATAGTTTGTACATACTGGTTGGTGAGAAGGGAGGAAAACTTAATAATTGCTTGTGAGATGGGGACAGTAGATAAGAACAGGTTCCTGGTCATTCTGGCTTGGTTTCCCAGGTGTATCCTCACCTGCCATAGGATTTTTACCCATTTATCTTTAAAAGTTTTCACTGGATCGTCTCTACTACATATGAAATAGAAGGACCCCATGTCGTACTCGGATCTTGCTAGCAACATATTCCTCAGCTCTCTTTTCTGGCTTTTTCATTCTATGCGTGGCTGAGGTAGGACTGTATGGAGAGGAGTTTGGTTGTGTATAACCTCTCATAGAGAAGCATTTAAAATCCAGAAGTGGGGAAGCAGGCTCATGTGTTCACACATAACTGATACTCTGCCTCATTCTCCAAGAAGTCAGAAGGATTGTGGGGGAAAACATGGGGTCATGTTTCCAAGTTGAATGCACATTTGTCTCAAAGCCTTTCCTTATTCTCCTCATTGGTGTTAACAGAAAACTTTTCTCTCTCATGTATGCTGCATAGAAAGAAATCAATCTCCTTGGACACAGTCAGTGGTAATGCCATTGCTTTGTCTTAAAAGGAACACAAAGAATAAAATTATTGAACTATAGAATGTGAATTAATCTGAGGGTGGTGAAGAAAGATAATTGGTCAAAAATTAATTATATCAGTACTTTTTTGTTACACATGATTGATAAGCTGATTCAATTATTTTTAAGAATGGGTAATATATTGTTAACAAATATATAAACTGATGGTCTATATTAATTTTTAATGCATATTTTAAAATTAGACTGTTCAACAATAGAAAGAAAAATAATTATATTAGCTTTTATTTTATGTACTAATATTGTAATCTTAGCTTCAATAGAACACAACAGTCTTTTGCAATATTATTAAATTTATTTATTTGTTTATTTATTTATTTAATAACCCTAAATCAGCCTTTTCCCTCTTCTCCTCCCTGTCCTACCCTCTCACTCTTTTTCCTTTCCCACTCTCCTTCTCCTCAGAAAAGGGGAGCTACCCCTTTCAAACCCATCCTAGCACATCAAGTCGCATCAGGAATAAGCACATCCTCTTCCACTGAGGCCAGGCAAGGCAGTGCAGTTAGGAGAAAGTCATGCAAAAGCAGGCAACACAGTCCAAGTCAGATACAACACTTGCTGAGGAAGCCACATGAAGCCTAAACTGCTCATCAGTTATACATGTGTCATGGGCCTAGGTCCAGGCCATGCATGCTCTTTGGCTGGTGCTTCTGTCTCTGTAAACCCCTATGGGCCTAGTTTGCTTAACTCTGTTGGTCTTCTTGAGGAGTTCTTGTGCCCTCCAGGACCTTCTATTCTTCCCCCAACTCTTCCAGAAGACTTTGTGTGTTTGTGGGTCTCAGCATCTGTTTATATCTACTAATGGATGGAGCCTCCCAGAGGATAGTTATGCTGTCTGTAAGCATAGCTGTGTCATTAACAGTATCATGAACTGGGTCTCAGGTTGGACCAGTCATTGGTTGTCTCATTCAGTGTTTCATCTTTATCTTGGCACACAATAAGAGTCTTTGTGTGTGTGTGTGTGTGTGTGTGTGTGTCAACTACTGTAATATAATCTTTAATTATTTTTTAACTTTTATTAATTATACTTTATTCATTTTGTATCCCCTCATAAGCCCCTCTTCCCCTCCCCTCCTAATCACACCTTTCCTCCTCCTTCTTCACGCATGCCCCTCCCCAAATTAACTGATAGGGGAGGAGGCATATATCCAAAAGAGGTTCAAGTACACAATAAGGACATTTGCTCAACCATGTTTGTAGCAGCTTTATTTGTAATAGCCAGAAGCTGGAAACAACCCCAATGCCCCTCAACTGAAAAATAGATACAGAAATTGTGGTATATCTACACAATGGAATATTACTCAGCAATGAAAAACAAGGAAATCAGGAAATTTACAGGTAAATGGTAGGAACTGTTAAAGATCATTCTGAGTGAGCTATCCCAGAAGCAGAAAGACACACACAGTATATATTCACTCATATAGGCATATAATATAGGATAAACCTACTAAAACCTGTACACTTAAAGAAACTAATCAAGAGGGAGGACTCTGACTAAAATGCTCAATCCCCATCCCAAAAGGCAAAGAGGATGGACATCAGAAGAAGAAGAAAACAGGAGTCAGGAACCTGCCACAGGGGGCCTCTGAAAGGCTCTGCCCTGCAGACTATCAAAGCAGATATTGAGACTTATGGCCAACTGTTGGGCAGAGGGCATGGAATCTTATGAAAGAAGTGGGAAATAGTAAGATCTGGAGAGGACAGGAACTTCACAAGGAGAGCATCAGAACCAAAAAAGTTGAACACAGGGGTCTTCCCAGAGACACATACTCCAACCAAGTACCATGCATGGAGATGACCTAGAACCCCTGCACAGATGTAGCCCATGGCAGTTCAATGTCCAAGTTGGTTCCATAGTAATGGGAACAGGGACTGCCTCTGACATAAACTTGATTGGCCTACTCTTTGATCACCTCCCCCTGAGGGGGGAACAGCCTTACCATGTCACAGAAGATGACAATGCAGCCACTCCTGATGAGATCTGATAGAAAACAAGAGTCTTAATAAAGCATTGTTGACATTAGTTTGGACGGCAGGTATATCTGTAGGGGATGGTCTTAGTTAATTGCTATGAAAGACCCAGCCCACTCTGGGTGGCATCATTCTTTAGGCAGGGCAGATTTTGAAAACTATAGGAGTGGAGAGGTCATGCTGCGTACAAGAAAGCAAGCATGCATGCATTCCTCTCTTGTTGATTCTGCTGGTATAACTGCTCCACAGTGATGGACTGTAACCTGGAACTGTAAATAATCCTCTTTTCTCCTTAAGTTTTTTTTTTTTTTTTAATTTTTTGGTCAGGACATTTTATCATAGTGATAGAATTCAGTACAGAATAGATACAAACTATTTTTGGCTTTTTATGCAATTTCTGTCTTTGTGAGATGAAGATGTAGGATCAATTATTAATGTCCATACATATACAATCTTTTTATCTCCATCAATATTTTGTAAATAATTAGTTTATAAAATGATAACTGAATTATAATATTGATATCATGGATTATAATTATAGTAATACATGACTTAATTTGTTCTAAGTGGACCTCTTGGCATTTTGCCCCATCTGAAATATATCCTTTTCAGGAATTTTCTTGGATTCCTAAAGGTCACTTTTATTTCATTTCCATTCTGTATATTCCTTTAGAAATTGACCTACTTATTTATTTATTCACTGAATACCATGCTTCTCCTTTAGTTCAGACCTGTATTTATAATACATTTTTATTCTCTAAGACATAAAAAGTTTAGTATTAGAATCTGGCATGTTAATCTCAGCGTAATTTTGCTTTTTATTTGTCCATTAACAATAATATTGCTAGTAAAAATGATTCGTAGAAAAAGACAGCTTTTGCAAGTACTGATGTAGAGGGCTGTTTGTGAAATCTATCCAATTGTGTAACTTTATCAGCTTATAACTAATGTTATAAATCACAGGTTATGTGGTTAATCTTCTGAGCACTTCAATAAAAATGATCTAACTTTTCAGCTTCCCATAGCTTCCAATTGCAGTCACTGCTGTGTCCTGCTTATAAACTCAGGGTCAATAAACAGGTTAGAGATAAATAGAAGCAAATGTTTTATTAAAAGTAATATGGGATAGTGAGGAAAGGCTATTTAATTGAGAAAAAAGGAGGGTGGGAAGAGTGTGGGCAGTTTAGGAGCAGGACAGCTATGAATAGTTGGGACAAGAATAGATCAATGATGTCAACTTAAAATCTTGCATTGGATTGTGGCCAAATGATATTTGTAAGATTTTCTTCACTTCTAAGGAGCTACTCAGTGGGCTTTCAGTTGACTTTCAGATGAACTGCCTTTATTTAGAAGGCCTATGCTTTCATTTGATAAGTGGAGGGCTTCTGTAAAAATTGCTATATTTCAGTTATGAGCATTACATATGGAAGTCATTGAGAAGAACTTTCTCTACACTGTGAGGTTTTCATTTTATTTTTATATGCTATGCATTTTTAAACTGTATATTTTGATAGTACAAAGAAGTTAAGAGTTAATACTTTTATTTTGTTATACTATCAATTAGTTCTATGAGTATGGACAGTCCATTTTCTCTGTGAACTATGCTTCATAGTGAGAAGGAAAACAGCCAAGGCAGAATATACATTCTTTATCATGAGAATCACTCAAAAGAAAAAAAAAAACAAACAGAAAATATCTGTGCCTTTCCATGTCTTCATTCCGTGTGCCCATATATTTTATTTTCCTATGTGTATTTTCTTATATAATAATTGTGGAAAATAAAGCCAATAACAAAGTAGGGCACCACTAAAAAGCTTGGACACTATTAGATATTTTCAAAGAATTTTCCTGGCGAGATTAGATAAATGATGAGGGTAGATACAATAGTAACAAGCAGGAGGCAGTGTTTCATGTGAACTAGTGAAATGACCTGACCTTGAAGAAATCTGCTGTTTAGAAGAAAAACCCTAGAAGATAAGACAAACTCACAAAAAAGGAACAAACAACAGGAAAAAAAAAAGGTGATGGAACCCATTCAGTTGGAAATACTAACAAATAATAGAAACAAAAGACATATTACATTACATAAAATACAATTTTAGGACTGTCTTAGTTATTTATTTTTTCTTTTTGCTGTTGTTGTTGTTTTGTTAAGATACCATGACCAAGGCAATATATAAAATCAAGTGGTGATTGGGCTTACAGTTTCAGAGGGTTAGAGTCCATGGCCATCAGAGTGCAGAGAATGGAAGCAGGCTGACAGGTTTGGCACTGAGGCAGTAGCTGAGAGCTTACATCCTGATACACAAACAAGAGGCAGGGGTGAGGGGTGGGAGAGAGAGAGAAGGAGGGAGGGAAAGAAGGAAAGAGAGGGGGAGAGAAATCTAAGTAGGAATGGTGAAAGGCTTTTCAAACTTCAAAGACAACTCCCAGTGACATAACTCCTCCAACAATGCCAGACCTCCTAATTTTTCCCAAACATTTCCAAACAGTTCCACCTGCTGTAGAACAAACATTTAAACATATGAGCCTGAAGACCATTTTCTTTAAGATTACTACAAGAACAAAAAAGAATTTTTACATAGTAATAAAATGTTTAGAATCCGAAGAAGTAAAGTTCATAAACATTTAGATTGTAAAAATATTATTATAGGGACACATAATCAAATGCCAATAAAATAAACAGGAAACACCAAACCAGCTAGCATATTATAAGTCTTATGTCATTCAGAGTTGTTATAATGGATTAGGTAGGAAATAAAAGAAGGTCATAAATGCTGTGAATTTTATAATTTCCAAAGTTGAATAGGAAGAAAATGTATAGAAATATATATTCTTTTTGTATTTTTATTTTTCCTGCTTCATATAACAATTTTGTAGTTTTGTGAACCATTTTCTAAAGATAAAAGTTTGCTCTCAAAACTAAAAATGAAAATTGCTACCAAGATAACTAGCCATTCCTTTTCTGAATTTTCTTAGTTAACTAAAGTTCAAACCATTAAAGGGAATATTATGAGTATGTGGGTTAGAAATAGAACTTTAGTATCTGTGAGGGAGAGTAATGTCCAATGCAAATAGGAGCCCAGTTTGGAAGCAGGAAGGAAAGAAAACATGTTTGTAAAGCTTTAAATAAGAAGGTTGGTAAAGATCATCCTGAGTGAGGTCACCCAGAACTAGAAAGACAAATATGGTGTGTACTCATTTATAAATAGATATTATCCATAAAGTACCGGCAAACCATGCTACAACCCACAGACCCAAAGAAGCTAAGTAATAAGGAGGGTACAAAGAGGATGTTTGAATCTCACTGAAAAGGGGAAATAGAATAGACATTGGGAGTGGATGGAGAGGGGACAATTCAGTGGCGGAAGGGTGGGGACAGGAATAGGAGGAATCAAATTTGGGGAGGATGGAGGGAAAAAGTACTGGGAGAGACAACTGGAATTCGGGGGTGGGCATCTTTGGGACTAGCTAGAAACCTAGAACAATAGAAACTCCCAGAAATCTATGAGGATGACACTAATTAAGACTCCTAGAAATGGGGGTCATAGAATATGAAATAGCCATCTCCAGGAACTAGGCAAGACTTTCAATAGAGGGGTTGGGAAGCCAACCCAACCACGAAATCTCCAACCCATAATTCATCCTGCCTATAAGATGTGCAGAGGTAAAGATCGAACAGAAATTAAGGGAATGTCCAAACAATGACTGACCCAGCTTGAGACCCACCCATGACACTGTTATTGATATTCTGCTATGATTGCAGAAGGAGCCTAGCATAACTGTCATCAGAAAGTCTTCACTCAGCAACTGATGGAAACAGAAGCCAAGACCCACAGCCAAACATTGGATAGATCCTGGGGAATTCTGTGGAAGAAGGGGAGGAAGAAGGATTGAAGGAGCTCGAGGGATCAAGGACACCATAAGAAAAGGTACAGAATCAACTAACCTGGGCTCATAGGAGCTCACAGAGACTGAACTGCAGCCAGAGAATGCATGGGACAGACCTAGATCTTCTGCATATATGTAACAGTTGTGAGCCTTAGTCTTCACATGGGGATCCTAACAGCAAGAACAAGGGCTGTCGGTGACTATGTTGCATCGATGTGAATCTCTTTCTCTTAACTGGGCTGCCTTGTCTACCCTCAATAGAAGAAGGTGCACCTATGTGCACATGAGTATGGGAGTAGCAGAGGACAGAGGAATCTCATCTCTTCCCTGGACCTGGATTTAGTGTTACATGTGGTTATGAGCTTCCTGGCATGGATGCTGGGACCCAGACTTGAGCTCGTTAAAAGAACAGTAGGTACTTTTGACTGTTGAGTCATCTCTCCAGCCCTGTAACTTTCTTAATATTCTTGTCAGTTATTTCTGACTTTCAATCTGGCCCTATTGATGAATTTAACCAGGACCTTCTGCTAGGCAAGCTTTGTACCACTGATATCCATTCCTGCCTTTGTTTCCTTTTAACTATTATTTTGACATGTGTTCCGAGGCAGGGTTTGAGCTTGAAATCCTCCTGCCTTAACCTCCCACATATAGCTGGGACAACAGGCATGTAACTCTTTGCCCAGCTTTTTTGTTTCTTATCAGTTATCCCCAAGAATCCAACTTATTATTTGGTGTCATTTTATGTTTTTTTCTTAGTTAGTGCTTGTTTATGTATCTAATATTAGTTTTTGACATAGAATCTTAATCTTCAGCCCAGGTTAGCTTTGGTCTCACTGTAATCCACCATTTTATTCTTTCAAGTGATGGGATTATAAGCATGAGCTACCAGGCAGAACTTAATATTCTTTAATTTTTTTTAATTGTATATACTAGTTTTACATGCAGTATACAACTTGATTTAATAACAGATTTGTAATGACATTCTCAGATCTGTATGTAATTTATTTTGATCATATTTATTCCCATTCTCCTCTCATCTCCCTTCCTTCCTGGATGATCCATTTCTTCTTTTCAAATCCCCTCCTACTTCTGTATCTTCTTCCTATTTTTGTGATCTAATATGTTTCATTGGGGCTGTTTATAGGAACATGAGTGTAGGGTGATTTACAGGGATAAGATCACCATACCATTAGCTACACTACTGAAGAAAACATTTTTTTTCCTCTTCTCTGAAAACCATTAATTTCCCTCAATCCTCAGAGAGATGAGCCTTGTGAGCACTTCCTTTGTTCATGCAACATGTTTAAGGGCCCAATCTTGTGGAGCTTTTGTGCTAGACAGAACAGCAGCTGTGAGTCCAGGCCTTGGCCATGTCTCCTTGGACTCCATGTTTCACAACTGTACACCCCTTATTCCCATTTTATTTTCTGTTGCTTTTCCATGACCCTCCCTTAATGAGGGTCATGATATAGGTTTCTCATTATGTCAGTATACAACACGATGTGTCACCTATCTAAATAATATTTATGCAAATAGATTAACAATGCTGTCTGCTCTGGTAACAGAGGCTTCGCTTTTGTAGCGGGTGAAAATGATGAGCATAAGCGGGTTATTGCAGTTACAGTAAGCTTGTAAGTGGAATTTCCTGGGCAGATGCATCAACAAATTCAGGTAAGATGAGATAACATAGGCTGTCCTGCAGAAGGGGGAGAGAAGTTGCTTAGATAGCCTGAGCACCTTCCTGTGTAACTAAGGTGTTACATTTGAACCCTCCTACCTTGAGACCCAGTTCTCAAATGACCGCAGTACGGCGCTTTTTCCAGCAACATTGGCAAGGGTAACACACACAGTCTAGGCCACGCACAGTGAATACAGGTATTCTGGTTTGATTCTGTGAAGGCTTTAAAAAAGTTTGTCTTCTGCATACTGATATTGACTCGGTGACACACATGAAGCACTGTAGCAGAAACATAGCAGAACCAGAGACCTCAAGTTGGTGGCCATTGTTTTTGAACAACATGGTGGTAACACCTTTGATAGATATCTAGGTGGTAAATGGAGAAGGCGATTTTCTTTCCAACTCATTGTTGAACTGTCATTATGATGTCTCATCTAGGCCTTACAGAGTCCCTTCCCTAGTAAAAAAATAATGGTGAGAGAAGGATGCAGGGTTGAAAAGAAGGTAAGACAGCATGTTGAATCATTGGGTATATTATTTGTCAATACAAGGAAGTCTCTGATCACTCACAGGGCTAATGAAAAGCTACTCACAGTCAGGTGTTTGATTATGGTAGCAAGGAAAGTAACTGCAGGGTCTACACAGAGCCCCCTGTAAGGAAGTGTTCTTAATAATTTTCTTTTTTTTTTTAAATGTTAGGTTTCTTTATTTCTTTTTTTTTATTTTATTTTCATTTTTTTTATCAGTTACATTTTATTAACTCTGTATCCCAGCCGTGTCCCTATCCCTCATTCCCTCCCAGTCCCTCCCTCCCTCCCTCATCTCCACTGTGCCCCTTTCCAAGTCCACTGATAGGGGGGACCTCCTCCCCATTCATCTGATCCTGTTTTATCAGGTATCTTCAGGACTGGCTGCAAAGCCCTCCTCTGTGGCCTAACAGGACTGCTCCTCCCTTCGGGGGTGGGGAGACCAAAGAGCCAGTCATTGAGTTCCTGTTAGAAATAGTCCTTGTTCCCCTCACTTTGGGAAACCAATTGGTTACTGAGCTACCACAGGCTACATCTGAGTGGAGGTTCTAGGTTATATCCATACATGGTCCTTGGTTGAATGTCAGTCTCAGAAAAGACCCTGTGCCCAGATATATTTGGTCCTTGTGGAGCTCCTATCCTTTCCCCATCAGACTAACTCCCCTTCTTTCTTATAATTCCCTGTACTCTGCCAAAGGTTTGGTCATGAGTCTTTGCTTTGAAAACACTGCTAGTTAGAGTCTTTCAGATGCGCTCAGTAGACTCCTGTCATATGTTCAATGCACATCCCATCTGTCTTTCTAAATGAGGATTGATCATCTTGCCCATGTCCTCTCAACTGATTATCTTTTTTAGGTGTATAGATTTCATTATGTTTATCATATCTTATAGATCTATATAAGTGAGTCTTTCCCATGTTTGTCTTTCTCCTTCTGGGATATTTCACTCAGAATGATCTTTTCTAGATCCCACCATTTGCCTGCAAATTTCATGATTTCCTCCTTTTTGATTGCTGTGTAGAAGTCTACAGATCGTTTCACCCAAACTCAAAAAGGTACACCTTCTTTTCAGTACCGCATGGAACCTTTTCCAAAATAGACCATATAGTGGGTCACAAAGCAAGCCTCAACAGATACAAAAGGATTGAAATAATCCCTTGTATACTATCTGACCACCATGGACTAAAGCTAGACATCAACAACAACAGAAACAACAAAAAGCCGACACGCACATGGAAACTGAACAACTTACTACTCAATGACAGATGGGTTAAGGAAGAAATAAAGAAAGAAATTAAAGACTTCCTAGAATTCAATGAAAAGGAAGGCACAACATACCCAAATTTATGGGACACATTGAAAGCAGTGCTCAGAGGAAAATTTATAGCACTAAATGCCTGCAAGAAGAAATTCGTAACATCACATACAAACAACTTAATGGCCCAACTGAAAACCCTAGAAAAAAAAGAAGCAGATACACCCAAGAGGAGCAGACGGCTGGAAATAATCAAACTAAGGGCTGAAATCAATCAACTAGAAACAAATAAAACTATCCGAAGAATCAATGAAACAAAAAGCTGGTTCTTTGAGAAAATCAACAAGATAGACAAACCCTTAGCCAAACTAACTAAAAAGCAGAGAGAAACTAACCAGATCAGCAAAATCAGAAATGAAAATGGGGACATAACCACAGACACTGAGGAAATCCAAACAATTATTAGGTCATACTACAAATGCCTATATGCCACAAAATTTGAAAATCTAAATAATTTTCTAAAAAACTCTTCTTTCATTCTGGGGATGAACTAACCGAGTCTCCAGGGCTTGCTCACTTTTCTAGGTGGTGCACTTCACATTGTTTTTTAAATTTTTCTCTTTTTTCATATAATACATTTTAATCATATTTTTTTCTTCCTCAACTCTATTTTTTAAGGCCACAACTACCATCTATTTCCTGTGTCCACGTTTATATTTTTAATTGAATATACTAGGTATACATATAATATAATACTTGATTTAATGATGGATTTGTAATGATATTCTCAGACCTATATATAATGTGTTTTAATCACATTTGCTCCCATTTGTCTCTCTTGTCTCCTTTCCTCCACTGATGATTGCTTTCCTTCCAAATTTGCCATCTACTTTCGCATTTTTCTTTGTTTTGTGATCTAGCAGTTTTCCTGGATTTCTATAAATATATAGTCAGAAAAAATATCTAAAATCATCTTAAGTCTTTATTTTCTTGTGGTGATTACACTTCTTGATTCACATTTACACAAGATAAATGAAATTGTTGAAGTTTCTCACTATTTAGTTATAGATGTTTATATACCTTAAAGGCATAAAGTTATTATGTAATTCAAGTGATGATTTCTGTATCCCTGATAGCTGGTTGCAATCCTTGTTCTGAGAAGCTTTTGTCTTACCGTTTTGTAAAAAGTGCTCCCCAATTGTTCCCTAAGATGCTAATATAGCAACTCACAGCCAATCGCTGAGCAGGGGAGAGAATGGGGCTGGACTTCCTGACAGGCAGGAGAGAAGGTCTTAGAGGAGAAATTAGGTGATTGAACCATTGGAGAGGTCCAGGAAAGATATCAGGGAAAGGAGCTGGATCTGAGAAATGCTACAAAGAGCAAATACCTCTGAACGCACCCTGGGAGCAAACTAGGTTAGCTTAGAGGGTTAAGAATAGAGTAATGACTGCTCTGTTATTGTGTTGTGAAGCTTATTATTAAATAAATAGTCTCAATCAGTTGTGTGATATCCAGGTTAAGAGAAAAACTGAGAAACAAATGCAGTTTTATAAAAATAACCTGAATATTAAAGTTTAATAGCTAGTGAGTGAGATGAACAAAGAATTCTACACATCATTTCCTTGGGAGAGAGATTAGCATATGAACGTGTTTTCTTAATGTCCCATGATGCATGCAACTTTTAAGAACCTCAAACATTAACTTGAAAAAGAACAGCTGTTATTTTCTTCCAGTTACACCAACATTAGTCTCTCTCTCTCTGTGTCTTTCTCTATTTTTCTCTTCTCTCTTTTATCTCTCATTGCTGTATTCTCTATTCTACTGTGTGTGTTATTTTTACACTAATGCCCAGTCTACTCTACTATGCAATTCTATACACTCTAAGTTGTGACTACAGTTGAAGGAGGAAACTTACCTTCTTTGTAGGAAACACTTACATGTGTAATGGTTTTTCACCTTTAAAGAGAGGGTTTTCAAAGAGCAGGCCATTTTCATGTTCATGCCAGAAATTGCCCCTGCTTCTCTTACTAGGGGACCCCCATGGAGACTGAACCCCCATCTAGACTCCCTGGCTACATCTGAGCAGGGAGTCTAGATCCTCTGCATGCATGGTCCTTCGTTGATTCATCAGCCTCCACAGGCCCAGATATTTTGACTCTGTTGGTCTCCTTGTGGATCTCCTGTCCCCTCCAGGTCTTTCAGTCAATCCCTTCTTCTCTAGGATTCCCTGCACTCTTTCCAAAGTTTGGCTAAGAGTCTCAGTATCTGCTTCCATACCCTGCTGGGTAGAGTCTTTCAGAGGCCTTCTGTGGTAGGCTCCTGTCCTGTTGCCTGCCTGTCACCTCTCCCCGGTGAGGTGGATTTACTAGGCCACAAAGAAAAAGGATCTAGACAGTCCTGATGAGACCTGATAGGCTAGGGTCAGATAGTAGGAGGGTAGGTTTTCCCCTATCAGTGGACTAGAGGCAGTACATGGGTCGGGGGCAAAGGGAGGGAGGGTGGGACTAGGATGAGGTGAATGAGGGGGCTACAGATGGGATACAAAGTGTTCTTAGTTAGCTTTATATTGTAATTTAACAATAAATAAATAAATAAATAAATAAACTACCATGACCAAAAGCAACCTGGAGAGGAAATGTTTATTAACCTTACCACATAAAAATCTACCACTATTGGAACTCAGGGCAGGGACTTACCAGGGAATGAACCTGGAAACAGGAGCTGATGCAGAGACCATGGAGGAGTGCTGCCTATTGGTTTGTTCCTCTTGGCTTACTCAGCCTGCTTCCTTCCTTCCTTCCTTCCTTCCTTCCTTCCTTCCTTCCTTCCTTCCTTCCTTCCTTCTTTCTTTCTTTCTTTCTTTCTTTCTTCCTTTCCTTTGCTTTTAGAGACAGAGTTTTTTGTTTTTTGTTTTTTTTTTCTGTGTAGCTTTGGGTGTACTGGACCGGCTTTGTAGACCAGGCTGGCCTCAAACTCACAGAGACCTGCCTGCCTCTTCCTCTTGATTGCTGGGAATACAAATGAGCCACCACACCTGGCCAGCCTACTTTCTTACAGAAGTTCAGACCTACCAGCCCATAGGTGGCACCGCCCATTGTAAGCTAGGCCCTGCTAACATGGATCATCTATCAAGAAAATTCACCACAAACTTACACACAGGCCAAACTCATGGGGACATTTCTTTCTACTGAGGTACCCTCTTCCAAAATAATCCTAAATTGTCTTAAGTTGACATGAAACTGGCTATCACATAATAGAAAATAACAAAGCCAAAAACCCTGGTCCCAAGGGGCTCAACTGAGACTGATATCCCAACCAAGGATCATGCATGGAGATATCCTAGATCCCTTTGCTCAGATGAAGCCCATGGCGGCTCTGTCTGCAAGTGGGTTCCCTAGTAAGGGGAGCAGGAACTGTCTCTGACATGAACTCAGTGGCTAGCTCTTTGATCACATCCCCCTGCAGGGTGCAGTGTTGCCAATCCATAGAGGAAGACAATGCAGCCAGTCCTGATGAGACCTGATAAGCCAGGGTCAGATGGAAGGGAAGAAGGACCTCCCCATCAGTAGACTAAAGGAGGGTCATGGAAGAGAAGAAGGAGGAAGGGTGGTATTGGGAGGGGACGAGGGACGGGGCTACAGCTGGGATACAAGGAGAAGAAATTGTAATAATAAGAAATAAATTTTTAAAAAAGCGCTAAAAGAAAAAAAGAAACTCTTGATGTGATCTGATAGACTAAGATCAGAAGGAAGGAGAAGAGGACCTCTCCTATCAGTGGGCTTGGGGAGGGGCATGCATAAAGAAGGGGAAGGAAAGGTGGGATCGGGAGGGGAGGAAGGAGGGGCTTATGGGGGGATCAAAAGTGAATAAAGTGTAATTAATAAAAAAAGAAAGAAAATAATGTTAACAGAGATGTTGGAGATGCCTCTCTCTGAACTTTAGATCCCAGGTTATTCTGGTCTACTTCAGCTACTTTTGCTGAGAGATACCCATCTACATGAGACAGCAGAAATAAATGTATTCTATTTTTAAAAATGCCTACCTCAGAAAATGTCAGTTATCACTTGGTTTTAACAGCAGTTTTGTTTATGAGCTATTAGCTTGCCATTTTCAATGAGCTTTGCATATGGATTCAGTGATCCAATATTTGAGTCACTTAAAATGTCACAACATAATGAGTGGAAGTGTTGGAGTCTGATGCTTCTTTTAGAGGAGCTGGAAAGGAAACTCAGGATCTTTGTAAAATAAATTTAAAAAAAGTAATTTTTTATTTTATTTATTACAATTTATTCACTTTGTATCCAGCTATATCCCCCTCCCTTATTCCCTCCTAATGCCGCCCTCCCTCCTTCACTTCCTCCAATACTTCTCCCCCAGTCCACTGTTAGGGGAGGTCCTCATCCCCTTCCATCTGACCCTAGTTTATCAGGACTCATCAGGACTGGCTGCATTGTCTTCCTCTGTGGCCTGGTAAGGCTGCCCACCTCACCTCAGCAGGAGGTAATCAAAGAGCCAGCCACTGAGTTCATGTCAGAGATAGCCCCTGTTCCCCTACTAAGGAACCCACTTGGAGACTGAGCTGCCATGGGCTACATCTGAGCAGGGGTTCTAGGTTATTTCCATGAATGATCCTTCATTTGAGTATCATTCTCAGAAAAGATCCCTGGACCCAGAGTTTTTGGTTCTGTTGTTCCTGTCCCCTCCAGGTCTTTCTATCTCCCCCTTCTTTCAAAAGATTCCCTGCACTCTGCCCAAAGGTTGGCTATGAGTCTCAGCATCTGCTTTAATATCCTGCTGGGTAGAGTCTTTCAGAGGCCCTCTGTGGTAGGCTCCTGTCCTGTTCCCTGTTTTCTCCCTCTTTCAAAGTCTATCCCATTTGCCTTTCTGAATGAAGAATGAGCATCTTACCCAGGGTCCTCCTTCTTGCTTAGCTTATTTAAGTGTATAAGATTTTAGTATGTTTATCCTATATTATGTCTAATAGCCACTTATAAATGAGTATATACTATAGTGTCTTTCTGTTTCTGGGATACCTCATTCAGGATGATATTTTCTTGTTCCCATCATTTGCCTGCAAATTTCATGATTCCCTTGTTTTAAATTGCTGCGTAATATTCCATTGTGTAAATGTATCACAATTTCTGTATCCATTCCTCAGTTGAGAGACATCTGGGTTGTTTCCAGATTCTGGCTCTTACAAATAAGCTGCTATAAACATGGTTGAGCAAATATCCTTGCTGAATACTGGAACATCTTTTGGATATATGTCTAAGAGTGGTATAGCTCAATCTTGAGGTAGCAACATTCCTGATTTTCTGAGATTGTGCCAGATTGATTTCCAAAGTGGCAGTACAAGTTTACATTCCCACCAGCAATGGAGGTGGGTTCCCTTTTCTCCACATCCTCTCCAGAAAGTGTTGTCACTTGAGTTAAGACTTAGCTATTCTGATGGGTATACAGAATAGAACACCAACAGGACAGGCTCTAAGAGCAACAATCAATAAATGGGACCTCATGAAACTGAAAAGCTTCTGTAAAGCAAAGGATACTGTCATCAGAACAAAACGACAGCCTTCAGACTGGGAAAGGCTCTTCACCAACTCTATATCTGACATAAGGCTAATATCTAGAAAATATGAAGAAATCAAGAAGGTAAGCAGCAAAAAATCAAGTAACACAATTAAAAGATGAGGTACAGAACTAAACAGAGAATTTTCTCAATAGAGAAATACTAAATGGCAGAGAGACACTTAAAGAAATGCTCAGGATCCTTAGTCATCAGGGAATTGCAAATCAAAATGAACCTGAGATTTCATCTTACACCCATCAGAATGGCTAAAATAAAAAACTTGCATTCATTTGTTTTAATTGGACATTAACTAAATTGTATTTAATTCATCAATGATGTCTTTATGTCCACTCATTCATCTTCTTAAAGAGAAAAGACTTATACTTAGACATTTCTTTAATGTAAAATGTGAATAAGTAAATACATGATTCATAATCTTAGAAGATGCTAATCAAAATAAAATTGCATGAATTTCACTTGCCTAATTGACACAATAATGCATTATAGGCAGGACTCGACACAGGCAGGATTGTGAAATAGACAAACTAAAACTACAGTTTTTTTCTGTCTCTTTTCTGTGTCTGTTCACTCCCTTCCACTGGTCTCTTTCAGAGTGTTCCTCTTCTTCTCTTCCTACACACAGGCAGGTACAGATCTGCATGAACAGAAACATACACACACACCAATGAATGCAAGTATATATATATGCGTGAACTCACACATTCATGTACATGGAGGTATATATCTGCACTAACACAAAAACAACCCCCAACACACATGCATTGCAGACACGACCAGCATTACCTGGGAGAGTTGAGGAGTATTTTGTCTTGGAAAGGAACACAAATTTAGGAAAACTGTCATTAGTCAAGACAGGTGTGTTAACAATGCCTTCTTTTCCTCACCTCCCTCTCAACCATGCTAACCACACTTGGGCTAGAAACATTTAGGTGAGAACTCATTTGGGGAAAGTATTATTCCATTCAAAACATAATTACAACAGGAAAAAAAATATTTAGGACAACTTTCTTGAAATGTAAGTCACCCTAGTTGATCCCAAGACACTAGTGTAGATCTGGAGTCAAGAAGTGACTTCAACACTTATTACTTAAGCAACTTAGTCCATAGGATATTATTTGTCTTAATACAAAAGCTTTGAAACCATACACACACACACACACACACACACACACACACAATGAGTCAGGACTTCCGTAATGATTACTGAAGACCATCAGATATCCAGAACTGATGAGGGGTGCAAAAGCTTATTTGTTAACCTTTTCAAGTTTTTCTCCTGTCTTCTGCATGTCCTTGAAGTCAGTTACATGTCCTTCTGTATGTTGAGGGCACAGACAGGGAAGAAAGATGATGTTAATCAGTATGAGACACAAGTCACAGATTGATTGGAGAAGACATTATGGGCTTCTCAAAAAATACCATCTACAGCCAGGGGCAAAATGTCACTCTTGCAAATTGCAATCAATGTCATTGTCCTTGTAATTGTTCACTTATAGAGAGACTTTCCCTATTAAGATGAGTCTTTGGAACAGGCACCCATAAGTCATGGTGAACAATAACCACTTAGTAGGTTCTTCCAGCTATGTTTATTTTTGGCTTTGGGGGTTTAAAAGACCCGGGACTTCCATTATCTAGGATGACATTGCCTATGCAGATTTAAACTCAGACAGAATTTCACCTCAGCAATTCTCCATCTGCTCCTCTTTTCGTTTTCCAGAATGTGGGAAATCATAGCACAGGAATCACAGCAGCTATGCCTCACTGACCAGGCCTGTATCACCAAGCTACTTTGATCAGTGAGAGAGACTCGCTCTTCCTAAAATACACAGTTCTACCCCCATCTTCAATGTGTTCATGATGCTATGTATCAATTAGATTTGAATCATTTTTATTTATACAACGCATTAGAAAGACATGAGATTTTTAATAGCATCATAATTTTAAAGAGTTTTTGTAATTCATTATTTCCCCAAATCCTAGCAATAGATCATTTTCCATTTGTGTTCTTTCTTAAAAGATTTATCTTTTGTGTGTGTGTGTGTGTGTGTGTGTGTGTGTTTGGCATATATGTGCATGTTTAGCAGAGGTCACAAAATAATGTCAAATATCTTGAAGATGGAGTTTTAGATGATTGTGAGCTATCTAACATGAGTTCTGTGAACCAAACTTGTGTTCAATGGAATAGTAGCAAGTGCTTTTAGCTGCTGGGACATCTCTCCAAACTCCTGTTTCCTGTTTCTTATTGAAGTGAAGAAGGTGGGTCAGAAAGAGGAAGTCACTGTTTGATAGAGGATGGTTGTATCATACACACACACACACACACACACACACACACACATCCTTAAGCTCTGATCCTAGCATAGAAGCAAACAGCACAGCAGCTCCCAATAAAGAGCTTTCTGAAGTATCTAAAATTATTTACAACAAATTGATAAAAAGTTAGATTGCTTTATTATTATTGAAGAATGTTTGATTATTGTCATAGACATCAGATCCATTAAACCCCTGCCGTCAGTTATTTGTAGGGCAGGTAAAATTTAGGTTTTCTTGGATAAGCACAGAAGACAGATTAAGGTCCTGCACGTGCTGCCGTGTTCACCAAGTTTTTCTGATTCCATTCTCACTTCTAAAGTGAATAGAAAGAGTGAAGCATATCTAACTATGTCCACAGCTGATTAGATAGTAACATGGCTCTCAGAAGCAGGCATGAGTGATGTTTTGGATTTCCCATCAGTCTCTGACAGAAAGCCTTTCAGTCATCACAATTTCCTCTCTTTTATAAAAATAGAACCTTTTCCACTCTCACAGAGTTAAGCTGTTATTTTGAGTTTCCTGAACTTTTTCTTCTCATTATCTGCGATTTATATTAACGTCACCAATTTAATTGGCATTTTAGGGCCTCCATACATATTATGATTATCACTTACTATGTTTTCATTTTCTCACTGATTGACCAAGACCACATTTTAAACATTTTGTAAGTTAAATAGGAAACTTGTCTTTGGAGAAGGAATGAGTTGGGATCAGGATATCTGATTTCTTTCATTGGTTCTACAAAGAGGTTCAGAATTATGTGGTTGGCAAATATATTCTCTTTACTAGAGTGAGAAATTTTACCAAAGCTGGATTTGGTGTCTATAACTTTTCTTAACAAAATTATTTTTCTTCATATTTTCATCATGTGAATATTCTCCATATTGAGGGCAGCTGTAATTATGCTATAGATAGAAGGGTGGAATATACTGACTACTTATTTGGTTTCAGAAAAGAACATGTGACATTTACTGATAACAAATGTCCATGTGAAACCCTCTTTTCAGTGCCCTTAATCTTGACACGCAGATAGGACTGTCAAGGCCATCCATCTTTTCCTCCAGCTGCTGGCTCTATTTCCAATACTAATGTTGCTTCCATTTATAGAGAGGGAAAAAGAAGCTAAGTTGAAGGGGAAAAAAGATGTTTCTTTTTTTTTAAGAAGCAGGTAGTCTAAACATAGTAATTTATCTTTCTAGGATTAATTGAGCTGATCTCATTTCAGCCTAAGCATTTAAACTTGCCAAAGAAAAAGTTTTTGACTTAACATGCGTTCATGGCTTCCTTCTCCATCTTGAAGAGTAATGGGATCATTGCCCTTATGGATTAGTTATGAATAAAATGCCAACACCCTATGATCCATGCAGAGGAAGTTCAGTTGATGAGGAGAAAGTATTTCAAGGTGACAGAACTCACTATTCTAAATGTGTCCCACGGGAGTTCAGAAGCACTGATGATATTACCCATTGCACAAGCTTCTCTGCTAGGTGACTGCATAATCAAGGCATTGGAGTTGATATATTTGTTGTAGACAATCATATTGGCAACTTTCTGAACCTATAAATAGTGGCTAGGACGTGTATAATATTTTCTAGATATAGAGATATGGCCCTTAATCTTGATGTAATCTACAGGAGAAAAGCCCAGGGGCATTCATATGGGTTGTTCATTATTGCTGCATGACTTACAAGACCCCCAACCCCAGATTTATCAAGCTTTTAAGACATATGCCATGTTTGTAGCATGTGTTTCCCCATATCACTACCTTAAATGAATCATCCTGGTAGTGGCAATGTGACACCCTCCTAGAGGCTTTTCTGAGATAGGTATGTATGTCCTCAACAGACATTTACTATGAATCGATAACACTTGACTTCCACACACTGTACATGGCAGACACTCATCCCAGAACCTTCTAATCTTTGTATATCATTAGCAGAGAGAATCCTCTATGTGGCCATTACTTTGTGGATGGGAAACTTATAACCCAAACACTTATAGGCCATTGTTAGGTAACATACTATTAAGAGCTATAGGTTTAAATGTTTCTAAAGCATGTTATTTGAACCCAAGTCTTTAAAAATAAAAGTTTTCCTTTTCTACCCCTATAATAGTGGGCAAAAAAAATAACAATATAGTTTTTGTGCCTTGGTAAATTGGTGATATTAATTATAGCTATCTAAATGTGTATTCTCTACCAGAACAGTGTGTGGCTCATAACACAAGTTCATTATGTTGTCAAACACAGTATGTTCCATCATCACCTCATTGTCCTATGAGGATGATCTAAGGTTATAATTTAAGGGCCTCATAAAAGTAATGCTGCCAACAATATCAGTGCTTTGCCATATAAGTAGACCATAATGCTTCCTTCTGAGGATGGCGCAATACAGAGGAGCAGTAGACTGATACAGTTACTGCGTCACAAAGCCACGCACCCTATGCACCATGCCCTGTGCCCTTGTCTCACTGCTGTGGCATGGACTGAAATGATTTGCTTTGCAACATCCCTGTTAGATTTTGGTGCTCCTTGCTGCAGCCATGTTCCATATGCTGAACTCAAGACTCCTGAGAAGCTCAGGGTCAGTGCTGCAGCCAGGCTTTCTGTTTGCTCTAAGGAGACAACTGATGGGACAGTTAAGGAAGGACCGATTTATTTTGGCTCATGGTTCAGAGGTTTTAGTTTGTCATGGTGAGTGGGAATTGCAGAGAGAGGGAGGAAGGGGAAGGAGGGAAGGAAGGAGGGAGGAGAGAGAGAGAGAGAGAGAGAGAGAGAGAGAGAGAGAGAGAGAGAATATGTATGCCGAGGGTTTTTCTTCTTCCCCATCTCTGTCTGGGACCCAGTTTGTAGGATAGTACTTTTCAGGAAAGATGTCTCCTTTCAGTCACTCCTCTAGGGAAATGCCCTAACAGATAAATCTTGAGGCACGCTTTACTAATCTCCTTGGCATTTCTCTACCCAACCATATGGACAGGATTAGTTGTGATACAGAGTGTACAGCTATGCTGTTTCCTGTCATTTGTACTCGATATTACAATCTAGGATTTGAATGCATTTGTTTACCACTGGAGTTGGCAGAGATCTTTAATTTGAGATCAGAGAAAACAAATGAGTCAACATTTGACATTGGCCAAACTATCTAACTAGGACAATTCAAACCACTCATAGTAACTGTAATACAGGCACAACACAGTTCAGAAGTACTGAGAGTCTGTCTTCATATATATATATATATATATATATATATATATATATATATATATATAATCTTGCAGTGAACAGATGTGGTTGGAGCTTAACCATGTTTAGAGTGGATGAGTTTCCTATGACTCCTTAATAAGAAAGCCTTTCCTGTGCTATCAGAATGTGCAGCCATGGGCACTGAAAAGCAGGGAATTACACAACAGTGTAAGTACAAGGAGTTGGGCAGAGGTGTTTTGGGAAAGTAGAGGTCTCAAGACAGAAGTTTATTTATTACTCAAGAATTAGTATGCTTAACATTGAAATATTCTAATGAGAATTTAATTTTCTTTAAAGAAGCCTAAATAGTATGGGCAGTGAAGTTGTCAATGGACATTGAACAAAAGCATAGAATGTTAATTAAAAAATAAATTCCCCCTATAGTGCTTCACTATAAAGAATAAAAAGCACATGGGAAACAAAATCGGAGGCAGAAATTCTCGGTATTTAGGTTGTATTTTAATATCTGTTAAGTTGTCTTGGACTTAGAAGAAAGAATGGTTGTATTACATATTTAAAATACAAGTATTATTCTTTTTGATGTTTAAATCTACAATTTGTTAAGACATCCACTGTGAAATATTTATTGCAATCAGGTAATATAGCATATCCACATCCTTGTCATAGTTCCTTATAGTTTGTAGTATCACCATTGGAAATACCCTGACTTAGTAAATTTTCCATATATAATATTATCACTGTATTTTCCCAGAAACAGACAAGCATAAAACATTGCTTAGCAACCTGTAACTTCTCAGCACCGCCTCTAAGCAATGCACTTAGCAACTTGTTAGCATCCTCGGACCCCTGCCTGCATCTAGCTGCACATATACCTGCTCTAGAAAATAAAAATAAGATGCTCTCCTTATCATTCCCCTGCAAATGCCCTGTTTCTATGCAAACACATCTTGGAATACAATCCAGGAAACATAGACAATATAATAACCTGTCCCAGAATAACTGAGTCCATGTGAAATCAGAGTAAACCATTTCTCTAGATGAACTTTTAGGGAGAATCTTCTCTATACTATCTTTTACTTATTCATAATAAAACACAAATATGATTGCAATAAAATGAAGGGCATGCAATAAAATGAAGTGATTAAAAGGCCAGGTAATCCAAGCCTGTCAGTTAAAATAGAGAGACACCCAGACTATGCTCTTGGTGACAAAATGCCTCTCTTCTTGAACTCCATTAATAGAGGCTCCAGACAATGACTGGCACCCTTGATTATATTCATTCTTGTGATCCACTGTCATTTTGATGGGGTATCCCTTTCTAATCTATATTATTGTTTTTCTTTGAGAAATATTTCCTCACTATTTGTGCAATCTGTGGGAACCTTTGTTTCAATTACTTGTTAAGAGACCAGAACCTGGAATCACCCACCCAGACCAGTAAGGAACCAGTAAGGAACCTGCTATACAATAGCTCTTAAGACTTATAATAATTGCAAGTTACTGCAACTTCCCGTTTACCTGGGATCTGAATCCACACCTTTGCAGAGGGGGTATGTATTTTATCATGCTCATATCTCTGCACGTGGCTTATAGTGTCTGTTATGTAACAACTGTTCAAACCATTTAAATGGTGTCTAACATCAGAATAAAACATTTTGGGTAACAGTTATTTCCTAATATCCTTTATTGTGAACTGTTGTTCCATCATTTTCAGAGATCAAAGAAATTCCCTGAAGGAACAGTATCTTCCTTAAAATAGCTCTGTGATGCAGGCAGCCCTCAACCTACATGGAACCAGACCCTTCTCTCTTACTACCCATTGCTTACCTTTAATTTTGGTTAGTACTGCAAAGCTCTTGTGTGTGTGTGTGTGTGTGTGTGTGCTTTGTATTCAAGCTTATTTATATATCCATGTCACTCTACCCATTGTTAACTTTTTTAAGCCAGATGCCCATTTCCATTGCATGTCCTCTGAAGAACTTCGCACACTGCCTCATAGACAGAGAAAGCTTGCTAAATTGAATTACACTGATAGTGATCAAAGATGTTAGGGGAATAGAAAGCTTCATAACAGATTAAAAGAACACAGATTCCTTATCTCAAACAAGAGATCAGATGCTATTTTAAGTGTCTATTAATCAATTAAGTCTGTTATATATTGAATGGGGAATGAAGGGTACAATGGTGCCCAATCCAGTTGTTTCCAGTTTTTGAAATAGCTAAGGACTCCTAGCTTTTTTTGTCTTTTGATTATACGGGCCATGTGTTTTTAGGAAATACACCCCACTGGCTCTGCAATAGGGCTCAAAGAATTTTGTTCCAATTACTGTTTGTATTCATAATTAAAGAGCTGTCATTTTATGTAGGGATTTATTGTTGCATGTGACTTTTAGATTTTAGCCAGGACAACCCTAGAATATGAACTTGTTTGCTCATTTTACTGAAATACATACACTGTTTTTTTCACCTTTACGTGGCAAATACTGTGAGTATTTGCTATGGTTTGGGCCATTAGTGATACACCAGGAATCCACCCCCCCCCCCAAAAAAAAAAAAAGCGGACCTGTCTTTGTTGTCCTGAACATTTAATATCTGAAGACATAATTTCAATGTAAAGAAAAAGTACTTACTTTAATGTAAAATGCATTCAATATGTATTATGTACTAGTTACCAGAAGATTTGCCTCAGATTTGGAGGCAATATTTTGTGTAAGCCTGTCACAACATATGGCACAAATATCCTTTTTCGTTGTCTAGTAGCCATGTTGCAAAGTAAAAGAGCAATTCATATGAATTTTATCATGCATTTTATTTATCCCAATATATCCAAAATTTAATTTCAACATGAACCAATGTAAAACTTATTATTAAAGCAGTGTATATTTTTAATTGAATGTTCAAATTCTAGACTACTTTTGGAGATTATCAACAGATCAATTATAATTTAAATATTCTGTAGTGGCTGTGGCTAATTGCTTTCATGGTATATTAACATATGGAACTCCATCACAACAAGAGAGAAAGAGTCACACAGACACACTGATAAATATCTTGTATGTGTGGGCCTGAGAGGGAACTGGCCTAGAATGAAGAAATGAATAGCCAAGATTTCAACATAAAATGAAGGCTTCATTGTTTTATGTAAGTACATGTGAAATTTTTGCTATATATTTTGAACACTTCTTGTTTATTAGTGTGTTTGGTCTTTGCAACAACAATATAAAAATGAGACCTCCACTGCATAGCCTACTTTATAGCTGAGGGAAGAAATATGAAGGGAACCAATGATCTGTCCAATCGTACATAAATGTTAAGGGTGAGGGCGTGGAGCTTTGTTGTAGGCTCTTGTTCTTCACACTTATGCTGTTTTCTGTATGCCACTCCTACTGCTGGGCCACATAGACATAGTGGTGAATCTAATGTTCTGTGAAGATCATTAGAAGACACACATTAGAGAAGTGCCAAAGCTGTAAAATAAACTAATGAGGCAAATGCATTTTCCTAAGGATAAAAGTTCATCAGAGAATAAATACAGTGCACCGCTATAAAAACAAATGTGATGGTAATGTATTACATTTCAGGACTGTATTATGTAGTACGTCATAGAGCCTCATGTTATTTTGCTAATAAGGAGAAAAATACATTGAAAAAATGTTCTCGCCGCATAGTGTCTAGCAATATCCAGAAAATATAATTGGACAATACTTTCTGTCTTGTTTATTGAGAGACATCTACACAATCAACATATTGGAAGTCAAAGGATGAAAGACTTAGAATATGGAAATGCCAATCTAAAGAAAGTTGCTGCAGAAAGAGTAAAACAGTATCAGTTCAAAGCAGAGGTTAGTGTTGGAGACGGAGAAGCAGTATGCTGATTTGACTGTGATTGGCCTCCAGAGGTGCATATGTTTGAATGTTATGGAGTTGAAAGGGATCAGAGGGTGTGGCCTTCATGGAGTAAGTGTTCCCTTCTTGGAGTAGGTGTGGTCTTCTAAGTCTGTCACTGGGGATGAGCTTGAAGGTGTCAGCAGTGCAGCCAGTTTCAGGGTTTCTTCCTGCTGCCTGCTCATTTGGATGGAGAACTCCCAGTTCGTTCTTCTACACCATTTCTGCCTGCATCCAGGCATGCTTCCTACCATGCTGATAATGGATTAAACCCATGAAATTGTAAATAAACCCCAGTTAAAGGCTTTTCTCTATAAAAGTTGCCATGGTCATGGTGTCTTTTTACAGGAATAGAACACTAAGACAGGCAGGAAGGAGGAATTCCTGATTATGAGTTCTATTCACCAAGGATGCCCACGTTTTATTTACCTAATATATTTTATTTATCTAATAAAAGAGCGTCAAAAACTTTGAATTGAAAAAAATCAACAAGTTAAAAGACTAGAATAACCTATAATCATTCAGTATTTTTTTTTCTGTTATAATTGCACTGGAAAAAAATAAGAAGGAAAGCTAAAAAAAAACAAACAAAAAAAATGACAGTTAAAGTCAACATCATCATGATTCAATGAACCTTTGAACCCATGACCCCCGAATACAGACCACTTATTTTTTTAGTTCCACAGAGTAGAATTATTGTATCCAATATCACCAAGCAGTCTCAATTAAATGTAAATGGTTTAAGTTATAATGATATATTTGGTAACCCTGTTAGAAATCAATGACATATTTTATAAAGCCCCATGCTTTTAGTAATGAATATACTTTTATATGTCATACATATGTCAGAGAAATCAGAATCAAATTGAAAAACTATTTCTAATTGAATGCACTTAGAGTTCATTGTTCTGAAATTTATAGGAAGCTTATTACATTTTCCATGAAATCAAGCTTGAGGTATACACATTTACAGTGAAAATAAAGATTAAAATCTATATGCTGAGTATCACAAGGAGATAGAGAAACAATGACATACTAAACATAAAGAAAGTAAAATGCAAATGCAAAGTAAAATAAGTGATGGTGAAAAAAACTGGTAAAATACTAAATGATGACGTTTTGAGATCAGTAAAACAAACAAACATCTGTTAAGCTAGACTCTTCATGTTAAATCTTACAGTCATGGGTCTGTGCTTCCATTTTCTTTATTCAGACAAGGATAGTTTTAGATTTTCAAGATATAGATTCTATGCAGTATAAATACAAAAATATTAAATTTGAAGAATGAAAAATAATGAACACTTGATTTTTTGTTTGTTTGCTTGTTTTCCTGTGTCTAATTGAGGTACATATTTTGCATGCCACTCACTGCCCAGTACTTTCTTCTACTTTGAATCTATATCCCAGCTTCTTCCATTGGGCAGATGTAACCCTAGGGGCCTTGGCATGATATAACTCAGAACAGAACAATGGTGTGGCCGAAGAAACTTTAGGTAGTGTAGCAGGCTTTAGCACAATCTTAGCTTTTTGAGATCTCATGTTGGAATTCCTGAAATCAAGTTTCTCAAACAGACCCTACCTTCATCATGGGATGGGTCAGCTTACAGACTTTTTACTGTTTCACTAAGGTGACATACTTTGATTCAGGTACCTGAAACACAAGACAAATGAGTGGAAAGATTCCTCTTGTTTCGCGCTCCTTTGCTTTGATGCTTGAATCTGGGCCCCTAGGATTTCAGTGCACCACATAAGCGCCCAAACACTAAGCGACCTCTTCAGCCTCCTGTTTGTATATACATTGACCTCAATATATTTAGAGTTATGCATGCCTTAGTCCTTAACCTTTTACCACTAAAGTAACAGAAATATAGCACTGAAATAAGTCAAAAAAGAAAATACTGGAAAGCTAAAAGACAGCTTTGCCTATAAGAAAGAAGAATGTTAAATAATCAAGTCTAGCTATCACTAATCAAAAAAGGCACTAAAAATAGTCTCAGATAAAAGGAGGTGTCATCAGATAGCTGGAATCATTGATAAGGAACTGCAGGCTATGGACCCTTAGAGGCACTTCTGAGAGAATAGATAAGAGACAGAGCATGGCCAATCAGCCATAAAATTGGCCACCTCAGGCAAACTCCTGCCTTTCGGTGCTTAGGAACGCTTTCCAGTCCTGTTAGAGTATCAGGGTCATGTTAATTCTTCGAAGTTTACAAGAAAGTCAAAGTATTATCAGCATATATTTGACAAAACAAACAGCATTTAGAGCTAGTTTGCCAGATGTAGCTTTATGTTAAATGTGAACAAAAGTGATAGATTTTCCCAAGAGGGAGATGTAGGAGATGTTCAATCAAATCAGTGATCTTGGAGGCATATGGTGGCTTATTAATTAATACCATTATTATATTAGGAAAACTGCTTATATTGATTCATTCCAAAAGATGCCAATTCCAGGCAGATGAGACCAAAAAATATTACACCAACACTCTCTAAATTTTAAAACTTAACAGAGGAATTAAATTTTCTTTATGCTGTAATGATAGGAAACTACTTAATAGAACTCAAACAGCATAAAGTATATATAAAAGATCAGTTAAATTACGCTTTATTAGGTTGGAGAGACGGTTTCATGGATAAGAGTGTCTGCTGCTCTTGTTGAAGATTAGAATTAAGTCCACAGAAACCACACCAGGAGTCTCACACCCATCACTAACTCCAGCTCCAGGAGTTTGCAGGCCTTCTTCTGCCTCCATAGGTGCTGCACATGTGTGCATATCCTCTAACACACAAATAAAGAAATTTATAAATTTATGCTGGATCAATGATAATGCCATTTACTAACCAGAAGTCAACATTGAGAAGGTAAGAAGATCAGTGACAATAATTTCTGATATCATTAGCTCATTACAGTACCATATAGGGACTATCTGTTCACACTGAGTAGGATTTTTCATGTATGTATGATACAAGTGTATGACACAAGTCAATGTGAGGTGAAACCCAATATTTCCAATAAAGTAAAGAAAAACATGAATAAGCACTCTTCTTTTTGATGATCAATGAGCAATCATTTTTACAAACACTAATAATTAGAAGAATTAGAACACTGCTCTATTTTAAATACACATTACTGCAAAAATTAAGAAATCTTATTTTTCATTGCAGAGTAATACTCCATTGTGTAGATGTACCACAATTTCTGCATCCATTCTTCAGTTGAGGGGCATCTGGGCTGTTTCCAGCTTCTGGCTATTACAAATAAAGCTGCTACAAACATGGTTGAGCAAATGTCCTTATTGTGTACTTGAGCCTCTTTTGGATATATGCCTAGGAGTGGTATGGCAGGATTTTGAGGAAGCACATTTCTAGTTGTCTGAGAAAGCGCCAGATTGACTTCCAAAGTGGTTGTACAAGTTTACATTCCCACTAGCAGTGGAGAAGGGTTCCCCTTTCTCCACAACCTCTCCAGCATGTGTTGTCTCCTGAGTGTTTGATCTTAGCCATTCTGATGGGTGTAAGGTGAAATCTCAGGGTTGTTTTGATTTGCATTTCCCTAATGGCTAATGAGATTGAGCATTTCTTTAAGTGTTTCTCTGCCATTTGAGATTCCTCTACAGAGATTTCTCTGTTTAGCTCTGTTCCCATTTTTTAATTGGATTACTTGGTTTGTTGCTTTTCAGCTTCTTTAGTTCTTTATATATACTGGATATTAACCCTCTGTCAGATAAAGGGTTGGTGAAGATTCTTTCCCAATCTGTAGGCATTCGTTTGGTTTTGATGATGGTTTCCTTTGCTTTACAGAAGCTTTTCAGTTTCATCAAATTCCTTTTTTTGATTGTTGCTCTTAGAGCCTGTGTTGTTGGTGTTCTATTCAGGAAGTTTTCTCCTGCACCAATGAGTTCTAGGGTTTCCCCCACTTTTTCTTCTAATGGATTTAATGTGTCTGGTTTTATGTTGATGTCTTTGATCCACTCTGTCTTTAGTTTTCTGCAGGGTGATAAGTGTGGATCTATTGGCATTTTTTACATGTCAACATCCAGTTAGACCAGAACCATTTGTTGAAGATGCTATCTTTTTTCCATTGTATGGTTTTGGCATCTTTGTCAAAGATCAGGTGTCCATAAGTGTAAGATAAACCTACTAAAATCTGTACATCTAAAGAAACTAATCAAGAGAGAGGACCCTGACTAAAATGCTCAATCCCCTTCCCGAAAGGTAAAGAGGATGGACATCAGAAGAGGGAGAAAACAGGAAACAACCTAAGAACCTGCCACAGAGGGCCTCTGAAATGCTCTGCTCTGCAGACTATCAAAGCAGACGCTGAGATTTATGGCCAACTGTTGGGCAGAGTGCATGGAATATTATGTAATAAGTGGGAAATAGTAAGATCTGGAGAGAACAGGAACCCCACAAGCAGATCAACAGAACCAAAAAATGTGAACACAGGGGTCTTCCCAGAGACTCATACTCCAACCATGTACCATGCATGGAGATAACCTAGAACCCCTGCACAGATGTAGCCCATGGCAGTTTAGTGTCCAAGTGGGTTACATAGTAATGGGAAGAGGGACTGCCTCTGACATAATCTGATTGGTCTTCTCTTTGATCACCTCCTCCTGAGGGCGGAGCAGCCTTTACCAGGCCACAGAAAATGACAATGCAGCCCCTCCTGATGTGATCTGATAGACAAAGGTAAAAAGGAAGAAAAGTCGACTTGGGGAGGGGCATGTGTGTAGAAGGGGGAGAGAGGGTGGGACTGGGAGGAGAGTAGGGAGGGACTTATGGGGGGATACAAAGTGAATAAAGTTTAATTAATAAAATAAAATTAAATTAAAAAAATCTTAGATGTGTTATATTTGCAAAACATATTTTTATTTCTGTTCTAAAAACCACTTCTGAACAAAACTTGTTGTCCATTAAAGATGAAAATATGTCTAGGTTAGGGTTTCATAATGCCCTTTATGATGTGAACAATGGGCCAGTCATTAGGGATTTCAACACACACACACACACACACACACACACACACATATTAATAAATATGAAAAAGTTATGACCTAAATTAGAAAAGTAAAAGATATCCATTGGTAAGAATTTTGTAAAAAAAAAATAGTACAACTATCCAATTGGATACGGCCCAGCAGCACAAATAAATCAAGTGTTCTATCAAAGATACAATAAGCATATAAATATGTAAAATGTACACAAGTAAAGATAGTAGGAAAGCACTAGAGAATAGAATAGACTTTATAACTTTCAAATAGGAAAGCTGTTTGATTTTCACATATAG
The DNA here is from genome assembly GCF_030254825.1 of Meriones unguiculatus. NCBI lineage: Eukaryota > Metazoa > Chordata > Mammalia > Rodentia > Muridae > Meriones > Meriones unguiculatus. Next base: position 153,114,730 of record NC_083349.1, on the reverse strand, counting down.
TCACACAGTGTGACTCAATACCTGGAGAGAGAAGCAGAGTGCTGAGTTTCTCCTAAATGGTAGAGAAGGATGCCATTTGCAAATAGCATAGTCTTTTGTATATTTTCAAAATAAAATTTTATTCATCTCACCTATCCTGCATTTGTGTGTATGTGTGTTCATGGAGGACAGAGGACAAATTGTGGAATGAGTCTCTACTTTCCTTAATGTGTCCCTTAGATTACACTGAGGTTCTCAGGCTCAGGCCTTTAAATGCTGAGCCATTTAGCCTGCCCTCTTTTGCATAATTTCTGGTTGTTTTTGGTTCCTTGCATTAGCTATTCATTTTTATTGTTTTTTTTAAATAAATATGCTTTACCTGTTCTTTTAAATATAATGCTCATGAAACAAACGTTCTCAAGAATCAAGTGAGAGTATAGCCACTGTTCATGTCTGATAAGTTAACCTTACCTTCCCAGCTTTTATTTTAGGAGTCAGAACTAAACCACCGCTAGCAAGGGAGTCTATGACTGTATACTAACCTCTGTGTGAATGTACGATCGACAGATATTCGTAGATGCTGTCCTTGGGGTCTGTATTAGCTACCATGATTCATCTTCACATTTCTAGCTCAAATCCAGCACCACTGAAGACTGGTTTTGTGTTCAATTGGAGAGGAGGAAGACTGGGCTTTCACTAACCACAGGACTTCTTCACTGTTAAATTTCAGAGTACTGTGAAATTGTATTAGGATTGGCTACTCAGAGCTTCATGGAAAATGAGTTCACCCACTGCACTTTGGATTTCTGCCCTAATAGTACTGGATATTTTTGCAATCTCTTTCCCTCCATTTAGCTTAGCCGACTTCATGATTCCCATGACTAGTATCTCAGCTATGTCTTTACTCCTTTAATAAGACTGCTTAACACACTTGTAACTCAATTTGATTAGGTCATCACCATCTATATCCACAGATTCTGTGTACTCAAAAAATTATTGCTTTAATTTACAAACATAGAGGTTCACCTTTGGTGCTGTGAAATTTTGTCTCTGACAAATGCTTAGTTTCACGTGTTTGTTACTGTATCAAGTGAATGATTTTTTCATTTTCAAAATATATGGATTGAAATTTAATGGTCTGTACCATTTTCACATTGGTTCACTTTGCACAGCAGCCTGCAACTAAAATCTATCTATGCCATTCTGTGGCTTTTGTGGTTCATTTCTTTTTACCCCTGAATAATATTCACACACACACACACACACACACACACACACCAAAAGTACCTCAAGCATGCAGTCTTGGTCTGCTATTAGCTGTCAAATTAGTTAGATATACCTGTAGAGAAACAACCTCATACATTGTGGTAAAACTATGTCAAAGTTACAAAAAACAAACTATCATTCAAGCTGGCACTACCATTTTAATTTCTAACAGCAGCAAGTAGAAATCTGTTTAGGCTCACTACAAACAGCTACTTCTGTCAGATTTTGGGAGTTTATCAGTTTTGATGGGCGTATGGATCTTCCTCACTGTTTGAATGCTCAGCTCCTCGTGGGACACTGAGAAAGTTTGTGCTCGTCTGTCTGTCACTGGTCTTCTTGAGGACCTTATTTCTTGAGTGTGTTGTTCAAAGAGTCAGTTGCATATTTTGGGTAAGTACTTTAAGAAGCAATTATTTTGCAAACATTTTATTTTCCCTGATGGATATTTCCTTTTTACTGTCTTTACTACGTATTTACAAAGCAGAAAAATTTAATTTTGAAGAGGTATAATTTAGGAAGTAATTTTTATCCTGAGCATGTTTTGTTTTTACATCTAACACAGCCATCCTACAAATCATATAGATTTCTCTAAAAGTTGTGATGCTTCCCATTCTTTTTTTTTTTTTTTTTTTAGCTAGCACCATGATCATGCTTGAGTGATGTTAAAAAGGTAGTAAGCATTCGTCTAGTGTTATTTCTATCTTGTTGTTTTGCAAATGCATGGCAAGCATTTTAGTACCACTTATAGTCTTACAACCTTTGACTGTGAAAGGCTTCAGGCTTCCTTGTTTTCTTAGTCTTATGACTTTCCTCATTACAGTTTTTAGTAGGAGGACTCTGTATACAATTGCTTAAATGTATGTCCAAACACTTCAAATTTGAGATGTGATTATAAATTATTTTTAAAATTTCAAATGAAAATTGCTTATTGATGGTATATAAAAAGAAAATAAATTTTAAAAATTATCCTAAACATTGTTACATTCACCTATTAGATTTGTGCCACTATTTATTATTTCCTTCACAAAAATATCAGAGAAGGGGAATTAAGAGAGAATATGCCACCTATCAGTAGTTAATACCTTCAGGAAACCATCATCCAATTTGACTAGTGCTTTGTTTTCTATGGGTCACTACACTTCCACTGTAATCTATGCCTTCCCTTCGATGTTCTACCTGAGTGATCTCTCAAGTTCAGGCATCTTGTACCAAAGTAGGAGCTTCTTTTCACTGGAACAATGCATGCAGTCACTCACAACATGTAGAATAAGTCAATTCACAAAGGTCAAATATGGTTTATGAGAATCTGCACTAATGAGTGTAGTCTATAAGAAAAAAGTTGATGACAGCACCATTGACTGTTGCATTCTATCTTACTTTTATTTTTAACTTGCAAAAAGCAAAGTTGAAGATGAGAAGTGTTAATAGTATTAATATTAAAATGTCTTTGGAAACTAAAGGGAAATGTTTGTCCTGAAAATTCAGAAGAAAAACCAGATGAATGATGTAGATCTGTCCAATGTTCAATAGATGCTATCAAAAGCTAGACTAAATAAAAATATCTGCAGAGAAACACAGATGGGAAATTAATTGGGAGCAAAGACTTAGCTGTGGGAAGTGTGGAAAGTATTAAAGAATAAAAAGAGGTGGTAATTTTGCAAAAGACAGCGAGGACAGTGAAGGGAAAAATAAATACAGGGATGGGAGGTTCATTAGCAAACAATACAAGCATGTTAAATAAGAAGGGATGACCAAAGTCCAAACACAAGACTATAGACATTTGCATAAAAGCATTTGCAGTAGAAGAAAGGACCTTGAAATCAGTGTATGAGGAGAAGAGAAAATGAATTTGAGCAATGAAACATAAACACCAACACAGTTGAGACCTAATCTTGAAGAATATAAATCAACAGTGGTATACACACATTCATTATACAATTATATACTTCATTCAATATAAAATATGTATGTCCAAATGGTCTATACATACAACCAGGTATAATAACTTCATACAAAATTATGTGTAAGTAATGTGTTAATTGGAAATATGTATGAAAACCATATTAGAAAGTAAATCGTTTTGGTAAACACTCCTAAGATTTTAGCATTCTGGCTTTAGTTAAAGAATAAAGTGACTATTTTATTAAACAGAGCACCTTAGTAATGTGGGAATCTCAACATTCACTTAAGAGAGTGGTTCTCAACCTTCATAATGCTGTGTCATGTTGGGGTAACCCCAACCATAAAGTCATATTCTTTGCTACTTCATAACTATAATTTTTCTACCATTATAATTTTTAATTTAAATATCTGTGTTTTCTAATAGTCTTAGATGACCCCTATCAAAGGGTCAGTGGCGCCTCAATGAGTCATGACTTGCAGGTTGATAAGTCCTGACATTAGATGTCTTAAATCACTGTGTTGTTAAGTGCTTTGGTGACTGTTTTCACTTTTAATATCCTGCACATTTTGAATCAGAAAAGCAAGAGTTTTCATTTCCCATCTTTCCTCACCCTGAGGTACAGTAAAGAAGTGTTAATGAGCTCATGTTATAACACAATTATGATTGTGATCATGTTGTTCAAATGAGAGGAAGAACTAAAATTTTCTTCTACACGTTTTAAGGATGGCAAAGCCAATAAAGGGAAATTGAAACATGACATATTTACCTCTACTTGCTGAGATATTTTTTAAACTTAATAAGCTATTAGAAAATTACTTTTTAATTTTTTTTCAGATGTGAATGGATGTCAAAACAGAATTCATCTTTTGCTCCATCTAAGATATATTCCTCAACATCAAGAAAAGACACCATATCTGAGTAAATGGTTGAAAAAATATATTATACCAAAATAGACCCAAGAAATAAGTAGGAGTATTCACTTTACTATCTGACAAAGTAAACTTCAAACCAAAACTAATCAGAAGAGATAAGGAAGATTTTCCCTCATGGGAGGCAAAATTGCAAGAGGACATTTCAGTTCTTCACATCAATCAATATCCCAAATATAAGAGCATTCAAGTTAGTAAAAGACATCCTACTACAGCTTAAATCGCATATTGACCCTTACACATGGATAATGAGTGACTTCAGTTTCCCAACCACTCTTACCAATAGACAGAATCTCCAAAACAATTCTGTACCACAACAGTTCATCTGGAGGTATCTTTATCCCCGATCTCAAGCAGTACTACAGAGAAATAGTAATAAAAACTACATGGTATTGGCATAGAAACAGAATGGAGGAGCAATGGAACCGAATAGAAGACCCAGAAATTAATCCACACACCTATGAACACTTAATTTTTGACAAAGAAGCCAAAACCATTCAATGGAAAAAAGACAGCATCTTCAACAAATGGTGCTGGTTCAACTGGATGTCTACATGGAGAAAAATGAAAATAGATCAATATTTATCACCCTGCACAAAACTAAATTCCAAATGGATCAAAGACCTCAACATAAAACCAGACAAACTAATATGTTAGAAGAAAAAGTGGGGAAGAGCCTAGAACTCATTGGCACAGGAGACAACTTTCTGAACAGAACACCAACAGCACAGGCTCTAAGAGCAATAATCAATAAATGGGACCTCATGAAACTGAAAAGCTTCTGTAAAGCAAAGTACACCATCATCAAAACAAAATGACTGCCTACAGATTGGGAAAAGATCTTCACTAACCCTTTATGTGACAGGGGGCTAATATCCGGTATATATAAAGAACTACAGAAGCTGAAAAGCAGCAAACCAAGTAATCCAATTAAAAAATGGGGAACAGAGTTAAACAGAAAATTCTCTGTAGAGGAATATCGAATGGCAGAGAAACACTTAAAGAAATGCTCAACTTCATTAACCATTAGGGAAATGCAAATCAAAAGGACCCTGAGATTTCCCCTTACACCCATCAGAATGGCCAAGACGAAAATTTCAAGTGACAACACATGCTGGAGAGGTTGTGGAGAAAGGGGAACCCTCCTCCACTGCTGGTGGGAATGTAAACTTGTACAACCACTTTGGAAGTCAATCTGGCACTTTTTCAGACAACTAGGAATAGTGCTTCCTCAAGAACCAGCTATACCACTGCTATGTATATACCCCAAATTTGCTCAAGTACACAACAAGGACATTTGGTCAACCATGTTTGTAGCAGCTTTATTTGTAATAGCCAGAACCTGGAAACAACACAGATGTCCATCAACGGAGGAATGGATACAGAAATTGAGTTACTTTTACATAATGGAATACTAGTCAGCAATCAAAAATGAGGAAATCACAAAATTTTTAGGCAAATAGTGGGATCTAGAAAAGATCATTCTGAGTGAAGTTTCCCAGAAAGAGAAAGACAAACATGGTATATACTAGCTTATATAGACCTACAAGATATGATAAACATAATGAAATCTATACACCTAAAGAAGATAAGCAAGAAAGTGGACACAGGGTAAGATGATCAACCCTCACTTAGAAAGACAAATGGGATGTGCATTGGATGTATGACAGGAGTCTACCACAGAAGGCATCTGAAAGACTCTACCTAACAGTGTTTCAAAACAGATACTAAGACTCATAACCAAACTTTCAGCAGAGTGCAGGGAATCATATGAAAGAAGGGGAGTTAGTATGATGTGGAAAGGACAGGAGCTCCACAAGGACCAAATATATCTGGGCACAGGGGTCTTTTCTGAGACTGACACTCCACCAAGGACCATGTATGGATATGACCTAGAACCTCTACTTGGATGTAGCCCGTGGTAGTTCAGTAATCAATTGGTTTCCCATAGTAAGGGGAACAGGGACTATTTCTGACAGGAACTCAATGGAAGGCTCTTTGACCTCCCCAACCTCCAAGGGAGGAGCAGTCCTGCTAGGCTACATAGGAGGACTTTGCAGCCAGTCCTGAAGATATCTGATAAAACAGGATCAGATGAAAGTGGAGGAGGTCCTCTCCAATCAGTGGACTTGGAAAGTGGCAGGGAGTAGGTTAAGGAGGGAGGGTGGGATTGAGAGGGAATAAGGAAGAGGGATACAGCTGGGATACAGAGTTAAGAAAATGTAACTAATAATAAACATTAAATTAAATTAAAAAAATAAAGACTTTCTGTAATTGAAATTGAAATGAATACACAACATGTTAAAACTTATAGAATAAAAGAGGGCTGTTCATACAATAAAGCTCACAGTACTAAGGCCTACACACAATAATAAAGACACCTCATACTAGCACCGTACAGCCACTTGAAGGCTCTACAGAAAAAAAAAAAATCACACCCAGAAGGAGTAGCAGGTAAGAAATAAAGGCAGTCATGGCACAAATAAATAAAATGGAAACAAAACAACACAAAGTGTCAATGAAACCAAGAGTTGGTTCTTTGAGAAAATCAGTAAGACTGACAAATCCTTATCTAAACTACATTAGAAAACAAACAAACAAACAATAGAAAGAACATCCAAATTAACAAAAATGGAAATTAAAAAGGGGATTTAGCAATAGGCAGTGATAATATCTAGACAATCATAAGGACATAGTTTAAAAACCTATATCCCACAAAATTGAAAAAATCTTTAAAATGCTCATTTTTAAAAATAAATTCTACTTAACAAAGTTAAATCAAGATCAAACAATCAATTTAAATAGACATATAACCCCTAGTAAACTAGATGCAAAAAAAAAAAAAAAAAATTCCAGAGCCAAATCGCAGCTAGTTTGAGCTCAGAATTCTATGAAAATTTTAAAGAAGAGTTAATGCCAATACTCCCCAAATTATTCCACAAAATAGACACAGAAGAAATATTGCCCAATTCATTTTCTGAAGGCACAGTTACCCTGATACCTAAACCACATAGTGACTGGACAAGAAAATTACAGATCATTTTCCCTTACGGACATAGATGCAAAATTGCTAGATAAAATACTTTTTAAAATTCAATAACATATCAAAAAGACCATCCACCATCATCAAGTAGGCTTTATCCCAGAGAAGGAGCAATGGTTCAACATTCATAAATTGTTAAATGTAACCCTTTATATAATAAAACTGAAAGGCAACAACAAAACAAAACAAAAACAAAAAACAAAACAAAACACTTGGTCTTCTCACTAGATGCAGAGAAGGCTTTTGACAAAATCCAACACCCTTTCAAGATAAAAGTACTGGAAAAATTTGGGAAACATGGGACATAACTCAGTGTAATAAAGGCAGGTTACAGAAAGCCCAAAGACAATATCAGCTTAAATGGAAAGAAGTTCAAAGCATTCCATTAAAATCAGAAACAAGACAAGGCTCCCCACTCTGAGAGTTCGTCTTACACTTGTTAGAATGGCAAAGATCAAGTGAAAGCTCATGCTGGTGAAGATGTAGAGTAAAACGAACAGTCATACATTTTTGATGGGAGTGTGATCTTGCATAGACCCTATAGAAAACACTCTGTTGGTTCCTCAGGAAGATGGGAATCTATTTACTTCTACATCCAGCTATTCCACTTTTGGACATTTAACCAAAGAATGCTTTATCCTATCACAGAGACGCTTGCTCAACCATGTTCATTGCTTTTTTTTTTTTATAACAGCCAGGAATTGGAAATAGCCTAGATGTCCCTCATCAGAAGAATAGTTAAAGAAAATGTAGTACATTTACAATGGAGTATTACTCAGCCATTAAAAATGATATTATGAAATTTACAGCAAATGGATGAAACTAGAGAAAACTCATCCTGAGATAGATGTTCCAGACACAGAGAAACATATGGTAAGCATCCAATTATAAGTGGATATTACCTGTTAAATCAATTGTAACTAAGCCCCAAACCATAGAACAACAGAGGGCAGGTGTAGGTAAGAAACTACAGGTGTTGGGTAGATCTTGTTAAGAATAGAAAATACAATAGATAGATATGGATGGAGGGGGCTGGAATAGAAAAGATCGGTTAAGGAGGGGGAATACAGAGAGGGTTGTGGGAGGGAATATGAGAGAGACAGCTAAAATTAAGGAGAATTTGACAGGTAGTATGGAAAATCGGTACATTAAAAATAACTTTCTAAAATATATATGTATAAGAAGGTGATTCAAATGAAATTGCCAAATAATGGGGTGTGGTGACAGAATCCCAATCTCTAGTCACCAAATGAAACCTCTAGTACCAGGATTTGGTTACCTAATTGTGGGTAACGTCTAATTTTGGTATTGGCTAAGGGGCCTCCTGGGAATCTCTGAACAGCCCAGGATGTTGCACAAGACTGTAGGTTGCTCTCTACAAACTTCCAGAAGGACCAGTTGCTGAAGACAACACCTACACAACTCACTGAACATGGAGAAGTAGAGCTGTTTCTTACAGGCCTTATATCTAAATTCCAGTGTTATTTGTACAGGAAGGTACCTCATTCTGCATGCTACTGAAAAAGACATGTAAATACCAACCCAAGCCACAAACCTTTTTTAATCCACAATCTGTCCTGCCTGCAAACTATGCTAAGGCAATGATAGCACAATGCTTCTAGAAGTACAATAAACATCTGATTGGACTTAAGGATCATTCCATGAGAACCCATACCTGACCCTGCATGGTTCACCGAGAATCTGAGTCTAGATAGTCCAGGAACTGAGGTTAAAAAAAATAATGCTGGTGTAAAATCATATTCTGTTACACTCATAGATCAGCACCTTGTTCAGCCATCTCCAGAGAAGCTTCCTGTTGTAGCCAGTAAGAACAAATATGAATACACACAGCCAGACGTTATTAAGAGAATGAGAGACCTTGGAACACATCATCCTATATATGATGTCTCCATCAAATATCTCCATTCAGAGCTCAAGTAACATAGTATAAGTGGAGGCAGAAAGAGGGCAAGAGACAGAGGGATACCAGGGAAACAAGAGCCTCTGGGTCAACATACGCAAGCTCATGTCAGCTCACAGAAACTGAAGCAGCATGCACGCGGCCTACACGGATCTATACCAGGAACTCTGTGATTATATTATGGCTTACAGTTTAGTATTTCTGTTGGATTCCTGAGTGGGTGAATGAATAGGTCACTGATTCTTGAACTTTCTCTGGGGCTCTTTCTGTTGGTTTGTCTTGGCCAAATTTGATGTGATAATTTTTATTTTATATTATTATTTTTATTGTGTTATATTTAAAAAATGAATTAATGAGAAAATAGTCAGAAGGCTAATAATTAATAGCTATAATTAATACTCTCTGGGAAAAAGAAAATAATTTTTCTCTAAAGTAATGATACTGGGCATATCAACCACTCCAGGGCAGGCCTCATGCTCAGGAATAGTTGACCAACATATAATGGACTCCACAGATTTTTGGTATGTTTTTATTTGGTTACAGTTTTAGGCTTTTGTTGGGGGTGTACATTATATTATGTTACCTTGGTTTTGAAGGTCTCTATTTCATCAAGTTTTTGATTGTTTTATTGAGAAAGGACAAAAATTCATTCAGGTGATTAGGAAGGGGGAGAAGATATGAAAAGACTTAAAGGAGGGGAAGAATATCATTAAATATATTTAAGTTTTTAAATAACAAAACTATAAATCATTCAGAATCATTCTTGAAGTTTGAAACATTTTTTTGTGAAGCAGTGTCAATGTTTTTTGTTTGTTTTTAAGACATTGCTAAGACTGGCTTCAGAATGAGTGTAAAGAGAACAGGCAGGATTTAAAAAAAAAGGACACATGATACTGTATGTGATCAGCTTTCTCTAAGGGAGAGTGGCTAACACATGCTTTCAAAACAATTGTGCCAAATAGAAAATTTGGAAATGTGTACTTAAGAAATGGCATTGGGTAATTCCTAGGCTGGCTTAAGTCCTCAAAATAAGTGTACATTTTTCTCACAATAGAAAAAAATATACACTATTTTCTCAATTTAAGAGAAAAGATGAAGGACCTTTATTGACCAGCAGGGCTTTGTTTGACAAGATGTTTTGAGGTCAACTTCTCATTTGTAACTGGCCTGCACATATTTTTCTGATTCACTGTATTCTGATGGTTGCTATCTTGGTACCAACTTCATCTGGTCCATCATCAGCAGTGTTTATTCTTCCAAACATCATGTATGGATTACTTTTCCTCCTAACTAGAGTCTTGTTTGATTTTTCCAGAAAGGTTACAAAGGATTCTTGACCATAAGCTATTTTTTTTCATAGATCATAAAGGCTTGCAGGTCTAGTAACTCAGGCCAATATGTTATGTGTTAGGTGAATGATCTATAGTAACACATGTAAAATGAGGCAAAGCCATAGCCATCACCTTTAATCCTTGTGATTTGCTATTCAAAAGTTTTTCTTCATGTCCCATTTTAGGGCTTTGAAATTTATCTCTTCTATTCTATTTTAAAAGTCAGAAGATGTATTCCTTTATAATGTTTTATTACTGCTCTCTACCTTGAGTCATTTGCAATATAAATATTAAAAATAAAATGTGTGAATTAGTTTATGCTTCTTGCATTACTTTTCTTGGTGTAATTCACTGACATACCTGCTCACTGTAGATTAGATAGAGCACAAAACTGATTCCAATCAAGTCCAGCCTATTGAACCAGTGAGTAAGTTTGGAGTGACATGGGCAGCTCTGTCACTGAGAAGCCCCACCCAGCATGGCTAACAGCTCAGGAAAGCCTTATTGCTGGAATTCCCATGCAACCTGCAGGCATCCAGTCTATCCAAGGACTGTTTAGCATCAGTGAGAGGTCAAGGAGGGGCCTCAGGAGTCATAAGCATCCTGAGTTGATTCTAAAACTTAGTTGTCAGTTTCCTGAGACTTGTGAGTCTTTCTGCTCTTTATGGGAGGAAGAGTTCCAGTCTGAAGACCAGTGCCTCACAGGGCAGCTGTAGCAGCCTCAGTCATAACTTTCCTGGCAATAACAACCACACAGACACTTCTCCTTAGAATTATCTTTATATATCAAATGGAAATAAACATCCCATGTTTCTAGCATTCAGAAAAGAGTGAGAAGTTCCCAAATGGAACACTCTACTTCCCGTAGGATAATCACTTTGGCTATGAAGTAGAAATCTCTACCTTCCTTGTAACAGTCCCACCGACAGATTATGCCAATTACATCCAAGGTCATTCTTTAATGAACCTGTCTAGTTAAAAAGGAATGAGTCATTGCCTGTATCTCAGAATTGTATATATCAGTGAGCAGAGTTTTTAATGTGCTTACTAAGTGCTCAGTATAAAATCAGAGTTTAAAAATAAATTATTATTTACATTCTCTACTTAAATATTGACCATAGATCTATCAACAAAAACAAACTCCTAATGTAATGACTGCCATTAGAAATGTTTTAAAGATGGTTGAGAGAAAAGAGACACCAACTTTGCGACTGAGAGTCTCAAATGCCTTCATAGGCAGGCTGACACTGGAATTGAAGTCCTTCCCCATTATCACCTTAATACGGACCTTGAATTTCTTTGGAGAATTAGTCTTTGAGAGATAATGCATGTAAAACACCCATTAATTTGATGGCAGCAAAAGGATGTTTAGTATTTGTTCAGCTAATACAGAGCTAAACCCGTTGATAGGGGCAAACCAGAACAGACTTTTCACACAGGGTCTAGGTTATCCATTAACTATAAATATAGATGGACCAAGTCGGGAGAGAAGTGGAATCTTTTTCGAAAGATAGGAAATGACTATGATGCTCCCCTGGAAAATGCATGGTTATTTGAACCCAGGTCTTTTAGGCTTTTTATATTGCCAACTGCTTTCCAGCTTGGAAATTTCTATTGTTTAGAAGATTATATTGGGCAAAATTTGCACTTACTCCTGAGGCCACCTTTTCTAATTTACTTTCTGTTATTAGCTGGGCCACGTTCAATGCCTTCACCTGAAATATAACATGGCTGATGCAAATTTACTCCCTCAAATGAATAGTAAGTTTTTTTATTATTAAAAATTTTAACTTTTTGAAAAAAAATTCCCATAACCTTAGCATTAGTCTTGTGATCTATTAAAATGAGTGTTATTTTACTTTTTGAAAAAAAAGTTCTCATAACCTTAGCTTTAGTTTTATGATCTATTTAAATGAGTGTTGCCTAAGCTATAAATGAACAGAAAAAAAAAAACAAAAAAACAAAAAACAGAACTAACCCTGATTCCAAATGAGGTCAGTAAAGAAGGACAGTTGTTTTGTGAGGATTTAAAGATAACCACAGATAAATTTCAGGCCAGTCACATTAGTGATTAGCCTTGAGCACAGGCTAGCTCTCCATGAGAATAGACAGCAGCTGGTTCTACTGGGAATGACCTACATTGGACCAGCTAATTGCCCATGGTGTCATGACCCAACTCAGGAAGGGTCTCAGTGTCAAGAGAGTTTAATTGGTCTTTCTGAATACATTGGATTACAGTGCACAAGTAGAAATGAGGTGAAAAATATTTCTTTTTAAAAAGATGAATACAGGAGCTAAAACCCGATTATTAATTTTAAACTGCTAAATTTCTCTCAGCGTCTTTTCTTTCCTTTTCTTTTCTCCCTCTCTCTCTCTTTCTCTTTCTCTTTATCTTCTGATTTCACAGTGGTTCACAGTTTTCCAGTGTGGATCTGGTCATGTGGCTTTGCTCTTATAATTTAAACAGTCCCATTTGACATTTTGGGGTTATCTCATAATGGAGTCACCCAGGCAATCAGCTTTAGTATTATGCATTTCATGAGTGAAAGGAAAAAAGTTCTAACAGTCAGGCTGGCTAGATTTAACTTCATTATTAGCATTTCACAGGAGCAAAGTGGTATCAGTGATGCAAGGTGGGTTCAAACATTGTGATTTTGCTAATAAGGAAAAGCATACTTCAACCCCCTCATGACAATGCTATTAAATGCAATTTCAATGCAGGCAAAGTAGCAAAATTCTTTGTCTTTATGAGACTTTTGATTTCTGAGTTTCAGATTCATTAGGGCTGGGAGAAGCATAACAATGAATATAGATCTCATAGTAATTGACTAGTGAAAGAGTAAACAGCAGTAAAATTAAATAGGGGGCTAATGTGAGAGAGAGAAGAAGGAGGAAAGTCTCAGCCAAGTTTAAATGTGTCATGGAGTGTACTCAGGAGAGAGGTCGCTGCCATTTAATGAAATTACAGACTCAACCTCCTTCCATTAAATTGACTCATGCATTCCATAACAGGAGAATTACTGGCAAGAAAGACTTGCTGTGAAAATGACCACAATTCCATATCCATCAGTTTAACATCTGAATAAAGGGCAGAAAACTGCAGCATTGTTAGCCTGCCTTCCTCCCTTTGTGCTGTGATTGCTTTCAACTTCTTGTTGAAAGCCCTCAACTTCTTGTTTTCTGCCCTCATTACCTGCATTAGCAAGGTGGACATGTACCTGTTCTTTTTCAGAAAAAGTAAACATCCCCCCTACTTCATGATATTTTTCTGCACGGGAAGCCGAGTCCTAGTCTCATGACTCTAGGAGAGCTGTGTCTGGCACTTCCATTGGGATGGGCAGGCTGGTTACAAAACAAAAAAAACAAAAATCTGATTAGACGAAAATTTGATGAACTGAGAAGAACTTCAATTATTTTATAGGTATAAATATTATCTGATAGGTGTCTGGTAAAAGACATTTAACGAAGGTGTTATTTAGCCTCAAGATAGATTTGTAAACTATAGTCTTGATTAAGTAAACACAGCTACTAATTTTCATCTAAATATATCTAATGCAATGCCACACAAACAATTACAGTCTTTTGGTCAAAATTTTGTCAGCAAAATACCCATAAAGTCTAATCTCCTTCCTGTTTTTTCCCAAACCTAGGAGGAATTACCTACTTCTTTCACTAAATGATTTTTGTTCCTTCTTCAAGGCCACTTGGAAGAATACTCTGAAGAAAGCAGAATGTCTTGAGGTCCCTGTCAGAAAAAATATTAACATTTATTAGATTGAGCAGAATGGGTTTTCCTTCCATCCATTCAGCTGTTCTTGTTTCTATGGCTGTTATCTCTCTCTCTCTCCCGCTTATAAAAAAGGATTCTAATCCTGCATAGAAATAAAGTTATTACATAACTTTTTAAATATTTTCCTTGTTTTGGGAATGTGGAGGCTAAGATAATTCATAAGTAGACAAATGCCACTGCTGTGTGTGTGTGTGTATATATATATATATATATATATATATATATATATATAGTGGTATATACGATAATATGTATTATTCACATAATCTATTCCATTTAAATGGCATAACAGAAATACAATAGCACAAAATTGTAAATATCTGTGAAGTTGTATTCTCAAGATATTCAAAAGCAGCCAGGAGGAGACAGAGCAAGAATCACCCTTGTGTTGTCAGTAATTCCACACTGTGCTCCACATGCAGATATTTGGGAGGTGTCCTATGAAGGAGTTTGAAAGGGAGGTGAGGCAGTTTTTCATACCTAAGCAAAACTACATGAGTTGTACCCCAATTCTTAGCTTCTAAATAAATGCAATTATAATGCATTTTCTTTTTTTTTTTTTTAGAATGCATTTTCTTAAGGGTTAGTATTTCCACAATAAAATTAGCATGATAGTTTGAACGCAGAAATGTTCATCAACTATGGTTAAGATGTCATTCTCTGAGACCAATGAGGAGGATTGATAGGAAATAGTGTTTGTCATAAATATTGGTAACAGGAATTTTATTTCCAGAACTGATAAACTGATAGGGTTTTCTCTTTCTCTCTCTCCCTCTCCCCCCTCTCTTATAAAACAGGATTGCCTAAGGAGGATCCTTGTTGTTGGAGCCTTCCCTGTCAGACAAGACTTCATCCATCCCTGGCATGTAGATACTGGCTATTATTTGGGCGATGTAGGTGTATGGAATGCGGCCCTTACATGTGGATGTCTGAGTGCATTGCAGACATAAAAACTGACTTCTTCCAGTGTAAGGAACTTCAGAGGACAATGAAGCAGATGCTGTGATGTCCAAGACTTATTTTCAAGGCTGACTTCCAATCAAACTACAGTCTTTATTCAAGTAGCAGGAACTGCTTAATGGTAGGGCAAAGGGCAAACCTGTACATATTGAGCAAATTAAAGAGAAAAGTCAACTTTCTGCAATAATTGAGTCTGTGTCTATATGCTCAGTACTCATTCCTATCCCCATGTTATTGCATAAGCTTACCTTTCTGTTATCTACTCAAGGGAAAATCAGTGGTATGGATAATCCAAAATCAATTAAGAATGCATTATATATTGGGGAGGGGGGGAGTAGGCAAGGAGTAATTGCCACTTTAATTATGTCTGGCCAAATTGCAATTAGTCTGTGTTCCCTGAGAACACACCTGTTAAGAGATGGCTCAAACGAGGCACCTAGAGTATGAAGACAGATTTAATTTTCAAAGGCTCCTCAGAAAATCTTCAAAAAATAAATAATTTTTCAAATACTTGTCAGCATCATATCTACTCTGATTATGACTGACTTGCTGGTAGAATTTTAATGCAGGATAAGTGGTTCCACAACTTTAATTTTGTCTATAACATTGACAGTTTTAATGCAGGATGTGTGGTTCTATAACTTTATGATTTGTCTGTAATTTTGATTTCAGCAATGGGTAGCAGTGAGTGCCACTCCTGAAATGAACGGAAAAGCAATAACATTAACTGTGCATTAGGAACAATTGTAGACAAAAAAAAACAGAAGTTTTGGAGATAGTATTTTTTATTTATAATTTTTATTCTTTTTCACAATTTATTCATTATATACCCTGATTGAAGCCCTCTTCCTCAACTCCTCCCAGTCTTGTCCTCCCTCCTTCTTCCCCCCATCCTCTTCCCTTATTCCACTGAAAGGGGGTGTCCTCTTCTGCCATCTGTCTGTTGAGGGGCATCTGGGTTGTTTCCAGATTCTGGCTACTACAAATAAAGCTGCTATGAACATAGTTGAGCAAATGTCTTTGTTGAATTGTGGGGCATCTTTGGATATATACCCAGGATATATACCCTGGATCTTGAGGTAGTGCTGTTCCCAAATTTCTGAGAAAGCGCCATATTGATTTCCAAAGTGGTTTACAAGTTTGCATTCCCATCAGCAATGGAGGAGGGCACTCCTCTCTCTTCATTCTCTCCAGCATGCATTGTCAGTTGAATTTTTGATCTTAGCCATTCTGGTTGGTGTAAGATGGAATCTCAGAGTTGTTATGATCTGCATTTCCCTGATGACTAAGAATGTTGAGCATATCTTTAAGTGTTTTTCTACCATTCTATATTTCTTTGTTGAGAATTCCTGTTTAGCTCTGTACCCCAGTTTTTAAATGGATTATGTGGTTTGTTGGTGTCTAATTTCTTGATTTCTTTTATATATTCTGGATATTAGTCCTCTGTCAGATGTAGGGTTGGTGAAGATCTTCTCCCATTCTGTAGGCTGTTGTGTTGTTCTGTTGACAGTGTTGTCCTTTGCTTTTCAGAAGGTTTTCAGTTTCAGAAGGTCCCATTTTTATTAATTGTAGATCTTAGAGACTGAGCTGCTGGTATTCTGTTCAGCACCATTTGATGAAGATGCTATAATTTTTCCATTGTATAGTTTTGGCATCTTTTTAAAAAATCAGGTTTCCATAGGTGTATGGGTTTACTGCTGTGTCTTTGATTTGATTCTGTTGATCCACAAGTCTGTTTCTATACCAGTACAATGCATTTTTTTGTTTGTTTGTTTGCTTTGTGTTATTATTATTAATATTACTTACTGTTGTTCTGTAGTACAGATTAAGATGAGATTAGGGATGGAGATACCTCCAGGAGATCTTTTATTGTAGAGGATTATTTTAGCTTATTTTATTTAGAATTATGATGGTAATTTGATGAGAATTACATTGAATGTGTAGATTGTTTTTGGTAAGATGGTCATTTTTACTATTAAAATCCTACCGAGCCTTGAGCATGGAAGATCTTTCCATATTCTGATATCATCTTCAATTTCTTTCTTCAGAGACTTGAAGGTTTTTCCATACAAGTCTTTTACCTGCTTGGTTAGAGTTACACCAAAATTCTTTATGCTTTTTGAGGTTATTGTGATGGGTGTTATTTCCCTAATTTGTTTCTTTGCCCATTTGTCTTTTGTATACAGGAAGCCACTGATTTTTTGAGTTAAGTTTGTATCCAGCCCACTTGGGCACTGAGTTGGAATGGGCTACAACTGTATAGGGGTTGTAGGTTATCTCCATGAATGGTCCTTAGTTGGAGTATCAGTCTCAGAAAAGACACATGTGCCCAGATATCTTTTTGTTTCTCTCTCTCTCCTTGTGGAGCTTCTGTCCCCTATAGATCTCTCTCTAGCTCTCTCCCTTCTTCATAAGATTTCATGCACTCTGCCCAAAGTTTGGCTATGAGTCTCAGCCTCTGTTTTGATACCCTGCAGGGTGGAGTCTTTCAGAGTCCCTCTGTTGTAGGTTCCTGTCCTGTTCCCTGTTTTCTCCCTCTTCTGATGTTCATCTGGTTTGCCTTTCTGAATGAGGATTGAGCATCTTATCCAGGGTCCTCCTTCTTGATTAGCTTCTTTAGGTGTACAGAATTTAGTATGATTATCCTATATTATATGTCTAATATCCACTTATAAGTAAGTATATACCATATGTGTCTTTCTGCTTCTGGGATACCTTACACAGAATGATCTTTTCTAGAGCTCACCATTTGCCTGCAAATTTCATGATTTTCTTGCTTTTAATTGCTGAGTAGTATTCCATGTACCCATGGCAGCTAATTGTCCAAGTGTGTTCCCTAGTAATGAGAACAGGGACTATCTCTGATATAAACTCAATGGCCAGCTCTTTGATCACCTCTTCCTGAGGTGGGTGTAGCCTACCAGGAAGAGGCCATAGAAGAAGACAATGCAGCCAGTTCTGATGAGAACTGATAGACTAGGAGCAAATAGAAACTAAGGAGGACCTCTCCTATTAGTCGACTGTAGGAGGGTCATGGGAGGAAAAGAAGGAGGAAGGGTGAGATTGGGAGGGAACAAGGGAGGAGGCTACAGCTGGTATAGAAAGTGAATAAACTGTAATCAATAAAACAATAAATAAAAAATTTGTATCAAAGCAGATGCTGAGACTTATAACCAAAACTTTGGCAGAGTGCAGGGAATCATACAAAAGAAGGGGGAGTTAGTATGACCTGGAGAGGACAGGAGCTCCACAAGGAACAAATATATCAGGGCACAGGCGTCTTATATGAGGCTGTTTTTCCAACCTAGGACCATGTATGGATATAACCTAGAACCCTTGCTCGGATGTAGCCCATGGTAGCTCAGTATCCAAGTGAGTTCCCTAGTAAGTGGAACAAGGACTATTTCTGACATGAACTTAATGGCTGGCTCTATGACCCCCTCCCCCTGCTCTGAGGGAAGAACAGCCTAGTTAGGCCACAGAGGAGGACCTTGCAGCCAGTCCTGGTGAGACCTGATAAGCTAAGGTCAGATGGAAGGGGAGGAGGACCAGTATTGTTAGATCCTTTTATTTTGATGCTGGTTGTAGTAGTGTGTTTACTACTTTTAGTTTTGCTGTAGTGAGATTATATATTTCCTGTGTTTTCCTGGATGTAGTTAGTTTTCTTTTTTCTTTTTTTTTTCTACTATCTTCTGTAAGGCTGGATTTGTGGTTAGGTAAAGTTTAAAATTGTTTTTTTTTGTTTGTTTGTTTTTTTGTTTTTTTTTTCATTGAATATCTTGTTTTCTCCATCTTTTATGATTGAGAGTTTTGCTGGGTATAGTAGTCTGGGCTGACTTCTGTGTTCTCTTAGAGTATGTAACCAGGCCCTTTTGGCTTTCATAGTCTCTGTTGAGAAGTCAGGTGTGATTCTCATTGGATTGCAATTATATGTTAATTGGCCTTTTTTCCTTGCCACTTTTAGTATGTTTTTCTTTGTTCTATATATTTATTCTTTTTATTATTATATAACAGGAGTATTTTCTTCTCTGGTCCAATCTATTAGGTGTTCCATAAACATTTTTATGCTTATATGCCTCTCCGTTAAATTGGGAAAATTTTCTTCTATTATTTTGTTTAAAATATTTTCTGGACATTGGAGAAAGGAATCATCTTTTTCCTCTAGTCCTATTATTTTTAGATTATTTTTTCATGTTGTTCTAGATTTCTTGGACAGTTTGTGTCAGTAACTTTTTAGATTTAACATTTTCTTTGACAGATACATGAGTTTCTTCCATTGTATCTTCAATACCTGAGGTTCTTTCTTCCATCTCTTGTATTCTGTTGGATATGCTTACCTCTGTGATTCCTGTTTTCTTCCCAAGTTCTTCCTCTCCATGAGTTCCCCAGTTTGTCTTTTCTTTAATTTTTCCATTTCTATCTTCAGAATTTGAACCATTTTTTTTTAGTGCCTTTACCTCTCTTTGCATTTTCCTGCTTTTCCTTCAATTCCTTTACCTGTTTGTTTAAACTTTCTTGTTTTTCTTTTTCTAATTTCTTTCTAGGATTTAATTATTTCTTCTCTAAATACTGCAAAGTGTTTGGCTGTATCTTCCTGTGTTTGTATTTCTTTATGGATGTCCACAATACTTTGACTTTATCTTACTGTGTTTATGGATTTTATTTGTTTCCTCCATTACCATCTTTGTAAGCATAGATTTAAGGTCATCTTCTCAAATTTCACTCATGTTAGGGTATCCAGGGCTACTTGCCCATGGGTAACTGGATTCTGAAGATGCCATATTGCTTTGTCTTTTCTTGATTGTGCTTTTTTGCTGACGTCTACCTGTCTGGCTGTCTCAGGTGTTGGCTGTTATTTACTGGTGCCTGCTAGAATCCTGGGGTTGGGAGAATCCCCTTGGCAGGAAGATGGTTGTTCCTGAAGGATTCCCCCTCAGCTTTTTGGGTATGGCCACTGAATGGCTGGTGCTTCTCAGGTAATGGCCATAGCTCTCGGTCCTTTGGACTAACTGGGCTTGTTGGGAGCCCTCTCCTCTCACCAGGAGAAGTCCTGGAGACAGCTACCTTGCAATTGCTCTTTCTTGCTCTAAATTTAGTGATCTTCTGCTTCTCATATAAGGTGTTTGTCTTGCGCAGCCCTCTTGAAGAACCAGAGAGCCCTGAGCTTTGGTCTGTTTAGCTAGGGAGACAGGTTGAGCTTTGGAACATCATCTGGGGGCTGATCCCGTGGGTCCCAGGCATCTGTAGGTCTGAGACTGGCACTCTGTGCCCCAGAACCCAAGAGTTAATCAGTGGCAGGTGAGCACAGCAAACAGGCTTGTGTGGGTAACCTGGAACTTTTCTGGGGATTAGCCTGTTGCCCTGTGGTCGGACCTGCTGTTTCTCTCAGTGTGGTGTTTCCTCACAAATGGGAGACCAAGTCTCTGGTGTTATGGGATCCACTGTTTAGTCTAGGATGGTGAGTTGAGCACATAGACACTGGTGTGTGTGGTTCTGTGCTAGTGACTGAATGCCTTCAGGAACCCAGAAACTTTTCTTGGGGAGGAAGGGTTGCTGGGTGCCCTGAAGACGAACCTGATGTTTCTCTCGTTACAGGATTTTCTTCTGACTAGCAAACCCAGTCTCAGGTGTTTTGGTGTCCACAGTTCAGACTGGGATGGTGAGTAGCATGTACAGGCTTGTAGCTCTGGGCTGGTGACTGAGAGCCTGCCAAGACCTAGGAACTCTTCAGGGGTTTAGCTGTGTGACCTGAGATTGGACCTGATTGCCTCTCATATGGTGGGGTTTCCTCTCACCTGGTGAATACAATCACTGGGTTTTAGGGTCCATAGTGCTGTCTGTTGGTTGCTGTGCAGTCACTGCTGTCCTCATCAGGCACTGTGTGCTCTCAGGGCTGCCATCTTGGTTCCTCCCCCACCTGCAGAGACAAGGAAGTGGGAGGATCATGGAGATGTTCTTTGAAATTCCACTCTGGTGAGGAGGGAGTGATGTAGAGACTGCATGTCTGCTACGGTGTCCTGTGTCTCAGGGAGTGTTACTGAGGAGTACCTATAGTCTGTCAGTTCCAAACAGAAGAGGACTGTGCATGTGGACAGAGTCTCCCTCATTAACTTTAATCATTATTTGTTATGATGTATGTATACATATATATTCCTTTATATCTATGTATCTATGTTTCTGAGCAGTCCTGCATACTGCACAGCATGCATAATGTTATTCATATGCATTTGATTCAAGGACTGACAACTTGGCATTGGGTAACCAATTTATGGTCTCTTCCTGGGGAAGATTATTTCCAATATTTATTTTTAAGAAACTCAACTCAGTGGCTGGTTTTTTGATCACCTCCTCCTGGGGGATGCAGCCTTGCCAGGCCACAGGGGAAGATGATGTAACTAGCCTTGATGAGACCTGATAAGCTAGGGTCAGATAGAAGGGGAGGAGGTCCTCTCCTATCAGGGGATTAGGAAAAAGGCATAGGAGGATAAGGGGGAGGATGGGTGGGACTGGGAAGAGATGAGGGAGGGGGCTGGAATGGGGATAGAAAATGAATAAATTGTAATGAAGAAATATAAATAAACTTAAATTTAAGATAAAAAAAGAAAATCAAATGTTGCAGATGAGGCTTTCACATCAATACCTGTGATCTTGCTTTGTCCTATCTTCTCCATAATGTATTTCTCATGAGTTTTCTACCCAGAGGCTTTCTTTTTCTCCATAACAGATATTCAAGTTTAATACAAATTTTATACATGGAAAATGTGAAAAAAAAAAATACTCCCATGTGCTAAAAGCAGTTACCAATACCGACATCTAGGCTAGATGATTTGGGGTTTTTGTTTGTCTGTTTGTTTGTTTTGTTTTGATTTTGACAACTGCAGTTCACAAATATATTCTTTCTCTTTCTTCTTTAGTAGTGGATAAACTAGCTGGACAACCCACACCTTGCATCCTCTTATCAACAAGAAAAAGAAAGCAAATGAAGACTAAAATTTACAATGGAATATATTGGAATGATACACAACAAATTTTTGTCATATATAAACATCGCCTTTTGCTTTGATTGGTGCTTGTTTACACAACACTACAACAGACATGGTGTTAACAATAAAGAGAAAGTTAATGAAGACGAAAATGTCTAACAAAATGTACTGGAATGATATATGATTAATTTTTCTCATATCACATGTCACCTTTTGCTTCAATTTCTACTCATTTACACAACACTACAGCAGACATGGTCTTAACGCACAGTATGTCTGTTCCTGGCTTTCTCTCACACTGGCTGTGTTTCATGCTTACATAAAAACTTAAAACTCCAGCACATAAATAATATGTACATGCTCCATCCCTGGGCTCACAGATCAGAGATGAGCATATTTAAAAAATGTTCCTGTACCGTGATGTCTCTTCTTTAACCTACATATTTAGAATGACATTTATTGTGTATCTTACAAGGGATTTCTACTGCTGTGAGTGGACAGAATGACCATGGCAACTCTTGCAAGGGACCATTTAATTGAGGCTCATCTACATTTCATAGGTTCAGTCCATTAGGGTTCAGACAAGGTAACTATGGCAGAATGCAGGAAGACATGATGCTGGAGAGTTATCTGAGAGCTCAGTATCCAGAGGACAGTGAGACTATAGGCCTGCCTTGAGCATCTGAAACCTCAACGCCTACCCCTAGTGATACACTTTCTCCCAAATAGCCATACCTACTCCAACAAGAACACACCTCCTAAAAGTGCCATTCCCTAGGACCTATGGGGACCATTTTCATTCAAACCACCATACTGTGTAATGTTTAATGTGTAACCTGAGAGTTAATTTTATTAAGTCTGTAATAAAAATACCTATCTGTGCTTTTACCAGAGCTGTCAGGAGAGCTGGAATTATCGGGCGAATTATCGCCATTGAAATCACTGTATTGTGAGAAGGTATTGTTTTTCAGAAATTCTGATGCTGGGGAAGGACACAGTTACATTCATCTATGCTTCTGATCCTCTTGACAAGAATCTGTCCTTTCATTTCAAGTGAGACTTGTTGTCAGCCCTCCTTTCAGAACAATGTAACTCATTTTCCTATTCATGAATTTTCTAGTATTCTAAATGTTAAACCAAGGAAGCTTACAGCCAGAAAGGTTGTTCTGTGGGTGTAGGCCCTTTCTGCCTACACTAAATTTGAGCACAGGAACATACAGGGTAGGAGGACAAAACTGACCACCACAAGTTGTGTTCTTATCTCCACATGTGGACCATGGCACTCCCCTCCCTCCAAAACAAACAGATAAACTGTGATGAGAATGTTAAACTTATTTGAAGTATTTATTTATTTATTTATCTATTTATTTATTTATTTATTTATTTTCAGTGCTGAGACTAGAACACAGGGGCTTTTGCATCCTCGCACACTGGGCAAACACTACTTTACATTCAGCTATTTAAAGTGAATTATGGGTAATTAGCAGGTCCCTTTGTCTCTGTTTCTCTGTTCTCTGATCTCTTTGAGAGTCTGTGCTGGGAAATATTTGTGTAGTTCCTTGACTAAAGGAAATCCCTCATACAATCTCGACACTGTCAGTTGAGATAGTGCAAGCTTAACCTTTACTGTGCAGTGTTGTCCATCTCCTTCCCTGACTTTTCTTTCACCCCACTTTCTATGGACATCTCCATCTTGTTTGAGATTCATCCAGTCTCCATCCTTAGCCATATGTCTCCTAGCAGTTTCATGCTTTTACTGTTTTTTTGAAGCTCTTTTTTCTTTATTTTAACGTTTATTAATTAAATTTATTCACTTTATGTACTCTCTGTAGCCCCCTCCCTTGTCCCCTTGGAATCCCACCCTCCCCTCCCTCATCTCCTCCCATGTCCTTCCCCTAGTCCACTGATAGGGGAGGTCTTTCTTCCCTTCGTTCTGATCCTAGTCTATCAGGTCTCATCAGTGGCTGCATTGTCTTCCTCTGTGTCCTGGTAAGGCTGTGAACCAAAAAATCTGGGCACAGGGGTCTTTTCTGAAACTGATACTCCAACCAAGGACCATTCATGGAAATAACCTAGAACCCCTGCACAGATGTAGCCCATGGCATTTCAGTTTCCAAGTAGGTTCCATCATAATGGGAATAGGGACTGTCTCTGACATGAACTGATTGGCATGCTTTTATTTTTTAAAGCTCCTCTTCCTTCAACAGTCTTCATGCTGCTTTTAGAGCAGAGGCTGCTGGCTAGATTCAGGTTTCAGGACATTTCTTTTAAAAATGTTGTCTCACAAATAGTTCAGCCTTTGAAAGTAAGAATTTCATATTCTATTCTAACTCTTCAATATTCAGACTCAAGTGTGAAATCTTAACAAGTTTTTTAAAAATGCATTCCTAGTTGTTCATGTTGCCATTGAAGATACTTTAATGACCACCACACAAAGCCACATGAAGCTTCTGAGTGTCCAGTGCTATCTCAGCTATGATATTACATTTGATGGGTCTTACATTCTTCTTTTCATATCTCAAACTTTCATGTATAACTTTGTATTCACTCTTTTCCCTCTCTCTGTTCCTTTCTATCTTTTGAGGCTTATCAGTAGGATGGGCATTTTCTAACCATTTACTTTGTGGTTGGTAGAAAGCTGGTTCTTTTCTGCCTGTGATCTGAAAAGCTCTCCTTATTACAGGAGCCTTAAAATGATTCTTACAACCACATTTTTCTGCCTTGATTTCCTCAGATATACACTTTCCTATGGAGCGCTTCCTCTTTTAATGGCCATGTACACATAATGTCATTTTCTCATTATCCACCTGCTAGTTGCTAGAGACAATTCAGGAAAGCTGTCCTTAAGCATAAAGTTAACAACTGAGTTTGAGTCGAGTCAAGTACAGTAGATGTTGCCTGTAAGCTAAGATCTTATAAAATTGCTGAGGAGAATGATATACAGCTCTCTAAATGCCCCCTTTAATCTAGGAATGATTTCTGTTTTATGATTAACTGTAACTTATGACAATTCAAGTAAAAAAATTCATTTTGAATAAATTATGTTCATATAGAACCAAAATACTCAACAAAACTTGACATGTTGAAAGTATTTGAAAGCATGATAGAATATCTCATATTATTTTAAATTGCAGCATGGGGGCTAAAACTTTAATGCAGCAGCTAAGGGTCACATAGGAGAAGTGTAGGAAGCATAAAGTGTAAATGAGAACAGACGTGACTTCATTTGTGACAGATGATTTCCCAAAGTGCTTCTTAATAGGCTTGTACCATGAAAAAGCACAACTCATTTAAAATCTGTATGCTGATATTTAAAAGCAGAATAATCTCCACTTCAAATATGGGAAAATTATTTATGGATTCTTTGTGTCTCATTCCAAAGTATTTCTAGTATTATTCACTTGTCATATCATCTACTTTGTATATTTAATTTTAAAAGGAGACAGAAAATTGAAGACTTGCCTTCTGTGTGTTTTAAGTTTCTTGACAGGAAGACTGTATTTCAGTTTGTAGTGTCCTAAGTAGTGGTAAGAGTAAAACCTTTGGCATTAGATTAACTTTCACAGCCAACTATGACAAACAGTTATGAAAGAATTTATTTTCTTCCTGATCAAAAAGTTCTAACAGGCAGGAGGTGAAGCATGGGAGTCTACACAAATGCAGAGAGCTATGTGAACACTCTGACCTTTGATGACTGAGGTGTTTTGTACCTATTTCTATGTGCTAATTTTAGTCATTGCAGAGAATATTTTGGTTAATGGGTGGCTGAAATGAGTCTTTTATTACTTCATAAATGCATACCAAGCTGATTCAAGGACATACCAAATAATCAAGATGATTGAATGACGAAGCATCCTGCTGCTGCTGCTCTCTTGCCTTTAACTTCTGGGTCACCATGCTCAGATCATAGAGCAGTCTTATTCCTTTGTGGGGCGAAATCAAAGCTCACTTTGCTAAGGAGATTGAATGGGCTTGCATCTGAGCAATTGTTCTGAGTATTTCTAGAAATAGCTTCATCAGCTGTAAAAGTTCTGACCAGTCTCTAAAGTCGTTGAACAATTAAATCAAATTAGTTCATTCACTCTATTAATGCAGCAGCATAATGGAAAGAAGGCGGCTTTGGATAATCAGTAATCTTAGATTAAAATTCAGAATGTGCTCTTTGCCGGCTTTAGAGTCTGGGCTGAATGGCTAAAACTCTCTGGCCTACAGTTTCATTATGTATAAAATGGAAATTATAATACTTAGCAGCTGTGTTAGAAGGGCAAAATGAGATAAAATGTGTGAGAAGGGTGTCTAACAATGCTTGGGTACTGAGCAGATGTTACCACACCCTTTTATTACATCCGGTCCCATCCCCATATGTGTGTGACAATATAGTTACTGCAATTAGTTGACTTTTTCTTTTTAATTTAACTGATTTACTGGTTAAGTTAAAATGGTAAGCTAGTTCTATATTGCACAAAATCAGTATTTTTGTGTAGACTTTAATTTATTAGATTAATACCTCATGCTCAATATTATTAATATAAGATCACTTGCAGATAGCAAATAAACTTATATTATACATCACTCTGCTAAATTTTATACCTCCACAAAGGCCCACTTTAAAAATAATTTTTACCAGTTCAAACCAAAATAATCCTTTTGTAAAGAGGGATGTAATAGATTATTGTAACCATAATAGCTAAAAAGCTCCTAGCTGAATAATAAAAGTATGTTCTTCTGTAAACACAATTTAGGTAAGAATGGAGACCTGCTAATAATGATATAGGGTGTACCGTAAGTTCAGGGAGTGTCATTAGAGAGAGGTACACAAAGGGACATGCATTTGGCATAAAATGATGGCAGAGCCAGAGATTTCAGTTACTTATTTGTAAATCAAGTTCTGTGTCAGCAGAAACTGAGAGAGATTTCAGAGAGACCTGCAGGAATCCTTGCTTTTAAAATCCGTAAGAGAGTAATCTCCAAAAGGTAAGCCATGCAACTTGCAGTTTGTTGACACTGGCTTGGAGAAACAAATGCGAATGTGCTTTCCATCCTGTTGAGGATAGCTTGGAAGGTGATGTCTCAGCCCCTGTCCTTCACAGTGCACACAGCACAGTGTGTGGGAGATCCCTGAAGGAGTTCACAGAAGTGCTGCTTCTCCAACATCTAAAGCAGTTTGTATGTCTATCCTCAAATCAAAGGAATGAGGGAAAAAAAGTCCTGATGGATGGGGGAAGGAAGCTACTATAAGAGAGAACATACAGGATTTTACAAAAGACCTGATTAGGAGTCTAGAGAGATGTCTCAGCTGTTTTGTTTGGCTTAAATAATGTGATGCTAATCAGCAAACATTATCAAATTCACTCTTTGTGTGCCGAACAAGTTTTTAGATGTTTCTCAAAAGTCCTGTCCAACCAATACATAATTATCTCCATTTTCTAAATGAGGTACAAAGAGAGTAGAATTTACCAGTTTCTGGACCTAAGACGTGACCCCAGAGACTGATCATTTTGTTGTGTATTCTGCTCACTGGAAGCATTATTACGTAGAGTGTATCGTCAACCATTTTTAACTTGATAGCCATTTGCTTGTCTTTATTTCTTTTGTTTTAAAGCACTGGAGATCAAATTCACATGTCAGGTCAGGGTGCTAGCCCGAAACACTTGACATTACTGTGCCATTAGAATGGATTTCATATTTTATTAATATTGAATGGTGCAGCTACCTTCCTCTTCCATTTGAGTCATACATGATGACATAATATTTCACACATAAACATTTGAAATTAGATGCCATCTGGCATGTTATGTTTCAAGAATGGAGGACTGGTTTGCATTATTCACTCTTAGAGCCCAAGTTTGTCACTGAGGCCTCCAGTAGCTGCTGCAGTAGTGTGTGTGTGTGTGTGTGTGTGTGTGTGTGTGAATGTATCCGCATATTCATAATAAAGGTCCACATATTAAACACAGTCACGCAAGTAATACACATGAATTTATTTAATGAGTCTGTATAACTACTTTATCTTATTTTTTAATGTATGACATCCTCTAAACTTTCAATTTTTTAAGATTATAATATAATTACTTAAATTTCCCCTTCCTCCCTCACACATTTTCCAAATACCCCTTTGCTCTCATTAAAATTTATTGCCTATTTTCATCTATCTATCTATCTATCTATCTATCTATCTATCTATCTATCTATCATCTATCTGTTGCTTAAGTGTGTTTCGCTCTGGGTGAGATTCTGTCGCTCACTTCTGTCCTGGGTGACTCATCTCGTCTAGGTCTTCCTCTTTCCAGATTAGAAGCTACTTCAGTGTCATGAAAATTGACTGGGTGTGTTCAAACATCTTTCACCTCAAAAGGCAAAGCACTTTATTCTATTTCTTTGCTCCTGCTGGTTATTTGTAGATTTTATCTCTTTAGGTATGCTTTTCCACCTGCTTTTTTAGTAGTCCCTTGTTAAATTTTGTCACCATAATTTCTCTGCATCATTATATAATTTCAGTTAAAATCTTTACACATATTTTTCTGTAATTCTTCCTCAATTGATGCGGTTTCTTTGAAATGACACTTATCCTCACATTTAGAGCAATTTGTCCTGACATATCCAATAGCTTCATAATTGTACATTTTTTTTCTTACCCCAGTAGTCTTCATATAGAGCAATTTTCTCATTTGGCTAGTGTGCTGTGCTGTCTGCAAGCCCCTTACCTGTTTCACGGTATGTTGCATTTTAGAATTTGAGAATAACTTTAAACTACAGGTACTTGTCCCATCACGTATGTCCGTGCCGCACGTGCATGCTTGGTGCCTGCAGGGGCCAGAAGGGGAAGTGAGATCTCCTGAACCTGCAGTTAGGATGTTTGTCAGCAGCCACGTGGGTGCAGAGTAAAAGCTCCTAGCTGCAAAGCCCCCTTCACTCTGCCTAGAAATTTCTAAAGGATGATATAGAGAGCATGTTCGTATTCATACATTAACATAATTCAAACAAAATCAGACAAGACCAGTGCTGACCAGATCAGACTGGTCCAGACTGGACAAAATCAGTTCCAGAAGGACTTGCTGTTGTGAGCCTGTGACAGAGTACGGAGAGCAGTTGCTGAACTTTTTTGGTGTGATTAAAAAAAGAGAGAGAAGAAAAGGTATTGGCTGCCTCTTACTAGTTAGAACACAAATTTTTATTTGCTGCGTTTTTCAATTTTCTTGATTTCTATAGAAATGTCGCACAACAAAATTGTACATGTGAATTAAATGTAAAATTACTTAATAAAATATTAGCGATAATGTCACAAAATACAATACTTCTGTATCTACTGCCTCAAATTTTGAGTAGCATAAATACGCTGAAAGTTTACAAATAAATCTTTTTAAAAGCTCAAAATAAAGGAAAGGCACACCATGTTCATGGATTGATGGGTGCGTAGGAAAGAGCTGTTCTGCCCAAATCTACTGATGCATCTAAAGCAATCTTTGCCAAAATTCTTACAGTAATTTTGTTAACCAGGGATAAGCCTTTCTAAAACTAAAGAAAGATACACATTCTGAAATAATAATATTATTATTTGATTAACTTCGGCAGAACAAACACTTTTTCAACTTGCTTATGCTATTCTAGAACAGTTCTATTAAAGAACTGTTTTTACTGAATCTATGCTTGTACCCAAAGTTAACCCTTCTATCCTGTGTTTTATTTGATCTGGAAAACTTAGTTAATAAAAGTGGGTAACACAGCACCAGGTTTTTCTATGTTATCTGTATCCCAATTAAGAAAACTGACAAATATTATAAAGGTGTTATGCTGTATAGCAATAAGGAATACAGAAAAATGAAAAGATAAAATTTGCAGTTTTTAAATATGGTTTTACCATATTTAAAAATTTAAAGATGGTTAAGAAAAAAAAAAACAACTTGTGATCAGGTTGATTGGAAAAGTTTAAGGTGGTAGAGGCAGGTGGTGTGGAGATGAAATGCAATAAGGAGCACAGCAAAATGTGTGTGTGGCATGATCTAGAGCACCAAACATGGAGGGGATAAATTAAAAACAAAATGAAAATGAGAGGTGAAAAATTCTGACAGAGTTAGGGTAGTGGTATATGTGTGTGTGTGTGTGTGTGTGTGTGTGTGTGTGTGTATCCTTGAGGATACACTAGGATATTTAATTACTGTAAGAACTTTGAATTTTGCAGTTAGCAAGAGTAAACACCTTACATATTTTGAAGAAAGACGTTACATGCATAGTCTTAACAGTTTGTTTTACATTCTGTAAACACACTGATTTTTAGCATATTAAAGTGAAAATGTGACTTCTTGATTTGACTTTAGCAATGGAAGTTTCTTTTGTTTGGACAGCTTCTGGGCCTTGGCCTCAGTGCCAGCCATTTAATTTTATATAGCACTTCCGTGTCTCATTAACTGATTCCTTTAAGCTAAATTCTGCATATACCTCTTTACTTTCTTTTTAAATAAATAAAAGTGAAATAACGTGTTCAGATGCTTTAGATGGATAATTATCAACCAGAAATCTTTTACAAAGAAGCTGGCACGTACCCTGGAGATTACCTGCATGTTACTTACCAAAGTACTCATATTTCTAAGTTTTAATTAGCTCTTTTATATAGATCTAAAATATGCCTTCTTCAATGTCTTTTTATGGGTAACTTTTTTTTTAATTCTGTGATCAAGATTTACAGTCCAGCAGCCCTTGTAAATTCTATGCCCTAACCTCATCTTTCTCATAAGCCTGGGAGATTATCGCTGGTTCAATATCAGAAAAATCACTTTTAGAAGAAAATAAATATCCTCTTAGTGTATAGAATAAAATTTAGGATAGTTTAAGAAACGTTTAGAACCAGTTTTTCAATTTTTAAGAATCATAAGTCAGTAGAGCAGCAGACTTGGATAGCTGTAGTCAGCCCTCTGTCCTTTCTTGGTCAGAGTGCTAACACAGCTTTCACCTTAGAGTGGAGCTGTGAAGCCCCAGGAGCCTGGATCCATCCTGTGTGCACGGGGTGGGGGTTAGGGGTTCAGTTTCCCAAATGGTGTTAAATAACTAAACAGAAATCTTTAGCAGCCAAACTAAAACATCATTAAAATCACAACTCTATAAGCTGCAATGAAATCAATAGCATCAAAAGAAGTGTTTGAATAATTAAAGAATGAATACTGTTGCTTATCTTAGTGAAACCTATACATCCCAAGAACAAAAACAGGTTGATAGCACCCACATTCCCTTTACCTTGGAGACTGAGATACAAGTAACTCTTTACGTTCCTGGCAAAAGTATGAAAATTATAACAACAAACAAACAAACCAAAAAATAAAGCTGTCTTATGTCTTCATGTTCCCTGAGAATACAAGACATCTTTTCTGTTTACATCCAGATAAACTGACTGAAGGAGCGGAGGTCATGCCCATTTTCCTCTGCTGAACACTAGTGCCTTTCTTGGTTCTTTAACTGGAGAAATAAGCCTTCAGGGACAGGCTGAGTCTTTCCTGATTCTCTAACTCAGGGTGTCAGCTTGCAGGGCAGGACTGAAATACAAAGTGAAAGCACATTTTGCTTCCTAAATATTTTAGTATGGTTCAGATTTGTTTTAAATATTTTTGTTAACAGAAAAAGTATTTTAGGTATTATTTTTAGAGAACTGTATTTAAATTGAATAGGTGGCAATGTTGCCTAGATTCTACCTTTCTTAAAAACAAAGAGATCATCTACCAATAAGGTAATTTTTAATCTTCTCATTGTCTCTAATTCCTTGAATTCACGAAAAGACATACCTTCTGGTAGTATAACTGATTCCTAATGACTATGGCTAAATGAGATGTTATTCTTGGTGAGATTTTAGTGATTGATTTCTAAAATGCCTTACTTTCCTGTATCATAATGCCATAGAATACACTATGCTCTATTATATTAATATAAATTTCTAAATGTCTATGAGGCTGAAAGCTATGTAAATGCAGTTCCCTCTATTCTCCTCATAATAAATGATAGAAGATCATTCCTTTCTGGGTCAATGGGTAGAGTTCTGAATGCATGGCTACATGAAGGGTAAACATTACAGGAAAAAAAAGTAAAAGTGCTGTGAGTCTCAACAGATTTCAGGGAATTTTTGGTTTTCTTTTCCTTTTTCTCTAGGAAAAATAAAAAAATAAAATAAAACAAAAAGAGTATGAGCCATAGAGGTGCACTTACAATTCAGGTGAAATTTATGTTTTGAATCAAACACTATCAAAACATACACTTAGTTTTAAGTGCAGTGTACTAAATTTATTTTCCTTAGTTATATTGTTGGATACATAACTGGGAATCTATAGGATTGAATTCCTCAACTGAGTCTATTCTACACACTGATATATTAGCTGATTCCTAGGAGGAATTAGGCCAACCAAAGGACAGCTCCTGGCTATATTTTTAGGGAAGGGATTTCTAAGACGATCCTATATTTTCCTGATATAGAAATTCTTAGCTTTCCCCTTTTGTTAATATGGTACATGTATGTACATGATTGTATGTGATCTGTGTGTGAGCACGCCTGGGTGGGTTTGTTTACATGTATGTGAAGGCCAGAGGTGAACCAGTTCTCTACCTTTCACTTTTTGAGATAGTCTATCTGTAAACCTGGGGCTCACTGAATCAACATGATTATTTGGCCAGCAAAAAATACCCTTATCTCTGCCTCCTCAGTTCTGGCATCACAGGTCTAAAGCACCTTGTCCAGGCTTACTGTGGGTGCTGGGAATCAATTTCAGGTTTCCTCTGCTCATACCGAAAACAGTTAACTGACTGGGATATATCCACATCCTAAGATTCTCAGGAAGATCATTAAGTTGTCCTTAAGTTTTGAGTTCTAATACTCATTATATTCTTAAATATATGAAGATTTCAAAGGCTTTTATTTATGTAGGTCACATGTATCCATACTGATCATATTCAAAGACTGGAACTGATGACAATTACAAAATACATCATGCAAATTTATGTAACATAGTATTAACCACTAACATCTCCACAACAAAAATATACTTTCAGAAAAAAAAAAAAAAATCACTGCTTTCCAAAAAAGAAGTTAAAGTGAAAGTTTGTGGTTTCTTTGGAAACTCAGTTGTGTCATGTGAATGTTTTTGTTTTGGTCTCAAGTGTGGAATGAGGGACTATTTTTCCCTTGAGGAAAACACCCCCGCCCCGCCCTCCTCCATGAAAAGACATGTGATGTTTGGATGTTTGTCAGATGGAAACTACCTCATGTAAGGGGCATGGTTTTGCCAGCTGAAAAACATCCTTGTGTGGACCCTGAGAAAAGATAAATAGAAGCCCACTGATAGTTAGGCAATGCTTTTGGCATCACTCTATTTTGCAATGGTTAGGAAAACTTCGCTGGTTTTCACGAAGAGAAACTCTCCAGAGAACTTCTTGTGCTGCTTTGGCATACTTGTGCAATAAAAGCAGAGTCTTCACTCTGCCCGACAGTTGGCCATCAGGCTCAGCATCTGCTTTGATAGTCTGCAGGGCAGAGGCTTTCAGAGGCCCTCGGTGGTAGGTTCCTAGTTTGTTTCCTGTTTTCTTCTTCTGGCTTTCAGAGGCCCTCTGTAGAAGGTTCCTAGGTTGTTTTATGTAAGAAGTGGGAAATAGTAAGAGCTGGAGAGGACAGGGGCTCCACAAGAAGAGAAACAGAACAAGAAAATTTGAACACAGGGACCTTCCCAGAGACTCATACTCCAACCAAGGACTATTCATGGAGATAACCTAGAACCCCTGCACAGATGTAGCCCATGGCAGTTCAGTGTCCAAGTGGGTTACATAGTAATGGGAAGAGGGACTGCCTCTGACATAATCTGATTGGCCTGCTCTTTGATCACTTCCCCCTGAGGGGAGAGCAGCCTTAGGAGGCCACAGTAGAGGACAATGCAGCCACTTTTGATGAGAACTGATAGACTAAGATCAGAAAGGAGAGGAGAACCTCCCCTATCAGTGGACTTGGGGAGTGGCATGCATGCAGAAAGGGGAGGGAGGGTGGGATCGGGAGGGGAGGAGGGAAGGGCTTATGGGGAGATATAAAATGAATAAAGTGTAATTAATAAAAAATTTTTAAAAAAGCAGAGTCTTGCTTCTACTGAGTGATATGCTGCTGCTGCTGCTGTTGCTGCTGCTGCTTTTGTGGCGGGTTGCTGCTTTGCTGTTTGACTGGAGTACTGGTATCCTGGTCACTGAGATTGGTATATCCCCAAAGAACCCAATGACTCCAATCAGCAGGAAGCAGTTAAAACAGGTCTACAGTCCCTTTCCCTACTAATCTCCTTCCTAAGGTCAGGGGGTTGGAAGGGAGGTAAAAAAGTTTAAGAACCTTAAATAAAGTAGGTATTTGAAAAATCTAAGCCTACAGGAAGTAATAAGAAAAACAATTGTTTTTGTTTTTGTTTTTTTCATGTACTCTCTCAGATGGGCTACTCTGTTCTGTATCAAGTTTACAGATATAACCTGTTCTGGTGAAAATATATGAGGCAATGTCATCTCATGTACATAAAACATCGGCAAAAAATTAAGGACAATTTAATCATCTTTCAGATAATTTTGGATAATTAAAGGAATATGGAATCTGAAACTATCAATTAATATATCATACTTTGCTACATAAAATATATTGGAATTTGAAATATATTGGAATTTTACTTATTCATCATATGGCAAAGCATATGCATTAGCCATTGGGTAAACATAGCTTTACAGATTTCTATAGATTTCTAAGTGGAGAAATATTCTTTTTTGCAATGTGAAAGAAACATATTCATTACTTCCACTTCAGCCATGGAGGAGAGTATTCAGGTCAAGATATTATTTCCCAACTGTAATGATAAAAATTGAAATAAAATAATTCAAACAACAAATCTAAAAATAATGCATATCAGTCAGGGAAAG
The DNA here is from genome assembly GCF_030254825.1 of Meriones unguiculatus. Classification (NCBI taxonomy): domain Eukaryota; kingdom Metazoa; phylum Chordata; class Mammalia; order Rodentia; family Muridae; genus Meriones; species Meriones unguiculatus. The sequence continues at coordinate 153,079,716 of NC_083349.1, read as the reverse complement.
GCTGCAATCCCCAAAATATGGGGCATTTAAACATCCTGTTTGAACCCTATGGAGAGGTTCCTGCTCATAGCATTAGGAGAGGATTCACTAGTTGAGACCTGATGAAAGGATGAAGCAAGGACATCAAGAAAGCAAAAGAAGCTTGAGTTTTGAAGCAAAGTATCTGACAGAGGGCTCATATCCAGAATATATAAAGAACTAAAGAAGTTAAAAAGCAATAAATCAAGCAATCCAATTAAAAATGGGGTACAGAGCTAAGCAGAGAATTCTCTGTAGAAGAATATAGAATGGCAGAGAAACACTTAAAGAGATGCTCAATGTCCTTAGCCATCAGAGAGATGCAAATCAAAACGATCCTGAGATTTCACCTTACACTCATCATAATGGCTAAGATCAAAAACTCAAGTGACAACACATGATGGAGAGGTTGTGGAGAAAGAAGAACCCTCCTCCATTGCAGGTGGGAGTATAAACTTGTACAACCACTTTGGAAATCAATCTGGCACTTTCTCAGATAATTAGGAATACCACTTCCTCAGGATCCAGCTATACCACTACTAGGCATGTATCCAAAAGATGCTCAAGTACACAACAAGGACATTTGCTCAATCATGTTTGTAGCAGCTTTATTCGCAATAGCCAGAACCTGGAAACAATCCAGATGTCCATCAACAGAAGAATGGATACAGAAATTGTGGTACTTTTACACTATGGAATATTACTGAGCAATCAAAAACAAGGAAATCATGAAATTTGCATGCAAATGATGGGATCTAGAAAATATCATTTTTGAGTGAGGTATCCCAGAAGCAGAAAGACACACACGGTATATACTCACTTTTAAGTGGGTAGTAGACCTATAAAATAGGAGAAACATCCTGAAATCTGTACACCTAAACAAGTAATAAATTAAAATCTTAACCTTTGACTGTATAATGAGTAATCAGTACTCTATCAGCTTATCCAAACTCTATTGATCAACGTAAAAAAATTCATAACTTTTGAAATCTTATGAAAATATAACAATATAAAATATAACAATAACATTCAAGGAGGAAACATATCTAAAACATTTTTCATTTTTATATGCCTTAAATCACTTTTTAATATCTCTACAACTTGCATTTATATGCCTTAAACTATCTTCTTGAACCCTCCAACCTTCATACTTTGTGTTTACCAACTTTCAAACACCTTCTTAGACCCTTCAAACACTTTCTATGAAGCTTTTTTCATAACTTGCATTTCCAAACCTTAAAACACCTTCTTTTAGATCCTCATAACTTAAACTTTTCTATCCTCAGAGCCTTACATAAACTTTACATCTTTCTATCCATTAATTTACCACTAAACACAGGTAGTTGATTACTGGGAGAACTAGCAGTGGATCTAATTGTCTGCTCTCTAGCTGTGAAGCTACTATTAGCTTAGCCAACATGGGGTCAGAGAACTGAGAAGCATAAATTGTAACTTAAACAATCTATGTAGCAATAAAAAATGAGAGATGACTAGTCAGCCCACCACTTAGACAGTTGTCCCTGGCTGCTGTGTTTTCATAGCATCATGTGTATTGGCATTCTGGCCATCGAGTACAAGACAAGAGGCTGTTTCTGGGGAAGAAGAACACGAGAGACTAACCTCACCTCTTTTTAAGCAATGTGACACAATAACTCTCCAGGTGTCCAGTTTGCTCACAGTTCAGTCTGTGCCCTAGCAGTAGGTGAGGCATTGGGGCAGTCTAGTCTAGTGGTTAGAGTTCCACAATCCAGGGTTGAAGTCGTCTGTCCTTCCCAAATCTTTTCAGATACCTTTGATACTGCTAGGATTTGGGACTCTCTGTCATTGTAAGCTTACACGTGTTAAATGCCATATTCAGCAGATTTTTGACAAGCTTGAGAACCAGCACATCTGAGTTAATCTGTTTTTAGTTATCTGCTCTAAACTACATCTTGTCAATATAAAACAGAATGTTAAGATACATAATTATGGCATATTCTGTAGCTAAGTGTTTTAGGACCACTTCTATCTCAAGTATCTTTAAATAGGCAAACTTTATAGTTATCCATCTTAATCTTAACCTTGAAAATGTAAACTAGGTAAAGTTCAATCTTGTAATTAACTGCATCAGTTATTAGCATAGCTTTAAATATATTTCTGAAGTAATATCAAAGCAAAACTTTCAATCATAGATACAGTTCATAGACAGACTGGCAATGTTTCTGATCTTTCCACATTGCATTATTAAGACTGAACAGCAAAAGCTTAAAGGACAGAAGTTGCACTTGGTACTAAGGAGGGAACTGAATACAGTTGTCAGCCCTCAACAAAAATGGTGGTGAACTAAACCTTTCCCACAACTGAGATGGCTGCCACTCCTCTGAGTGCCCTTAGATAAAATGGTGTGGAAACCATGGATCCACCCTTATTATTTCAGAATCAACCTGGTGGCCATGTTGTTAGAGGGTGAAGCAGGCAATTTAAAAGCATAGCAATTAAGTGTCACTGCTGGATCTGCTGTCTTTTATGGTAGAGCAATATGAAGCATTCCCATAACTAAGTTCTATTATTGGAAACAACTGAATGCCTCCAAAATTAATATATGCCAACTTAAAAGTATCTTTAGAATCACCCTTTTCCAGAGTCATCAGTACAGTAGTTTTTAAATCTGAATCAAACTTTATAACCCTAAAATTTTACCATCATATAAAGAATATAACTTTATATTTACATATATATAATTACATATATATGTAAATATATAATTATATATATATATATCATTTAAAATGAGACTTGCTGCTTTCTTAGTCCAAAAGGAGATAGGATAATAAACAGAGGAGTCATTGACTAAGAGGTTCTATACTAGTTTCTTTATAGTACATGGCTATCTCACTTGGTGGGCTATATATCTCACATGGTGGGTGTTCCCCATGGTTATTTAAAAACATTTGTGTTTTTATAGATTTTACGAACACATACACATATACACATATGTTTTAAACAAAAATTAGAACTTAAAATTTAAACATATGTTTGCTAAGTTGGTTTTTAACATAGGACAGGAATTACATAAAAATCTTATCCCCATTTAAAGTATCACTAGAGACCAGCTTCCTTGGCCCTCTCATGCCTTGTGTTGTTCCCCAGAATGGCACCAACCCTGAGTTACTTGTTTTAAGCTAATTTTTTGTTACAGATGTTACAGAGTTAATCTGTCTCCAAGACATACAGAGAATAATAAAACTTATACATTTAAGATCAGTCAGAAATAAACATGTAGGTAGTCAGAGACACATTTAAAACAGGCAAAGGTTTTTCTTTTTTTTTTTTTACTTTTTTCTTTTTATTTTTTATTAATTACAGTTTATTCACTTTGTATCCCCCCATAAGCCCCTCCCTCCTCCCCTTCCAGTCCCACCCTCCCTCCCCTTTCTTCTTGCTTGCCCCTCCCAAGTCCCCCTGAGGGGAGAGCAGCCCTACCAGGCCACAGAAGATGACAATGCAGCCATTCCTAATGGGATCTGATAGACTAAGATCAGAAGGAAGGAGAGGAGGACCTCCCCTATCTCTTTACTTTTTTTTTTATAATATATATCATATGCAGATTTATTAAGTATAAAAACAAACAACAACAAATTCAAGCAAAAGGCTGTTGATGTAGCTCAATTGGGGGGTATCTGGAATTTGACTCTCATGCCTATTTAAAAAAAAAAATCAAATCTACCAAACTACTTGCTGATGGTTTCTTTTCTTTTTTTTTTTTTTTTTCAATGCAGTTTATTCAAGAACCTTGAACAATCATCTGACCCTGGGGAAAGCCAGCCCACAGCTTAAATAGCCTCTGGGTAGCCAACCCCAGCGTGCCACGTAGACAATGCAGATAGGTCCACATACAGGTTTTTCTTTTACTTTCTCCAGTGGTAACTTCAAGGGAGGAGTACCTTGCTACCTGCTGATTCCAATCAACTCAAGCAGAGGCTGTGGTATTTCAGAGGTGACAGTGTTGCTTAGCTGCAGCTGGTACAGGAGAGTCTGGGGGTCAGAGAGAGGCCAAGCCTGCTCCATACTGCAGCTGCCTTTTGGCCACCCTCACCTTGGAGCCCAAGATTCTTCCTGTGTCCCCTCCTGCTGGTGGGCTTTTCTCCTCTCCTGCTGCTCCTTCTCCCTTCCCTGAATTTCCTAATGGCTGGTAAGGCAGGGATAAAGACAGAATTTCCTCTTTGAGATTTCCTGAGGAAGCTAAGTTAGGGTAGAAAGTAGCTGATGGCTTAAGGCCCTCTTCCCCTCTCTCTCCCTCTCTCTGTTTTTGTCTTTTTGTCTTTTTGTTTATTTGTTTGTCTTTGCTTTCTGTTGTTACTTCAAGGATGTCCCCAGGAGGAGGAAGAAAAGGATTAGCCAGGCAGGGGATTTTCCACCAGGACCTGCCACATGACTATGTAGGCTGCCCGATCCAGGTGGCCTGGCTTTCCATAGACAATGTTTTTAACCCTATAGAATGTGGGGAGGTTGTGGGTTCCTTCTTTGGGCCATCTCACATCGAAGGTGGGCCATTCATTTCTGCAAAAGACAGACATCTTTTTTCCCCCACAAGAAGCCCCTGTTGAGCTACTACCTTACAGATCTCCTTGAAATGGTCTAATATGAGGATTAAGTGGTGGAAATAGTTTGGCCCATTTCTATAACTGCGACAAGCAAACAAAGACACAAGAGAACAATACAAAAAAAAAGTATTGGTATGAATAGAGAAAAAGAACCAAAATTCAGAACAATGGCCTGTCCCTTAAGCCGGTTTCCTTAGGCAGGAACAACCTGCCACATTCTGTCAAAATGACTTTGGAACCAAGTCCCCCTCTGGTGTGTCTGAGATGTCTCTCGCCAACATGATGCTGGGGCCACTAATGTGTCTGCCTGGACCACCCTGGCCTCCAGGAATTGTTTACACACTCAGATTGACCAGACACACAGGGACAAGATGCAAAAACACAGATAGAGGACTTCACTTACCAGCCAGTTGTCTAGCAATCAGTGTGGTGGGAGTCACAAGGGGCTATTCCCAGCCAGATGTTAAGTCTGAAATTGCCTCTTGGAGGCCGCCACTCACATATGCAATTAGCACAAGTGTTTTTATTTTGAGGCGGCAAGACACCTGCATGTAGGGGACAGCCATTTTATAAACTGGCAACTGCAAGAGGAGCCCACAGGCTCCCTTTAAAGCCAGCTAGAGGATTTCCAGTCGTGGTTAGGTAATCCTTACCAGAACTGGATGAGTTCATGGTAAGGGATACTTATGTATTCCTGATTGGTTCCAACCTTAGGAAAGGAACAGTCACCTCATATAACCCCGGGCCAGATGTTGCCGCAGTTTCAGAGTGGCTGCTCGTCTCCTGTATTTGTTGTTGTTTATTTGTTTGTTTGCTCTTTTCAGGAACTTGGGGAAGGGTGGCAAGAATTTTGGCCTGGCTTTGGATCCAGTCTCAAAATGGAGTTAGTCAGGTCCTCTCACATCCAGCCTTGGTAAGAGAGAGGCTAAGTACCTAGTCTATTGCAACTTGCGATGCTGTGTTCGGCTGACATCCCCGGGAGGTCTGCTCTTTCCTGAATGCATACAGAGGAGTGAGTCTCCGCAAGAAGGGGTGTGAGGGTTGAAATGAGAGGAGGGAGGAGAAACTGGGAGAACAATACACAAAAAAGAAAAAAATTAACAGAGATGAAATTTTCATAGAGTTAACAGCTGATGAAACAGGAGGATACAAAGTTTTTTTTTTTTTAATGTAAAAGCATAAACATTCAAAGAAACTAAAATCACAGAAAAGAAAAAGTCCTAGAAAATATGAATGGAGCCATAAACAATGTTGGTCTAGTGTGTGAACCACTGGAAGCCTGGACTTCAGAAGATTACTTATGAAAGCAAAGGCTCTCAAAATTTCCAAAGGTAATAAAAACTGTAAAGCCACTGATAGAAGTAACTGCACGATCTATGAGCACGCATGTACGACAGGAGAGAGTTTTGTAGATGATTGTCCTTGCAGATAATGTGAAGACCAAGGAAGTGAAACATCCACATACACAAGTGCATCACATAATGAGATATGAGTATACAAATGACAGTGTGGCATCTTGTCTGGATCAATGAAGGTCATCATGTGTAAATACATGATCTTAAAATTATCAAGTGGGGAAAAGGTCAACACACACATCTCAAACCTGAAAGCTCTCTTTCAGGGAGTAGGTATGTATAAGGAACATTTGAGAGAATTTCATACTTTCCCTACAAGAAATAATATCAGAAGTTCTCTGAGCTGAACAGAGTTCTGATCCCTAACACCGATGAGAAAAAGATAAGCCTGGAAAGACAGAGAAGTAATTACTCTCTCATAAGCAAGTGGAAGATATTTAACCTTCTAGAAACAAAAAACATAGCAATTCCATTTACACAAAGATTGACAGGTGTCCTAATAACCTGGACTAAGTTGTTCAGCTTTTATGGTACCTGTGAGAGATACATTATTGCCAAGATTCACCCCTAAATTTTCACAAAGCTTTCTTTCAAACAGGTTTAAGTCTTAGAACAAAATAGGTCTTGAAGTCTTGAATTTTAACTAAATATAATTCAAAACTTAAGGAAGTTGGTTAAGTGACTGATTCTGGGTAGCACAGGGAGTGGAAAGGTTGACTTGGAATGCTAAGCTGTTTCCAGAGACAATGTGTGCTAAGGTGACTGGGGGGTGGGGGAGTGTTGTTTTCTGAAAATTCCCAGGAGGCTGCTACATAATCTCCTCCCAAACTGATGCTACTGTAGCTGATTTGCATGTACTGCTGAACTACAAAGTGGCAACATTTACTCAACAAAACTGAAAACAAAACAACACCAGCTACCACCAGCAAAAAAAAAAAAAAAAACAACAAAAAAAAAACACCAGCACCCCTCCTCCTTACTTTTTCTCAAAGACATATCTATGAGAATCATATTGAAGCTACTTAAATCTATTTTCCTAACCCCTCTCTGTCAGGACTCTTAGTTAATGGACCAAAACACAGAAATAGAAAATCCCCCCTAGAGAGCGAGCTGATTAGTGATGCTGAGTGGGGTGTCTGTCTAGCCGAAGGATAGTTTTTAATGAGTAGTCACCCACACCACAACTCTTGCTCTGATGAATCCTAGTGGCAGTGACAAGAACATAGATGTGCCCAGGGGTCGGAATGCACATTTTTAAATCCTGAAGGCTCACTAAAGTACTTGCACCCATGTGTCTTCAGCTTACCCCGCCTGCCTTTCCACTCTGAACACATTTTCCATGGCTTAGAAATAAAGTTTGGCCTTCTCTGTCTGTTATTATTTGGTGTTCTGCTCCTACAGGCAGATTCATCTGCCTTCTGCTTTTCCCTGTGTAAGTTAACGATGGAAAAATCTCCTTCATCTATTTGAAGAACTTTTAAGGGTTAAACAATTTACTTTATCTTGTATTTTTCTACAAAGCTTATATTTACACCTCATCTGTGTATATCTTTTATTCCCTCACCTGCATGTGTGTTTCAGGAACATCAGAGACCTGTTCATAATCTCTTGGAAGCTTCATAAAGGAACTTGTGCTATTGCTTCCTAGAATTGTCTTCTCTACATGTGTTAATTGGCATCTTCTCTCTTCTGAGTTACCGTCTGAACTTCTCTTCGAATGGTGGAAGGGGCCTGCTCAATACCAGGCCTGTCTGATGCTCCACACATGATGTTACTGTCTCCTTCTCAGGACATGTGACACTGTATCTGTTTCTCGTTGTTTTCTGTTGTGTTGTCATTTGATTGTTGTCAGTCCTATAAAGGGAAGAGCTGTGTCCAAAGCATGGCATTTGTCCTTCAACTAGGTCTTGAATATTTATTGAAAGAATGAAGGAAACTATTTCATCTATACAGTCACACTCCGTAACAATACAATAACAATGTGTAGTGCAATACATAGCATTGTGTAGTGTAATATGAATCACAAGTTGCTTGTATAAAACATGCTATCTTATGTGATGTATATTTTCCCCTTTATTATTAGTTATTACAACTTATTCACTTTGTAACTTGGCTGTAGTTCCTTCCCTCAACTCCCTGCCACACCTCCATCTCATTCTTCCTCCATCTTCCCCCATTATGCCCCTTCCCTAGTCCACTGATAGCGGAGGTCCTCCTCCCTTACTATGTAATCCTATCCTATCAGTTCTCATCAGGACTGTCTGGATCCTCTTTCTCTGTGGTCTAATAAGCCCACCTTGTCAGGGGAAACTGATCAAAGATCAGGCAACCAAGTTCATGCTAGTGACTAAATTAATAATTTCTTCCAGGTGAATTTGTAAGATTTGCTATCTAAAATACTAAGATAAACACATGTCTGTTTATCTAGCATGTTGTTGCTCATGATGGCATCTGAAAGAAAACAGTCATTTTGATCAGTGTAAGTTTCAATTTTGATCTTGAAAGTTTCATGTTTAGCCTTGGTGGTCAAAATATGGGTAGGAAAAGTACCAGAATTTTCTGTTAAATTTCTAGAAGAAACATTGCCCGAAAACAGATCTTGAGAGCGTATTGTATTGTTCGAGATGATATCAAGAATGTTTTAGATGAATGGGGAGGTGGTCCCCCCTATCATTGGACTTGGAAAGGGGCACGGTGGAGATGAGGGAGGGAGGGAGGGACTGAGAGGGAATGAGGGATCGGGACACGGCTGGGATACAGAGTTAATAAAATGTAACTGATAAAAAAAATAAAATAAAATAAAACTGAATGTAAATAAAAAAAAGAATGTTTTATATCAGATGTAGCTTTGATTTCGAGTGAGTAGATTTACTACATATATAGTTAGCCAAAGAAAAAGAATAAATATTAAGTAGTATGTAGATAGTTGACAAAACCACATCTCATTAAGTACTCAAAACATCCAGCAGAAGTTGGCTGAGGATGATCTTTAAGGCAGCCACCTGGAGTTTCTATTAGACTCCAGGATTGAGCAGAGACCCCTCTCCTTGGAAAGGATTTTAAGTTAAAGAACTATCAGCAAAGGTAACATCATCAAACTGGGCAGTCACCACATTCAGAACTCCCTAGGGAGTTGAGGCAGTCAACTAGAGTTGCCATGTGTGCTTTCTGTCCATAGCTAATATTCCCATGTCCAAATTTCCAAGACTACACTCTCATTGCATACACTTTCCTATCATAGGACAAACATTAGCAACCTCTGTTGAAATGGCCCAACCTCTGGCTGCTTAGAAGACACAATGTTTGTTACTGTTTTCTCTCCCTATCATAGAGTTAGATGCCATTCTAACCCAAGACTTTAGAGGATACTTTTTGGTATGTACATACTTCGGTCTGAAAAAGAGAGGAAGCAACATTACTTCCACAGCCAGGATGTCAGTAAGCACAAATTACATGTCACAGTTTACCAGTAACGTATATTACATGTTTGGATGAATGTCACAGCATGCTGTCAGAGAGCTGATTTCCCAGTCACACCCACTCATTTGTTCTTTCATTTATTCATTCCCTGTGTGTTTGGTGTGCAAGTGGAGGAGAGAGGATGGCATCAAGTATTTACAAACTGCTCTGCACTTTTAGTTATTGCTGAAGGTGTCTATCCTGTTTGCCAGTCTGAATGAAATTTAAGCATAATCCCTAGGGTATTCTTAGTTGTTTAGCTTCTTTAAATCTATAGATTTTAGTATGGCTCTTTTTTTTTTTTTTTTTTTTTTTTTTTGGAAAAAGCATGGAGGAAAATGTTCATGAATACAAATTCAACTCTCCCTAAAATCCAACACAGTAATGTCAGGATGCATTTATGAATTTGTCTGAGTGCTCCCCAAATGCATACTCCACACGTGGTGATCCAACAGCAAAACAATAACACAAGAAAGGGTTAGTTTTCCTAACCCTTTAGGATTTTACAACTATTCAAAGAAATCAGAAAACAAGTAACAATTTTAAAATGTGGTAGAAATTTCAAAAAAAGAAATTAAGAGGAGTACAGGAACAGTAAGAAGCTAAACTGGGTGTAAGATCCACAGGTTAGAGAAAACGTGGGGGAAACTCTAAGGACTGAAGCTGAAGGGTTTTCTTGCATGTTTTGTTGTGGGTAGTGGAGGTGATGACAACAGTCCTCATCTACAGTGGGCCTCTCTGTGCTCTCCTTCCCTTCTGTGGCCACAGACACTTTTGAATTACAAAGCTGTCTGGTGATGGAGCTTATTTTTTAAAAACTGCGAATGGCTGGAATATTACTCAGCAATGAAAAATAAGGAAATCATGTAATTTGCAGGTAAATGGTGGGATCTGGAAAGGATCATCCTGAGTGAGTTGTCCCAGAAGCAAAAAGACACACATGGTATATACTCACTCATATAGACATACAACATAGGACAAACCCACTAAAATCTGTGCATCTAAAGAAACTAAGCAAGAGAGAGGACCCTAACTAAAATGTCCAATCCCCATCCGGAAAGGCAAAGAGGAGGGACATCAGAAGAAGAAGAAAACAGGAAACAACCTAGGAACCTACCACAGAGGGCCTCTGAAAGCCTCTGCCCTGCAGACTATCAATGCAGATGCTGAGCCTGATGGGCAACTGTTGGGCAGAGTGAATGGAATTTTAGGTAAGAACTGGGAAATAGTAAGAGCTGGAGAGGACAGGAACTCCACAAGGAGAGCAACAGAACAAGAAAATTTGAACATAGGGAACTTCCCAGAGACTCATACTCCAACCAAGGACTATTCATGGAGATAACCTAGAACCCCTGCACAGATGTAGCCCAGGGCAGTTCAGAGTCCAATTGGGTTACATAGTAATGGGAAGAGGGACTGCCTCTGACATAATCTGATTGGCCTGCTCTTTGATCACCTCCCTCTGGGGGGGAGCAGCCTTACCAGGCCATAGTAGAGGACAATGCAGCCACTTTTGATGTGAACTGATAGACTAAGATCAGAAAGGAGAGGAAAACCTCCCCTATCAGTGGACTTGGGGAGTGGCATGCAAGCAGAGGGAGGAGGGAGGGTGGGACTGGGAGGGGAGGAGGGAGGGGCTTATGGGGAGACGCAGAATGAATAAAGTGTAATTGACGAAAAATTAAAAAAAAACTGCGAATGGCTTTCTTGTAAAAAGTTCTGGCACTTTTATATGATGTCTGTGAGTCTCTTCTGTCACAACCTAAAGGCTAATTCTAATTATAAATAAATGAAAGTCACCCAAAGCCTTCCTGTCAACACTGTCTCTTTTAGTTCTCATGCTTCTGCATCTACAATCTTTACCCATTCCTTATGTTTACCAATTTATAGAGTTTATGGGCATTAACCTTTTGTTTTAAGTTCTAACCCACAGGTCAGGTAAAATGTTATTAGATTTTTTTTGTCACTTTCTTTTTTTTACTTTTTATTTTTTTATTAATTACACTTTATTCATTTTGTATCCCCCCATAAGCCCCTCCCTCCTCCCCTCCCGATCCCACCCTCCCTCCCCTTTCTGCATGCATGCCACTCCCCAAGTCCACTGATAGGGGAGGTTCTCCTCTCCTTTCTGATCTTAGTCCATCAGTTCACATCAAAAGTGGCTGCATTGTCCTCTACTGTGGCCTGGTAAGGCTGCTCCCCCCCTGGGGGAGGTGATCAAAGAGCAGGCCAATCAGATTATGTCAGAGGCAGTCCCTCTTCACATTACTATGTAACCCAATTGGACTCTGAACTGCCCTGGGCTACATCTGTGCACGGGTTCTAGGTGATTAGATTTTTAAATGCTATTTTTAATTCTTTTCTTGAGAATTTTACATATGAGTGCAATATATTGTCCTCATATACACCCTCCCTCAATATCCCTCTTCCCATATCCCTCCAAAATCCCCTCTCAAACTCATGACCTCTTCCTCTATAAATATAATTGTTGTGTACACCCTATTTCCCATTTTCAACAATTCAACTGTTATGAGAATTGCTATGAAACTTTCTGCATATATTTGTTAGAAATATTAAAAAAATTCCTATTTAGGATAAAATTTACTTTTTCTTGGCATCTATTTGTGAGACTTTTAGCTCTGACTATACTTTCCTCAACATATAGAGGGTAATTTATATAATTATTTTCTTTTAAAATTATTTTATTTTTAATTATGTGTGTATCTGCATTTGAGTATAGGTGTGGAAGTACAGACGCACTCAAAAGTCAAAGAGAGTATTGGAGCTGCTGAAACTGGAGTTGCAGACTTCTGGGCACTGAGATCGTAACAGCTCCTCTGGGAAATCAGCAAGCTCTTTTACCTACGGAGCCATCTATCTCCTCATTATTTCTTATTAAAGCCATCTTAACTGTTTACATTTTTAAAGGATATGTATAAATTCTAGCATGTTCTTAGCTTGATTAAGACTTCAATTTTCTGATTTAATGTATTAAAAGAAAGCAAAGGTTTTGTTACTTTTTGGTGGCAGTGTTTTATGCATGTTTTAGCAAGTTTTTGTTTTTAATGTAGCTTTTAACTCTAAGTAGATAGTTAAGTACTTATTTATATAAAATAATCAAATGAGCTACTGATGTGTAATAATGAGAAAGTTTGATTATTATTTCTTTTGCCCTACTGGTTTGAAGGAAGTAGTAAAAGACATTTAAACATTTTCATATGACAGAAGGCCTTTAAAAGTAGCATTGTTCTTTTTCTGTTTTTTTTTTCAGCATTTTTCTCTCTTCCTTTTTAATTTTTTACAATTTATTCATTATATATTCTGATTGAAGCCCCCTCCCTCAGCTCCTCCCAATCTATTCCTCCCTCCCACTTCCCCCATATTCTGTTTTCCCTAGTCCACTGAAAGGGGGGTTCTCCTCTGCCATCTGCCCATAGCTTATGAAATTTCATCAGGACTGCCTGGATCCTCTTCCTCTGTGGCCTGGAAGGGCCCCATCACCAGCAGCAAGTGATCAAAGAGCAGGAAACTGAGTTTATGACAGAGGCAGCCTCTATTCCCCTTACTGGGGAACCCACATAGAGACTGAGCTGCCAATTGGCTACATCTGAGCAGGGGGTTAGGTCCTCTTTATGCATGATCCATTGGTTGGTGCATCAGCCTCTGCAGGACCCTCTGGGCTCATTTATTTATTTATTTATTTTTAGTTTTGTTGGTCTCTCTTTTGGGCTCCTGTACCCTCCTTGTCCTTCTATACTGCTCGTCTTCCATGAGACTCCCTACTTTCTGCCAAAAGTTAGGCCCTGAGTCTCAGCATCTGCTTCAAACCACTGTTGGGAACAGCCTCTGTGGTAGGTTCCCATCTTGTTCCCTCTCTTCAACTACTTCTGGTGTCTATCCTGTTTGCCAATCTGAATGAAATTAAAGCATAATCCCTAGGGTATTCTTAGTTGTTTAGCTTCTTTAGGTCTATAGATTTTAGTATGGCTCTCATATTATAAAGCCAATATGCACTCCACTAATAAGTGAATAGTTTATGAATCCATTTTGTTGGTCTATCTTTTTATTGGAGATTTGAATACATTGATGTTGAGAGAGATTAATGACCAGTAACTGCTTCATCTTTTTATTTTGATGATGGGTTGTGGAAGTCTATTTGTGTGCTTGGCTATTTATACTTTTGCTGTTGTGAGGTTATATATTTCTTGTGTTTTTGTGGAGATAGCTTTCTAGGGTTGTATTTTTCCTTCTAGTATCTTCTGTAAGGCTGGATTTATAGGTAGGTACCGTTTAAATTTGCTTGCTTTTATGTTGTTGTTGTTGAATATCTTGTTTTCTCCATCTATTATGACTGAGAGTTTTGCTGGGTATAGTAGTCTGGGCTGACATCTGTGTCCTCTTAGTGTCTGCATGATTTCTGTCCAGGTCCTTCTGACTTTCATAGTCTCTGCTGAAAAGTCAGTTTTGATTCTGATGGATTTGCAATTATATGTTAATTGGCCTTTTTTCCTTGCTGCTTTTAGTTTTTTTTTCTTTGTTTTATGTATTTACAGGTTTTTTTTTTTATTGTTATGTAACAGGAGTATTTTCTTTTCTGGTCTAATCTATTAGGTGTTCTGTAGGCCTCTTATATGCTTATAGGCCTCTCCTTTAAATTAAGGAAATTTTCTTCTAATTATGTTGGAAATATTTTCTGGGCCTTGGAGATGGTAATCTTCTTTTTCCTCTATTCCTGTTATTCTTAGGTTTTGTCTTTTCATGTTTTCTTGGATGGTTTGTTTCTGAAATTTTTTAGATTTATTATTTTTTTGACACTTACATTGATTTCTTCCATTGTATCTTCCACACCTGAGATTCTTTTTTCCATCTCTTTTAACTGTTGGATATGCTTATGTAGTTCCTGTTTTCTTCCCTAAGTTCTCCCTCTCCAAGATTTCCTCAGTTTTTGTTTTCTTTAATGTTTCTGTTTCAATCTTCAGATTTTGAACCATTTTATTGATTTCCTTCACCTGTCTGACTGTATTTTCCTTCAATTCCTTCACCTGTTTGTTTGAACATTCCTCTGCCTTTTATTTCTTTTAGAGATTTAATTGTTTCATCTGTAAAGGCTACAAACTGATTGGCTGTGTCTTCCTGAGTTTATTTACAGATTTTATTCCTTTCCTCCATTATCATCTTCATAAAGCATAGATTTAAGGTCATTTTCTTGGATTTCACTTATGTTAGGGTATCCAGGGATGCTTGCCCTTGGAATACTGGGTTCTGGAGATGCCATATTGCTTTGGCTCTTGTTGATTGTGCTTTTATACCACCTGGCTGTCTCAGGTGTTGGCTGTTAATTTTTGGTGCCTGCTGGAGTCCTGCGTGGTGGTTGGATTGTGGGGAATCCCCTTGACAGGATAATGGTTGTTCCAGAAGAATCCCTCCTCAGCTTTTTGGGTATAGTCCCCGATGGCTGGTGCTTCTCAGGAAACTGCTACAGCTCTCCTCACGTGTACAGTCCTATGGGCTAACTGGGCTCCTTGGAAGTTCAGGGGTTCTCCTCTCACCAGGAGAATACCAGAGACAGCTGCCCTGCCACTGGTTTTCTTGTTCTGAATTTATTGAGCTGCTGCTTCTTCTTCATTGTTTTTGCTGGGCACAGCACTCTTGAAGAGCCAAGGAGCCCTGAGGTTTGGTGAGTTTCACTAGGGAGACACAGGTTGAGCTTTGGAACAGCGTCTGAGGCTGAGCCCATGGGTCCCAGGCATATGTAGATCTGTAATTGGAGCTCTGTGCCCCAGTACTCAAGAGGTCATCAGTGGCCAGTAAGGACAGAACACAGATGTGTGGCTGGAGGTTACAGCCCCTGAGTCTGTGAGAACCTGGGAACTTTTCCTGGGATTAGTGTCCCCTGATGTCAGACCTTATGTGTCCCTTGCTCTGCTGTTTACTCATGACTGGGAGACCTGATCTTTGGTGTTTGGGGATCCACAGTTTGTGGATGGTGAATGGCTTGTTCAGGCCTGAGCTGGTGACTGAGTGCATACCAGAACCGAGAAACTTTCTGGTGGTGGTGGTGGTGGTGGTGGTGGTGGTGTGTGTGTGTGTGTGTGTGTTGGGGGGGTGGGGGGAGTCTGGGTGACTTGAGATTGGTCAGATCGGATTGGTTGCTTTAGGGTTTTCTCTTGACTGGCAAACCCAGTTTCTGGTGTGTGTGGGCCCACATTCATTCTGAGATGGTGATAAGAACAAGTGGTTATGTGGCTCTGGGCTGATGACCCAGCTCCTGTAGGGAACTTTCCAGGGTTTAGCTGGGTGACCTCAGATTAGACCTGATGGTTTCCCACACCATGGGGTTTTCCCTCAAGCGGGGAACACAGTCCCTGCTGTTTTGGTGACTGGAGTTCCGCCTTTTGGTCACTGCTGTAACTGCTGCCCTGCTGTTCAGACACAGTGTGTACTTGGTGCTGGCATTTTGGATTCTGCCAAGCAGCATTCATTGTTCTTGATTTACCTATTTTTATTTCTTCCATATACAATAACAGTGTTCTATGTCTGAATCAACAGAATTCTAATAAATGACACCCAAATAGTTCCTAAATCTTCCTATAAAGCAGACATCAATTACAGAAATAATAATATCCACTGTGCTCACAATATTGATAGAATTTTACAGTTCTACGTAAGACCTATTTTACCTTTTGCCAAGCAGCATACCCAACCCTCTTCCCCCTCATTGAATTAAAAGTAAAATTACCTTAATTTTGTATAAAAGTTAGGACTGTAAAACAAAACAAAAACAAAAAATATTGAAAAGAATCATCATATGCGCTTAATCTCTGCAGATCTAGCTTTTAACAGTTCCTGCCATGCATTAAGCGATCTGTGATAAAAATACTTTTAAATAAATAACTGGGATGGGGGAAATCCTCCAGGTTTCTTGGAAAGTTTGGGATCAGGGGATAATCCAGGTTTATGATACAGTGACAGGTGCTTGTATTGTCTTAAAACCATTATATCTTTCATATGATACAAAAGTCTAGAGATTACTATCAATTTGACTTCCATTATATCACTTGTATTTATAGGATTCTAGGGTGCATGTCTTTCAGAAATATAAATATTGTTTATATGAAACCTAGCAACTATCAAATTACAACTTCTTGATAAACTATTCTCAAACAAGGCTATTTATCACAAACACGTGTAATGTGATAATTCTCAAAAAAGACAAGCTTTTGTCATTACCGAATTCAAAATTTATTAGACAAAATATTACATGGATATTTACTGTTACATCTTACTGGAGAGTAAGGGTATATTCCCATTTTAAAGCTCTCATACTTTACTGTACAATATGATACAGATGAAAATCTCAGTTAAAACTCCCAAACTCTTTGGGACTGGAGACCATTTGTTGTTCAAAAACCACCTATAACTTTAGCTCCAATGGAACTGACTCCCTCTTCTGTACTCTGTGGCACCTGTTCACATCTGGCAGGCACACTCAGACACACATGAGAAAATGTAAACAAAAATAAACATTTAAAATTGCCAAGTTTCCTAGAAAGAGAATTCTACTCTACCCTGTTTTTTTTTTTTTTTTTTTTTTTTTTTAGAAGAAACAGTAAACGAAAATTTTTGGAGCTGACTGAAGGATAACCATCTGTGGTTTTGAATATGCAAAGGGTTTAAAAGACATTTCTCATGCAGATATGACAACTCCATGGTCAGGAAAGCATCAAACAACAAAGTTACTTCTGGCCTTTGAAAGGGACTAAGGATGAAGCTGTTCTGTTGTTAGTTTTCTGCAAGATACAGAAGATTCTAAACTTTCTCATTTTACACAATGTCATCAAAACAAGGATTTAATTGGCCACAATGTAGTTCAATTGAGCCAATAAAAAGTATCATTGATTATAATCTTTTTAGAACTGTAATGACAGCCATTTTTTACTGTATTGGCAGGCAAAATTGCATTTTCTTCGTCTCAGGTCACTTACCACCCAAATGAGCAATTGTTAATGGAATCAGATCATTAGTTCCTGCTATACTGATTTCTGTGTCACCACACGAGTGCACATTTCAGTGGGAAGAGAATATTCTAGATGGCTTTCTCTTGTGCCTGAGGAAGACATTTGGTTAGTTTTGATAAACGACTCCATTTACAGTATGAAGAATTATCGAAGTGAAATTGCTGACCGCCAAGTTGGGAAGGCTAATGGCAGAGACAGACTGGCTCAATCTGCTGAAGAATGAGGACAAAACCCCTAAGTTATTCACAATAAGGCACAGCAGTAATAGTACTCCTGATAAAGTGGATAAGAACATGAACATGTGAGTAATTATTGAGATCCTACCCTGTTCTCCACACTGCATTTAGTGACTTTACATATATTGTTTTGACAGTACTCCAAACAAAACATTATAACTTCCTGGTAAAATGAAAAACTATGTCCTAGATCTGATAATATACTAAGAAGGGTTATAAATGGACATTGCAAAACCCTATTCCATCCTACCTGCTTAACAGGCCACATCGTATTATCACTTTACTCACCATGCCCAGCCATATTCTCTTACTGTGCATGTGTTTTGTTTGTTGGCTCTTATTGTTCCTAGAAGTATAATTGTATTAACTGTCAGTGTCTCTTCCTTATACTATAAGACAATTTAAACATTAAATAAGGTATATTAGGAACTCATGTTCTAAGTGAATGGCTGAATTCATAAATGATTGGTGTCTTGTGGTTTTCAACAAAATATAAATATTGCCAATATTATCAAGATCTCAAATGTCAGAAACAGTGAAAGAAAATGTTGCATGTTCTTATTTTTCTCATAATATTAATATATTTCCCATTCTTAGGACAAAATACTAGAGGCAGAGAGAAATATTTTATTTGGTTTACAGTTTTGGTAATCTGATTGGTTTTGCATAGGGCTTCACGATGGTGATTTTGCCTGTAAGAAGGAAAGATAACAGGTGATACAGGAAGCTAGACAGTTAAAGTCTCTGTCAGTCTTTCTTTTTTATAGCTACTTTATCTCAATAACTAGCAAAGTTTCAGGAAACTACCCTAATCTCCTCCAAAATATGACCTAGTAGACTCTATCTATTGAAAGCCAGCACTTCTTAAAATCTCCACACGAAAGACCAAACTTCTAATACATGGGGCTTTAGTGGGTCACCTGAAACTCACCCAAACCTCATAGCACTTCTTATTCTCTGGGGTTCCATATATGATTGTGCTGATATGAAAATACTGTGAAGTGCACTTTATAAATTCATGTTTTCTGAGAAAGCTATGGCTAAATGGATTGGTGTCAGTTAACATTTGAAATATACAAGAGTCTTTCAGCCAACTGTTTCATGGATTAAGAATCATCCTTGAATTGGCGTTATATTTTTTTAGGTCATATTTTTTGTTTTTAGTAAATTAAAGTTACTTTTAAAATTTGCATAGTTTCCCTTGGTTTGTGGTGGGATCAAAACAGGAGAAGCGTACTTCCTTCAGATAGTATTCCTGAGCATATAGAGTCTATGTCATTCTTAGCTTTGGATTCAAAGCATGAGCACAAATGACTGAAAAATATAGCCACAGGTACACACTTTTGGCACAGATCTGTGGATGTGAACTCAGTAAGTGAGGTACTATTGGGTCAGTGCATTTTAACACCCTGTAGGTGATCATTGTAATAATAGGATCATCTTTAGAGAGAGCCCTGCTATGCTAATAAGATATCTGCTTCTGTGTCAAGAGGGAAAGGGATGAATATATCAAACAGTATTTTAAAATCCATGTGAATTATATGTTGGAACATAGTTCCTGCTATACCTGTGTAGGGAAACAATTGTATAACAATATCTCTAGCCTTCAAAGGGACCACGCTTTTTCCAGAACTAACTGAAAACTTAAAAATACATTTCTAGATCATTTAAGACAACAAAATTGACTTACTGTCCTAGTGTGTGTGCAGCCTGTTGAAGTGCTTTGGTGCTTTGGGTGCTTTGGTGGAGACAAAGGACCATGCATGGAATGGACTTGGAACCCCTATACGGATGTAGCCAATGGGCAGCTCAGGCTTCATGTGGGTTCCCAAGCAAAGAGATTGGGGGCTGTCTCCAACATGGACTCTCTTGTGGGTTTTGATCACTTCCCCTGCTGGGGCTGTCTCCCCAGGCCACAGGGGAAGAGGGTGTGGATATGCTCAGTCCTGACGGGACTTGATGAGCTAGGGTGGGATGGTGGGGGGCTCTACTTTTTCTGAGGGATAGGGGATGGAGAATAGGGGAAGAGAGAGGGAAGGTGGGAGTGGGAGGAGAGGAGGGAGGAGGCTATAATTGAGACGTAAAGTGCATAAATAAATTAATTAAAAAAGAACTCTTCAGCCCTGTCCCATGATATGCTTCTGATACTGTTCAGTAAATACAACACTAACCCCTTTGATAGAGGCAAGCAACAGCAGAGGTGCACACATAGACTGTAAGTTATCCATTAAGTGACAATATAAGCGGAGGAGTAGAGATTTCAAAACTAAAATTACTTTTTGTCAAATTACTCCAAAAGGAATTATGTTTTATTTATTTATTTATTTGTTTGTTTGTTTATTTATTTATTTACTTTTTGATGTGTTACTGATACATTTTGGTTCCTCTAAGTTTTATCTCTAATGTGCCCACTGATGCACACCTAGCTGTCCATAGTGTTCCATCACGTTAAGAGAAAGGAAAACCTTAGACACTTTGCTTTCTAAAACAAAGCTGTATACACACGTCTATACAGTCACAGACCACAGAACAAGATTTACATTTAGATTGTTTAATTGAAATTTTGAAATATATATTTGATTTGAAATATATTTTAATTTTTGTTTCCTCAAAGCATATATTCCCATTTAACTTATTTCAATAGGTATCCTCGGGCATGTTCACCTTCTCTGGGCACAAGTTCCTTCCCTCTGTCGTATTGTCTCCGTACTATTTATTAGTCTACAGAAGGAGCTTCATGCTCAAATGCCTGTCTCCATTTTGACAGCATCCTCTGATTACAAATACAACTATACATAAATAGGCATGAAACCTTGGTTTTGAATGAAACATTTTACTCTCCCTGGCAAGAAAATGTGTGACTAGGCATGAGTACATCACACTTGTTATCCCATATGAATAAATGTGGCCTAGGAGACTCCATAGCTAAGTAAAGTTATACTTAATACAGATACAGGGACAAACACAAAAATAAATCCATTAGTATGTTATGGAAGGGAAATTCATGCATAACCAAGTTTCTCAGGAGAAACATGAGTAAGAGGACAGCTACCAGGAGAAATTCTTTATTGTCTTCTCACAATAAAAAAGCAGGGCCCCTGCACTACGGCAGCCCTTGTTCCTGTCCCTCAAGAGTTCATGCTATACAAAAGTTAGAGATTAAGGTCAGTTCACTCTTTGACAGAGCAAATGCTTATTGTACATTCACATGTCTTCATTAAAAAAGAGTAAATGTCAAGATGAAACTCAAATGGCTGAGAAATGCTTAAATGGTCACCATCCTATGTCATTAGGGAAATCCACATGAAAACAACTTTGAGATTTCATCATATACCTGTCACAATGGCTAAGATCAATAAAACAAGTGACAGCACATGTAGTGAAAGATTTGGAACACACAAATGGGCACTCATTTCTTGCTGGTGGGAGTGTAAACCTGTACAACCCCTATGCAAATTAGTGAGGTATTCCTCCGGAAGATGGATATCTGTCTACCTCAAGAGCATGCCTTGGGCATACCTGAAATGATGCTTCATACTACCACAAAGACACTGAAATACATTCATAATATCAGAAATTGGAAACAACCTAGTTGTCCCTTGACAAACGAATGACTAAAGAAAATGTGGCTCATTCACACAATGGAGAATTACTGATCTATTAAAATAGCAAAAATCATGAAATATGCAGGCAAATTGATGTAGACTCCAAGTAAGATTAACCAGACTCAGAATGACAAATGGGATACATACTCAATTATATGTGGAAATTAGTTGTATGTCAATGATAAGCAAACTACAGACTTTAGAACCATAAAGCTTAGGTATAGACTACGGGGTTAGAGAGGCAGGTAGATATTATTAGGAAAGGGAATGGACTGCATGGTTGTGGCTGGAAGGGTTGTGGGTGGAATGAGAGCATGCACAGGGCCTGCACCAGGTCCTTTCACATGTATTGTGGCTTCCAATTAAGTGCTTTTATGGGATTCCTGTGCATGAACATAAGGCTCTCCCATTCTTGTGCCTTCGTTTGGGCTCCTTTCCTTCTTTTGTTTGTTTTGTCTAATTCTGATGCGTTTGTTTTTGTTTCCTCTTATTATATATTTGATTTATTTTTGTATCTCAGAAGCCTGTTTGTTTTCTAATGAGAGGCAGAGAGGGAGTGGATCCAGATGGGAGGAGAGCTGGGCAGGAGTTGGGAAGAGCAGGTTAAGGGAAAGTGAAATTAGGATATATTATATGAGAAGACATCTATTTTTTTAATGAAAGAAAAATAAAAAACTAAGAAAATAAAAAAAGAATGAGGAAATATGAATCACAAGGGGCAAAAATTGAAACCTGATGTAAATAGCAACAAATAGTCTCCAGGTAATGGGGAAAGATAGTATATTATATAAATGTTTAAAAATAAACTATAATGCTACTTTTTTCATGCTAAGTTAAACATAGGAAAGGAAATATGAATGTGACTCTAGAAAGGTAGGAATTATATGAGATTAAACAATACCTACAGCCTCAGATATAATTGTATCGGGATATGAAATTCCTTTTGAACTCCAGTTAGCCTTTCTCTTCTATAGAAATCTCAAGTTGAACTCTCACCCAGCACATATCCATCTCCTTGGCATATTGCTATCCAGTGCTGTGAAAAGATAGGCACTTGAAGAGAAAGCACATTAGTTAAGCATCAATTGCAACTTAATGGGCCAAGGTATTTGAATGATACTCCACAATGGCATTATAAATCTATTCTTTAGACTGCCGAGGGAATATGCTGTACCTCATTGAAAATCTTTGATGTGACTTTGATATCAATAATCCTTTCTGTAGAAAGCCAATTGAATAGATAGGTATATTTTGAGAACAAATAGTCCAGAGTGAAAGCAAAAATACAATAAGATAATGGGCTCGATATTAGAGCAAACATCATTTGTGGTAAGAAAGGTGTGACTGAGAGAGGTAGAAAAGGGCAGGAGAAAGAATAAAAATTAATATGAACACATGAATCACAGTTGCTGTGTTATTTTTCTGCCTTCTTTACTAGATGCTCACATCAGTCTGTCTTCAATCAAGTGAGTAGCAGGTGGCATTTTTATGTGGCTGAATGGGAAGTCTAAAGCAGCCAAGTGGGTAATAGCTAGCTGTAAGTCTGGCCAGTGTTATATTCTTTATTGGGAAAACTACATGGATAGAACTTGCTTTGCGTATCATGTACCTATCCCAGTTTTTGTTAGTTAGCCCATACAAGATGCTCTGTTGTCAGAGAGGGACAAAATAAGATGAAAATTCACAGAAAGATGTTAATATTCTCCTGTCATGTATATTTTTAAGATATCACACTTAAAATCTGTAGGTAATCCTAAGCATTTAAGATAAAGTGCCATGGCAACAGAAATGGAGTGATTAAATCCATAATTACATGTTAATGCTTAGAAGGAAATGTATTGTAAAATAAAAAATGTCACTTTTAAGATGCAGAGATCTCTTAAATATTTATTTATTCACTTTACATCCTGATTCCAGACCGTCTCTCCTCCTAGTCCCCACCTCCCACACCTCTTCCCCCATTCTCCCCTCTCCTTTTCTTCAGAGAAGGGGAAATCCCTCATGGGTACCAACTCACCCTGACATATTAAGTCACTTCATAACTAGGGGCATCCTCTCCTACTGAAGGCAGACAAGGCACCCCAGTAAGGGTAAAGGAATTCAGGCAGGCACTTGAGTCAGAGAGGGCCTCCGTTCCAGGGGTTACACATGAAGACTGAGCAGCACAACTGCTACATAGACTCAGGGGGCCTAGAAGCAGTCCACGCATGTGTTTCGGTTGGTGGATCAGTCTCTGTGAGCCCTCTTGGGCTCAGGTTAGTTGACTCTGTAGGTCATCTTGACCTACATCCTTGACCCCCCAAGCTACCTCAATCATCCCCCTAACTCTTCCAAAGGAGTCTCAGAGCTCTTTCTCATGTTAGCTGTGGGTCTTTGTATCTGTTTCCATCAGCTGCTGGGTGAAACCTCTCAGAGCAGCTTCTCAGGAGCTAGACTCCTTTCTATAAGCATAGCAGAGCAGCATTAATAGTTCAGAGATTGGTTCTCTTCCATGGATGGATCTCAAGTAGGGCCAGTGTTTGGTTGGTCATTGCCTCAATTTTTGCTCTGTCTTTATCTTTATACATTTTGCAGGCAGGAAAAATATTTGGTCAAAAATTTTATGGGTGGATTGGTGTTGTTATACCTTCACCGGAAGTGGCTACTTCAAGCTCCATATTCCCCGCTGTTAAATGTTTCAGCTAGAGTGATCTTCATAGACTTCCTGGGGCCTCCCCTTTGCCAGGTCTCTGGCAAGTCCCAGAGATACCCCCCACCTCTGATTTCCATTCTCTTACCCAGCCCTCTCTCCCCTGCTCTCCCTATTCCTAATCCCACCCCTGCTCTCCTCCCCATCCCCTCATCTATCCAGTTCCCTCCATCCATCCACCACTAATGCCTATTTTATTTTCCCTCTGTGAGTAAGATTCAAGCATCCTCTCTTGTGCCCTTCTTGTTACTAAGCTTCTTTGGGTCTATGGTTTGGTTATCCTATACTTTATGGCTATTATTCACTTATAAGTGATTACATAATATGCATAGTCTTTTTGTGTTTGGATTACCTCACTCAGGATGATTTTTTTTTCCAGTTCCCCATCCATTTTCCTACTAATTTCAGGAGAGTATCTCTTAATATCCAAAGGAGGGACACATGCTTTATTCCTTAATAGCTCTCTGGTTTTGCATTCATGTATTCAATACATGTCAATTGAGCACACATTACATAATAGGTGTCTCAGTCTTCATTTTGCTACTCTAGAAAAGTACCTAAATTATAAAGAAAAGAAACCGATTTTCACAGTTCTGATGGCTGAGTTGTTTGAACACAGCATCTCAGTTTGTGGCTAGCATTTGCAGAACCTTACATCTCCTGGTGAAAACCAGATACCAGATGAACACTTGTGAGAGAGAAAACATGAGGCGTTAGATTGACTTTGCAACAGTCCACATTTTCTTTTTTTTTTCCTTTTTTTATTTTTTTTCTATATTAATTACACTTTACTCACTTTGTATCCTGCCTGTGGTTCCCTTCCTCCTCCCATCCTAATCCCTCCCTTCCTCCACCCTCTGCCTGCATGCCCCTCCCCAAGTCCACTGATAGGGGAGGACTTCTTTTTCCTTCCTTCTGATCCTAGTCAATTAGGTCTCATCAGGAGTGGCTGCCTTGTCCTCTTCTGTGGCCTGGTAATGCTGCTTCCCTCTCAGGGGGAAGAAATTAAAGAGCAGGCCAATCGGTTCATGTCAGAGACAGTCCCTGTTCCTATTACAGTGGAACCCACTTGGATACTGAACTGCCATGGGGTATATGCATAGTGCTTGGTTGGAATAGCAGTCTCAGGAAAGACCCCTGTGCTCAGTTTTTTTTTTTTTTTTGGTTCTGTTGCTCTCCTTATGGAGTTCCTGTCCTCTCCAGATCTTACTGTTTCCCACTTCTTTCATAAGATTCCCTGCACTCTGCCCAAAGGTTGCCCATAATTCTCAGTATCTACATTGATAGTCTACAGGGCAGAGCTTTTCAGAGGTCCTCTGTGTCAGGCTCCTGACTTGTTTCCTCTTTTCTCCTTCTTCTGATGTCCAGCCTCTTTGCCTTTCTGGATAGGAATTGAGCATTTTAGCAAGAGTCCTCCCTCTTGATTAGTTTCTTTAGGTGTACAGGTTTTAGTAAGTTTATCCTATATTATATGTCTATATGAGTGAGTATATACCGTGTACATCTTTCTGCTTCTGGAATAGCTCACTCAGGATGATCTTTTCCAAATCCCACCATTTACCTGCAAATTTCATGATTTCCTTGTTTTTTATTGCTGAGTAATATTCCAATGTGTAGATAAACCACAATTTGTGCATCCATTCCTCCACTGAGGAGCATCTGGGCTATTTCCAGCTTCTGACTATTACAAATAAGGCTGCTACAAACATGGTTGAGCAAATGTCCTTATTGTGTACTTGAGAATCTTTTGGATATATGCCTAGGAGTGGTATAGCTGGACCTTGAGGAAGCGCTATTCCTAGTTGTCTACGAAAGTGCCAGATTGCTTTCCAGAGTTGTTGTACAAGTTTACATTCCCACCAGCAGTGGAGGAAGGTTCCCCTTTCTCCACAACCTCTCCAGCATGTGTTGTCACTTGAGTTTTTGATCAGCCATTCTGATGGGTGTATAGCCAACATCAAACTCAATGGAGAGAAACTTAAATCATTCCCACTGAAATCAGGGACAAGGCAAGGCTGTCTACTCTCTCCATATCTTTTCAACATTGTTCTTGAAGTCCTAGATAAAGCAATAAGACAAGTGAAGGAGATCAAGGGGATACAAATTGGAAAAGAAGAAGTCAAAGTATCACTATTTGCAGATGATATGATAGTATACCTGAGTCACCCCCAAAACTCTACCAGGGAACTCCTGCAGCTAATTAACACCTTCAGCAAAGTGGCAGGATACAAAATTAACTAAAAAAAAAATCAGTAGCCTTTCTGTATACAAAGGACAAAAGGGCGGAGAAAGAAATTAGGGAAACAACAGCCTTCACAATAGCCACAAAGGACATAAAGTACCTTGGTGTGAACTTAACCAAGCAAGTCAAAGAGTTGTATGAAAAAAAATTTCCAGTCTCTGAAGAAAGAATTAGAAGAAGATATCAGAAGTTGGAAAGATCTCCCATGCTCATGGCTTGGCAGGATTAATATAATAAAATTGGCCATCTTACCCATTTTCAGTAACATTTTTCAGTGAGGTATTAATTCATTCCTGAAAGTTGAGCTATCCTGACCTACTCTTTTACTAAAGGTTATGACTCTTTATTTTACATTGACAATTTCAAAATACATTTTAGAGGGAATAAATGTTTAAATTAAAACATGAGATGAAGAACTAAACTTGTGGGAATCTTCAGGGAACAGCACACAGTAAAGCCTTCAGCTTTGAGGTGTTTATGTTCAGATGAGGGTGTCTGAGAAGTACATAAATACATGACTTGGAAATAAAATTATTCATTGAATAAATAACTATGTATAACTTGTGTGGTTTTAAAAAAACTATGGAGAAAAACAGTATGGAAATGTGAGGGGATAATGTAAACAAACCTGCAATTTAAAAAAATGGTATCTGGACATTCTTTATGGAGAGGGCATGTGTAAGAAAAGACCACAAACTGTTAAATAAATGAGCCATTAGAGTATGTAGGAAAGAAGACATTTAGGTTTAGGGAAGAACATAAAACCCCAAGTCAGGGTGAGCTTTGGACACCTGAGGAGCACAGTGACCAACAATTCAGAATAAAGGAAATGATGAAATAAATGGCTTTATTCTTGAGAACTGTAAGCAGAATAAGAAAACAAAAACAAAAACAAAAAATACCCCCAAAAAACAAATAAACAACCATGGATCAGTTACATAGGAAAAAAAAAAAACAATAGGTAAGTGACAAAATTTAGAAAATGGAGAGAATGAAACAGAAACTGATGGGTGAGAAAAGTTAATGAGCACATTTAATAACTGAATAAAGGAAAATTTAAAAAATGGTTGATTACCATGAGTTGTTAAACTTCTGAAAGGGTACAAGAAGGAAAAGTTTAAATTGCATGAGCCTTAAAAAACAGAGCTGTCAAAGAGAATGAAAAATCTTAGATACATTTTAAATGTGTTGTCATATGAGACCATAAATATACATAGCTAAATGGAAAAGAAATGGACCCAGAAGTGTGTTCTGCTGGACAGAGGAGGATAAATTATAATGAGCTATATGATATTGGAAATTATTCACTGCAAAGAACACAAACAAGTGATGTAGGAGATTGGGGAGAAGTGTGTGTGTGTGTGTGTGTGTGTGTGTGTGTGTGTGTGCCTTTAACTAGGGTAAAGAATAAAATGAGGGGCTGGAGAAATGGCTCAGTGGTTAAGAGCACTGTCTTCTCTTCCATAGATCCTGAGTTCAATTCCCAGCAACCACATGGTGGCTCACAACCATCTACACCCTCTACTGCCCTCTTAAAGCACTAATATGCATAAAATAAATAAATACAATATTTTAAAAAAGAATAAAATGAAAGTCACAACTGACAGTGGTGCGCTTATAGAAGGGCCTGGTTCATTCACAGCATTATGAGGGAAAACAGAGCATCCAGTGACAGATATGCAGACAGTTAAGTAGATGAGGAACTAAGGGTTTGGAAACAAAACTACAGACAAAACTGACATCTAACAGTTAGTGCCAATGGGGACAATTTGGAGGAAATTTCAAGAAAAAGAAATTTGGTTTATCTGGTTCTTAGGAGACTGCAGTAGAGATAGGTTGCCTGGTAGTGAATGCTTCTGGGATCTTGTCAAATATGGCCACTGGAGACTGCAGGTAGAATGTTCTAGGTATTGGGAGCTAACACTTAGAAATGGGAATGAGCTAGAAGGGGAGAAGGATGAGAGAGTCAACAAGAGGGGGGAAAGCATAGCATGGGAAGTCTGATTAGACAGTGGAATAGCAGTAAGCATTGTGCAGCCAAATTGTCGAATGTCCCTAGAGTGATGGTTTGCAGGGCAAGACAGATAATTTTAAGTGATATTAGCACATGCACATTTCCCCACCACATTCAAATGAGGAACACCATTGGTGTCTGTGGATGAATAGATCAATTAGAGGTTGAGATTTTGTTAAGCAACTAAAAAAGATTCAAAGAACTCAAAGAAGCAAGGAAAACATTTCAATAATGCACAGTGGAATGAAGCTAGTTTAGGAAGAAATTGCATATAGAATACGTTTTTACCAACAAACAGTGATAAGACATCAAAATCTATGGTTATTTGTGTTTAGAGGGCTGGGGTTTTAGAAGGGATGACTGAAAATATAGAGAATTTATATTCAATGAGAGAATTGAGATTTTAGAGAAGCTGTGAGCATTGTGTACAGAATTCTTGGCTTGGCATATAGCCATGGCTGTGGGGGTCTAAGCTGGAAATAAACTGGATTAGAAAAGGTCCAATATTATCTAAAATTTGTATAAAAATATATGGAAGCTAAGATTGCAGCAACAATGTAGAAAAAGAATGTAGCTCAGTTCCCTGTGTTCCATTCAGTTATTGGCTGAATCTTCCAAAGAACTTCAGATATTAATGATGTCCAAGAAGAAGACAATGGGCTCTAGTTTGAGAAATTTTAGCCTTTTGCTCCATTCAGCAGGACTTAATCATATTGACCCCTCTCATTATAAAAAGCAGGGAACAGCTTTTTAATTTTAATTTTTATAATTTATTCATTATATATTCCAATTGAAGCCCCCTCTCTCAAGTCCTCCCAGTCCCACCCTCCTTCCCTTTTCCCCTAGTCCACTGAAAGAGGGAATTCTCTTCCCAACAACTTTTATAGAATGGCTTAGAGATCAGTGAAACTTTCTTCTTTACTGAAATTATCCAGCAGGCTAGGGCACTGGAATGATCCTCTGCAGTGATCATGAGTTTCTTTTGTGTTTTACATTTTATGATGCTTGGTGATTCTGGGAACCAGACATGCTTTAGAGACACTCTAGCCTTACAAGGGTAGTTAATGCCTAGATAAAACAAGTGATGTGTGTAAGAAGACAGCTTTGGTATGGCATGCAGAGAGACCACAGCCTGGTCACATCTCATATCAAGTTTTCACATCGTAAGCCAGTAAGTTCTTCATCATAAATCAAGCATTGATGAAGAACTGGAGAAAGACAAACATGGGATAGACTCACTTATGTAGACCTATAAGATATGATAAACATAATGAAATCTATACACCTAAAAAAGATAATCAATTGAGAGGACATGGGGCAAGATGATCAATCCTCGTTTAGAAAGACAGATGGGATGTGCATTGAACGCATGACAGGAGTCTACTGAGCGTATCTGAAAGACTCTAACTAGCAGTGTTCTCAAAGCAAAGACTCATGACCAAACCTTTGGCAGAGTACAGGGAATCATAAGAAAGAAGGGGAGTTAGTCTGATGGGGAAAGGATAGGAGCTCCACAAGGACCAAATATATCTGGGGACAGGGTCTTTTCTGAGACTGACATTCAACCAAGGACCATGTATGGATATAACCTAGAACCTCCACTCAGATGTAGCCTGTGGTAGCTCAGTAACCAATTGTTTTCCCAAAGTGAGGGGAACAAGGACTATTTCTAACAGGAACTCAATGACTGGCTCTTTGGTCTCCCCACCCCCGAAGGGAGGAGCAGTCCTGTTAGGCCACAGAGGAGGGCTTTGCAGCCAGTCCTGAAGATACCTGATAAAACAGGATCAGATGAATGGGGAGGAGGTCCCCCCCCCATCAGTAGACTTGGAAAGGAGCACGGTGGAGATGAGGGAGGGAGGGAGGGACTGGGAGGGAATGAGGAATTGGGACACGGCTGGGATACAGAGTTAATAAAATGTAACTGATAAAAAAAATAAAAAAAAAAGAACTGGACACCCCGTGGCTGTGACAGTGTTTATAAAGTCCGGAGGTAAATCATTTGCTGAAATTAAATTATTCATACTGTCTACTCCATAGTTTACTGGGCCTACCAGCTAATCTGACCTATAATTGCTCATGAAAATCTTCTCAGGTTATGCTTTTCTATTGATCTCTTCTGAAATCTGACTGACCCCAATACTTTTCCATGTGGTTTTCTACATAGTAGTGTGCTCATTTCTTTTGGAAGTGAAAGTAATATGCTATGTCAATGACAATTATCTTCTGATAATTATAATTATCTCTGTTTGCTTTACTAAGCCTAAATAGAACCAAAGCCCAATATATTAGTTACACTTTTCATAGCTATGAACAAATACCCAGCAAGGAACAACTCAGTCTAGCAAGGGTTCATCTTGGATTACTGTTTAAGGTGATACGGTCCATTCTGGGGGAGAGGCATAGCGAGAAGTCTGAATATGACATTTTACATCTTCTTGCACTGGTAAAGAGAACAACTGAGTCAGAAGTAAGACTAGATCATCAAGGTAAAGATCCTTTTCATAGTGACCCACTTCCTTTCATTATTCCTTACTTTCTAAGGATTCCAAACCTCCTAAGATGAGGTGGACCAAATATAATTCAAAAGCCTGTAAGGAACATTTCATATTCAAGTCACAGTATTCCAAACTTTCTCCCCGTGGGCTCATTTGACAAAGCAAAATATAGTTAGTCTTACTTTGAAAGTCTTCTTAGTCATTCTCTCCACAGTCCAAAACCTCTGCAGTTTCATGTTTAATGTCTGAGACTCATGATGGCATCGGGTGAACTCACCCTCCAAATCTGTGACCTGTGGCCTCTCTCTCTCTCTCTACATACACACACACACACACACACACACACACACACACACACACACACTTTTATATTGTGTCTAGTTTTTAATTCTGACTTAATAAAGATTATTAATGGGAACAGAATCTCAAAGGTATGGAGTGGTAGGTAGTCTGTTATATTAGAAAGGAGCGAGAATGAGACTCACTTTTGGATGGCATCACATTACCCAAAGCTAACCTGCACTAAGGCAATGATAGAGGGTGTGGGGCATGCCTGACTGTCTTTGTTTTGTTTTGTTTTGTTTGAACAGTGCTCCAGTAGACTCCCAGAAGTGTTTAAAATTGGGGATGGTGGTGGTAGTCAAGCAGTATAGAGAATGAAGGCCTTGTGCTCACAGTCAAGTGCTAGAGAAACCAGGAATGTTAAGCAAGCATCCTTGTTTTTGTTTTCCAAAAGAAGTGAAGAAGGGATGCATATGCCCGTTTTCCACTCAGAAGACTAGGAGTGGATGTTATTAATAACCTGGTGATCTTATGACATATGTAAAGCCAGGTTTCACCTAAAGATTCCAGACTCATGAGCATTGTTTCTCAGTCAACAGAACCCATTCTTATGGAGGAGGTCCACATCTTTTGCAGCACAATCTACTATTGTACTTATTCCAGTTCCTTCATCTCTATACCTTTATCCTGAGAATTTTTTTTAATCAATAGAAATAATTCTTATGCAAGAGTTCACAAGTACTTTGCAAAATACATAAACTTTGTAAAGGAGCTCTAATGCCTAAAACATTGTAATAATTATCACAGGAAACCTTTCCTCAAAGTTATACTGTGATTAAATATGTCAAAAATATACCGCTTAGTGCCCGATTCTAGAAGTGTGAACCAGCCAAGGTAACTAAGTTGTGTTGAACTAGATTTCAGTCTTGCCTCTCTCAGATGGTCAGAGGCCCCCACAAAGGAGGTGTTCTTTGACGTTGTCCACCTCCATGTTGACCTTCTACGATTCTAAAATTAAATATACAAGGTAGGTGACATCTCTACTAAATTACTCAATGAAAAATGATGTTGAAATATGTTGGAAACTTACTGGCAGTTTCAAAGGGCTGGGCTCACAGCTAATAGTTAGCTCATAGGTGTGTGCAGGTACATTTTGTGTTATTTATAGCCATTTATTACACATGAGGCTTCTGTACCAAGAATCTGCTGCTGGCTACCATACATACTGTGCTCATGGCAGTTTGAGAAAAATCTATTATTTGGGGACAAAGAACAAGGAAAAAGCATATGTTGGAGAGAGAGAGGGAGAGAAAAAAAAAACCCTGAAAACAGAAAGCAAAACTAGCTATTGAAGTAGAGGTGAATTCTGAAAATTTAGTCAAAAAGAGGCACATCTCAGACCTTGGAAGGCAAGCTGAGGGAGAGGATTTTCAAACACAGCTGAAGGCTGCTTTACCCTTTTGCAGCCTTGTTCACTTTTGGACTTTCAGCATCCTGTGGCTTTAAACATTCATTGTATCTTTGACATTAATCAGTGGGGAGGAAGGTGGTGTGCCGACAGATCATGTCTCTCTGACACGTTCTATCAAACCTTGAAACTTGGTGCTTGGCAACAAAGTCATGTCACAAAGAATCAGCAGGATAAAGAACTCTACTCTCTGAGCTTAATGACTGCCGCGTTCACAGTCTTAACACGACTGCCTTTTGAAAGAAAAATCTTTTATAGGAAAGCAGAAAAATGATATTTTGTTAATTATTAAATTCTTTTTTAAATACCTATTTTAATTTTATTTATGTGTCTGTGTGAATGTGTACATGCATACATTGGTGCTTACTGAAGACAGAAACAGATGTTAGATTCTTGGGGCTGGAGTTACAGGATGCTAAAATCCATTACACATTGGCCTGTATTGTGTGCTAAGCATGTACTAAGAACTTCACATGCAACATCTGCTGCTTTTGAAACTGAAACTCTGGAGCACCCCGTCTTGAGGGGTCCCTGGTGGCTGAGTAGAAGAAAAATTGATATGCAAGGATTCAGAGCTTAGACCATAGCAGGTTTTGGAATCTACATATGCCTCTAAGGTGACACTCAATGATGTGAGGCTAATGATGATTATGACACTGTGCATTGTTTTTGTGCATTAATTGGCTTGGGGAGATCTCTGCTTTAGCTGAGACACAGTAAAACAACTGTAATAGAAAACAAAGCTTTTCAGAAGTGGGCAGTGCACAAAAAGGAAAGCAGTCCTGCTGAAGTTCGCATCTGTGCATTCCAAGGAGAGTTGCCATATTTGCTTTTGGATGACACTGTGGCATGCGGAGATTGGTAGCTACACCATCAAAAATATTCAGTTAGACTCTCTCTGCGTCTTGACTGGAGAAAGCTGAGTAATCAGTTTGCAAAGATGATGTGCTTAAAAGAATAAAGACAAAAAAATCATGATAATGATAATGCTTATCAAGAAGTCCGGTCATGGGCTGGAGAGATGGCCTGGTTATTAAGAGCACTTGTACCTCTCCCAGAGGTGTAGAGTTCGGTTTCCACCCCCTACTTTGGGCAGCTGATAACCACTTGAAACTCAAGCTCCAGGGAACTCGCTGCTCTCTTCTGTACTCATACAAGTGTGTGTGTGCACACACACGCTCACACACACCGATACTCACACATACACACACAGATACATACACAAGAGATAAAGATAAATAAAAAGAAAAAAAGAGAAAAGTTTCTATGACTGTATCTGTAGTGTAGCTCTTCGCAGTTCACAGTGAAGACATGACTGCATTTTTTTCATGGAAGTTTTTATAAGGATATGAACTAGAAAACGTTCCATTTGCTTCATGCCACTTCGATGGGTCAACTTACCATGTGTCTAGCTAAACCTAGGGTTATATTCCCTCAGTAAATATAAAAAATTAATCTCCGTGAGATTTATGAGTAAGATTCTTGTCTGTCTTTTAAAATGGAGATGTGAAAAAAATTTAGAAAAACTTCATTTCCTACTACAACTCCATTTATCAAAGCTCTGCTTTTAGAGTTTTAGATTTTTCTTATAAATGCATAATGGAGGGTTCCCTTTGAGTTCTCGAATTTCTTTAGTATTATAATTTAAGCTAATGATAGCTTGGGTTTCCATAGCAGCTATTACAATGTACCTAATGTTATTAATATTTAAGAAGGAGCCACTCAGATTTCAAATACGAGGCAAATTGAAATTTTAAGTATTAATTGAGCATGCTGTTAATAGCGCCTTTGTTAATCCATGGTGAAGGCATTGTGCACCCCTTCACTAGAGACAGAAACCTTAAAGTATAATCGTGCAGTAATCTCAGTTGGTAGCGGTTTGTCAAGTACGGTGATATAACAAAGGACATTTCACTCAAAGTTCTAAATGTTAAAATATTCAGACAAGTAAAAGTAAAAATCATCCATGTAGTAGTTTGAGAGGTAGAAAGGAAACGTTTCATCTGTCAGTGTAGCTGCTCTTCCTATGACTTAATCTTTAGTTGCCACGTGGAAGAGAATGGGCCTGGCAGCCCACGTGCTCCTTAAAACACAACAAAACCTAAATGGCTTTGCCTCTGTGGAACGATGTGTCATAGGTCTGGTTCAGCATGCATTTCAAGAGGTCAGAACATCTGTCTGCCTCTGTCAATATTCTGGTTTCTTACATAATATTTACTTTTCATTTTATCATTATGAGTTATTAGTAATGTTTTCAACTTCGATAAAATTCTCCATATGCAATAAGTGGTGGGTGTGTTTTGGTGTGTACACCCTGTATTTTCCACAGTCTTCCTATAGCATGCTTGAGCGCCAGATATTCTTACTCTATTTCTTTATTTCTGACTCCAAACTAGATATTTTTGTAAAAATTTACGCAAATCTATGTTCTATAAAACAGAAACCTTATGCCCAAGGTCCTGTTAGGACCAGGAGAGAAGGGTGCCATCAAAGCCATAGTGATTTCTGTGACCTCTTCACATCTTTCAAGCTGTCCCACAGTGCCAAAAGGTAGACATTTTATTCTGTTTGGTGTTGGTCCTTGTTATTTTTCCATCCACTTCCAGTAAACTTTTAGACAAAGCCAAAAATTGTCTCTTTTGTTCTTTCTGTAATTTTGTTCTGTTTCCTTGCTTCAGCAGATATTTAATTTCACGGCTAATCAAAACACAAGACTTACAAGTAGCTAAACTGAGGCATAAATAATAGAAAATAAGATTTGTAAGGGCATGATAACTGACAGGTTTTTTTTTTTTTGACACATACAGTCTGAGTCAAATGATGTTAGATATTGCCTGTGATATGTATATGGCTTCACATAGCCACAGCATAGGCCTTATTCTAATTTTTAATAGCATTTGAGCTAATTAGAGGTAGCACATAGTGAAATTTCAAGTTTGCGAAATGGGTTCTCTATGAGCTTTATAAATTAAAAAAGTTTGACTTTTAAAAGAAAAGAAAAAGGTGATGGAAGAATGAACTACTGTTCATTTTTTAAAAAATACTGGAAACACGTATGTAGGGTAGCATATTGAAAAATCTCGCGTAACAGTTTACTTTTCAGGATTTCGAGGGACTCTATTCAAGAACAAATGAACTGAGTAAAATAACATCAGTCAATTGCTGTTAGTTATGCATTTTTCCCTTTTTCTTCTAACCTTATCTCATGGCATACTCAGCTACAATGTCACAGATCATAAATGCACACAAATGTAGGCTTCTTTCCTTGTACTTCAAGGCTTAAAGCCTCTTTTATTTATTCTCTAAGAATTAGATCTTGGGATAAGTGCATATCATTTAAATTTTTGCTGCATTGGACTCACACAGAAAACTGTGTCAAACATATAGAAATGTTTTTCATTTGGCTCACAAGAACTTTGCATAAAGTTGAATGAAAGTATTTCCTAAGATACTTGACAGTTCTTTCAAAGAATGCCAAGTTCGAGCAAATACAAATGTGTTAAACTCAAATTTGGCCTAGAAATGAAAAGTGACAGCTCAACTCCGAAATGCTTTCATTGCTTTAAATCTAAAGATTAGTTGACTGAAAAGAGGTGGAAATGGGAAAGACTGAGTTGTGCTAGGGTAATTTTACATGATCCACAGGTCATGAATCTCTCATCTGATGCCTTGTGATGGCTCAGACTAACCTGTATGAATAATTTCAAGAGCTAAAAGTTAGATAATAAACTTTGTAATTCTCCCTTTCTGAATCTTATAAAATTGAAGATAATGAAAAGGGGCCAGGTGATATAGTCAAAAGTCTACTTGATTTCGCGTCAAACAGATTCGGAATTAAAATTAAAGGTTGGGGAGGCACACATCTGTAATCTCAATGTTCTAGATACAGAGACCAAAGTTTCAGAAATTCAAGGATATCCTTGGCTGCAGAAGGTGATGAGGGTTAGCCTGAGCTTCATGAAATAGTCCAGAAACTACTCAAACCCCTGATCTTTTCACACAATGCAAAGACCAACAAAAATAAATCATGTTAAATATTTATTTTTGGTGACAGACATTTTTAGTAGTAAGTGTCTTACTTATAAAATTTGAACTTGTATCTCATTGTCTATTATGGGCAATAGAATGATAACAGAATATACAGGCTATTAGTAGGGTTTAAAAATGTTCTTAAGAATGCTGTGAAAATATTTAGTGGCCTTTGAATTATCTTAACTTATTAAGTATCCTTTTATTAGAAGTCAGTCTGATTTGGTAAATGTAAAAACAAATTTTGTTTGAAGTATTTACTTATTTGTGGAGATACAGATGATATTTTTGATGTTCTTTTAATTTTATTAAAAATACATTCACAGTGAATACTAGGAGGAAAGAACACTAAATTTTTAACATAATTCCAAAATAGGTCAAAATCTTCAAAATGTAAACTAACATACCTTGGTATCCTTTTCCATGTAAAAAGGTGGTTTTACATAATATTTAATAAATGTTTCAATAAAATGTAGCATATAAATTATCTGTTTTAAAATTTTAGAATATAAATTATTTGGGTTTTTTTGTTTGTTTTTTTTGTTTTTAAATTTTAGGAAAAAATATTCTAGCAAAGATATATTGGAGGATTTTTTTAAAGTTTTTATTGATTCTTTGTAAATTTCGCATTATGCACTCCAATCCCACTCATCTCCCTATTCCCGTGTACCCTTTCTTCACCCTTGCCTCCTGCACCCCAAAAGAAAAAAATCAATCTCCGCGTAGAAGCTGTAGTGTGTCACAGTGTGTCCCACAGTACGCCTTTTGTCCACACTTCTTAGCTTGCAAATGTTCATTGCGATGAGTCATTAGTCTGATTCAAGGCCTCTGACTTCTGCTACGCTATCAATACCGGAACCTCACTAGAATAACCTCTTAGACACACTGTTGTTGCCCTGTGTCATGGAGATGCTGTAGTTTTGGATCTGTAAGACCAACCAGCCCCTTCACCACCCCAGCAATTCATTGATGGGGTAGATGTTGAGCTGGGCCAACTCAAATCCCTGAACCTGGGCCTGAGAGGTATCTAAACTGCTCAACCCATCAGCTCTCCCTTACCCCGGGAGTGAGCACTCCAGCCCTGCCCTGGCTGGCTCATCCAACACTGCAGCCAGCAAAGGGCAGAGCCAGCTCTCCAGCCCTCATGACCTCTGGCCTCTTCATGCATGCTCGTAGGCTCATGCAGTCCGGGCCAGCTCTACTGCGCTGCCCAGGTGAGGTGCAGGACCAGCTCTCCCCGTCTCACGCCACTGCGGCTGGCTCCGCCATAACCCTTGCAACTAGATTCAGCTCTACTTTGCTCCCCAGGTGAGGATTAGGGCCCAGTTTCCTGAGTGCTGCTGCCTGCCACAGGTGGTGAGGGACTGAGGTGGGGGCGGGGTATCACTTTGTCATCCATACCACACTGAATTATAGGCAGACAACTTGCAGGTCCAGTTCTCCAGTACTCCTACCCTGTAGGCAGTGGAGGGCAGGACCAGCACTCCCAACCTTATGACCCTGGACCAGCTCTTTCACCCACCACAGCAGCAAGGGGCGAGGTTGGGAGAGGGCACCTCTCCCTTCACTTATGTTGCCACACTGCAGACAAGTTACAGGGACAGATCTCCCAAGCTCATACACTCGGGGCAAACTCACCCCCTACTCTCCTCCGTGATGTGGCAGGTGAGGGGCAGGGAAACTTCTGCTCTCGTGACCCAGCTTTCTCACCTGCTGAATGTGGCCAGGGAAACAGGGCAGGTGGCGTTTCTCTCTCACCCACAGCATTGCACAGCAGACAAGAGGCAGGGCTGGCTCTCCTGTGCTTGATGGGGCTGGCTTACCCACATCATCCATAACCAGAGTCAGTTCTGCTGTGCGGCCCAGATGAGGTAAAGGGCCAGCTTTCTTGCTCTGATGATGTGGGGCTAGTTCTCCTGCCTGCAAGCGATGGTGCAGGAAACATCTCTCCTTCACCCAAGTCACCACATGGCAGACAGTTGCTGGGGCCAGATTTTCCATGCTCTCTCGTGCCCCCAGGGCTGGCTCACCTGCACCCCTATCACCAGGGTTATGCTAAGTGTGCCTCCCATGTGAAGTACAAGGACTGCTCTTCCACCTGCTGCAACTGACAAGGGGTAGGGTCAGCTCCACTGTTCTCACACCATCATGGTCAGGTCTGTCATGATACCGAGGCACGTGGTGGGACCATTTCTGCACAGCCTTCAAACAGCAACATGACCTCATGTAGAAGGCCAGACTAGAGATGTCTCTTGGCCTTTGATGGTAACAGACCCTGCTGCTGCTTTGTTAATCCCTTTGCTCATTTTATTCTAAAAATGAGGGGTTTTCATGCTTAGTAAACTTCAAATGAGCTTGGTTCATGAGTTCTCTTCTTTCCTTCTTAACTAGAGTTCAGCTAGCTGGGATCAGAAAATCACCGCTGTTCTGGGACATTGCATCCATATTGTATCAAGAGAGTCTTCAGATGTCTTACAGATCTGACAGCTGGACTAAATGTAGGAATAAATATGCTCAACTTGTCATGGCACTGAAAGAAATGAAACACACTATGGTATTACCTAAAATATATTGTCCATTTTTTATTTAATTTCTTATTTTTCTATATTCAAGAGGTAAGTCAAGAACCAC
Organism: Meriones unguiculatus; assembly: GCF_030254825.1. Taxonomy (NCBI): domain Eukaryota; kingdom Metazoa; phylum Chordata; class Mammalia; order Rodentia; family Muridae; genus Meriones; species Meriones unguiculatus. The sequence goes on along the minus strand of NC_083349.1, from coordinate 153,040,589 downwards.
AGTGCAGTCAGTAAAGGCATGATGATCTAGATAAATCTAGCAAAAGAAGCTCTAGGACTGTTTTCTTTCTTGCTAAAATTAATAACTGTGTTGTGATATCTATTTGAGTTTTTTGATCATCTGGTAATTACCTGTTTATGCTTTGGTCTCCTACTTCAGGACTGACAAGCACACACACTTATTTCCCTTTCATAGTATAGTGTAGCACACTATAGACAGGCTGCCAAGAGATCTCTAAAACAGAGTCAAATATCTGATTATTTCAAATAAATTCAAGCTATGATTATTGTTTATGTCCTAAAGGATCAAGAATAAGTTTTAATTAATGTAAAATTATGTAATATAGAACAGACTTTATATTAATCCCTTTAAATAACATCCATAATTTAAATCAAAATAATATATGCAGGGTAGGTGTTGCTGTTCTCATTTGCTAAATAGAAGATTGGTCTAGAAAAACAAGCCTTTGTTAGACCTGTACAGATCATAAGTGGTAGGTAACATTGGTCAAGGGCTGTAGCCTCCAAATCTAGGTGATTTTCCCCATGTTACCATGCTTCAGCAATGTCTTCCCTCTGGTACTAGCAGGGAAAATAAAACATTGGATATTTACATATAAATAAATATGAACTTCCTTGTTAATTTTGAAGTTGGATACTGTTCACTATATTTTTGGGAAGGAGTGAATTACCTTGGAAGCCCTGGTGTCTCATTATTGCAAGAAGAACCATTGGAATAAAGAATATTAGAGCTAGAATTGGCACTGGAGGATTGCTGATGTTTAAACACACAGAAAATGTCATTTCCAGCTTTTCTGGTTTTAAAGTGCAATATGAAGAGAAGATGCCAGATTGTCTCCAGGGTAGAGCAGTGAGCCAACCTGATTAACCTTGAGCAGACACTGGCATTCATTGCATTTTTTATTTGATGGGAAATTTTAGTGAAAAAGTTTTTATGTCTGAATATAGCCACATATGTTAAGTTCACCATGTATTATTTCTTTTCTACCTCATAGTTCCAAAATGCTCACATTTAGCATATTTCTCAGTAAAATTTGGTGTAATTCAATTTGTTTTTTGTTTGTTTGTTTTTCCTCACATAATCAAGTCACTCCTAAGCATTTGGGACATAAAGGGGTAAATTTCCATATTGCCTGCAAAGAATTTCTAACACTGAATAGCAGCCAGAACTTAAAATTGACATACACAATTGTTGAACGAGTGTAGAGGAAAGGACATCACATTCTGAGTGGGCAAAGAGAAAGTTGAAAAATGGATACAAGTTTTCACTGGACCTTAAACAGGATGGACAGCATAAAATAACTATCCCAGTTAGGTCTTGGAGAAGCAATGTTATTAGTGGGACAGTGTTTTTCTGCAGGGAAGGAATAGGTGAAAAATGTAAACACCCTAGATGCTACTCTAAGGAGTCTACAGATTTCATGAGATATATTAAAAAAAGATAATATGTTCCAGTTCTATTTTTACATGATTATTACTGACTGAATGCAGTGAGACTTCAGTAGATTCATTATAATAAATGGTGAATAGTCTTTTCTCTAGAATGTCTTGTGGTTTGAAATGTTGCTGTAACTATTGGGGGATCTCTAAAAGAAATGAGATATGTGTTATGATTTCAATCTTGTTATGCTGTTCTTCAATATTTTTTATTCATTTGGTTTGTTATTAATTAGAGTTTATTTACTTTGTATCCTAGCTGTAGTCCTCTCCCTCATCCCCTCTCAATCCCACCCTTGTTCTCTCATCTCCTCCCAGGTGCCTCCCCAAGACTACTGATAGAGGAGGTCCTCCTCCTTCCATTCCTTCTGACCCTAGCATGTCAGGTCTCATCAGGATTAGCTGCATTGTCTTCCTCTGTGACCTGGAAAGGCTGCACTCCCTTGAGGGGGAGCTGATCAAAGAGCCAGCCACTGAGATCATGTCACAGACACTCCCTATTTCCATTATTAAGGAACACACTTGGATACTGAGCTACCATGGGCTACATCTGTGCAGGGGTTCTAGGCTATCTCCAGGCATGATCTTTGGTTGGAGTATCAATGTCAGAAAAGACCCCTGTGCCCAAAATCTTTGGTTCTTTCTATCTACCCCCCTTTTTTTTTTTATAAGATTCTCTGCACTCTGCCCAAAATTTGGCTATGAGTCTCAGCATCTGCTTTGATACACTGCTGAGAGGCCCTCTGCTGTAGGCCCCTGTCCTTTTCTCTGTTTTCTCCATCTTCCAGTGTCTGTTCCATTTGCCTTTCTTGATGAAGATTGAGCATTGTACCCAGGGTCCTTCTTATTGCTAAGTCTCTTAAGGTGTACAGATATTAGTATGTTCATCCTACATTATATGTCTAATATCCACTTATAAGTGAATATATGCCATGTGTGTCTTTCTGCTTCTGAGTTACCTCACTCAGGGTAATCTTTTCTAGTTCCCACTATTTGCTTGCAAATGTCATGATTTCCCTGTTTTTAATTGACTAGTAGTATTCCGTTGTGTAAATGTACCACAATTTCTGTATCTATTCTTCAGTTGAGGGGCATCTGGGTTGTTTCCAACTTCTGGCTATTACAAATAAAGCTGCTACAAACATGGTTGAGCAAATGTCCTTGTTGCATACTTGAGCATATTTTGGATATGTGCCTAGGAGTGGTATAGCTGGATCACAAGGAAGCGCTATTCGTAACTGAGACCGCGCCAGATTGATTTCCAAAGTGGTTGTATATGTTTGCACTCTCACCAGCAATGGGGCAGGGTTCCCCTTTCTCCACATCCTCTCCAGCATATATTATTACTTGAGGTTTTGATATCGGCCATTCTGATGGGTATACAGAACACCAACAGCACAGGCTCTAAGAGCAACAATCAATAAACGGGATCTCATGAAACTGAAAAGATTCTGTAAAGCAATAAACACTGTCATCAGAACAAAATGACAGCTTACAGATTGGGAAAGGATCTTCACCAACCCTGTATCTGACAGAGGACTAATATACAGAATATATAAAGAACCCAGGAAGTCAAAAGGCAACAAATCAAGTAATCCAATTAAAAAAAATTGGGTACAGTGCTAACAGAGATTTCTCAATAGAGGAACATCGAATGGCAGAGAAACAGTTAAAGAAGTGTGCAATGTTCTTTGTTATCAGGGAAATGCAAATCAAAACAACCCTGAAATTTGACCTTACACCTATCAGAATGGCTAAGATCAAAACTTCAAGTGACAATACATGTTGGAGAGGATGTGGAGAAAGGGAAACCCTTCTCCATTGCTGGTGAGAATGTAAACTTGTTCAACAACTTTGGAAATCAATCTGGCACTGTTCTTTAATCTTATTCTCTGTGAAGAACAATGTGAGAACAGTATTCTGCAGAGCATAGTTTGGACACCTCTTATCTTGTTGGTGAAGTCACAGTCTTTCCCTTTTAAAAAGTCACTTGTGATTTTACTTTTTCTCCTGATAGGTTAAATAATGTCATTTTCTGTCTGCACACACAAACACACACACACACACACACACACACACACACACACAGAGAGAGAGAGAGAGAGAGAGAGAGAGAGAGAGAAAGAAACAGAGAGATACACCCAGACTGCCCCCCATTCTCTCTCACACACACATCTCTCTTGATCGACAGCTCTCTAGCAAGCATCTTTTGGAAATGAATTCTTCTTCCTAATATGCCTCAGCGCAGCTCATCTTCATTGCTGACTAGATAGGATTTATAATCATTTGAGAAACCCACTCCCAGGCCTGTGAGTGTACAGAAAAGTTAAACTGAAGAAGAAGGACAGGCCAGAATATGGATAGCACATGGCCTGAAGTTCCTGACTGCACAAAAAAGAGAAAAGGAAGAAATCCAGCTTACCCAGAGTCCATCTCTTTCTAATGCCTGATTGGATGCAATGTGACCAACTGTCACATACTCCTTCACACCTTCTCTTAAATCATGGCCAGAACAAATTCTCTTTTCTTCACCTTGCTTCTCGTCAGGATTTTGTCACAATTAAGATGAAAGCAACTAATGTAGCCCCATTTTATTTTACAAAGAGGCCTTGTTATATTGCTTGTACAGGTATTCTTCCAACTACAACCTCAAGCCAAAAGTTTCTGATTGAACCACAATTCATTAGGCATTGCAAAATGCTGGTGTGTATGTGTGTGTGTGTGTGTCCATCTTACTTCTTCATGAATTACTGAATTTCTAAACTTCACATGACCCTTTGTCTAGGCTATGAGGCCAAGTATGATAGTTGCCAGGGTGCTACTTGTTGAAAAGGGACATGATGAAACAATATGAGAATATCACATTCTTCAAAACTCTGTTACAGAATATTCATAGGGATCATTGCAAAGTTAGGCTGAGTGAAAGGATACGACTCTGAGAAGAAGATCCAGGATACAGAAATTGTGGTAAACTTACACAATGGAATACTACTCAGCAATTAAAAACAAGGAATTCATGAAATTTGCAGGCAAATGGTAGAACCTAGAAAAGATTATCCTGAGTGAGGTATCCCAGAAGCAGAAAGATGCACAGTGTATATAGTAACATATAAGTGGGTACTAGACCTATAAGATAGGATAAACATACTAAAATATGTATACCTAAAGGAGATAAACAAGAAAGAGGACGGGGGGAAGATGATCAATCCTCACTCCGAAAGGCAAATGGGATGGACATTGGAAGCAGGAGAAAACAAGTAAGAGGACAGGAGCCTACCATAGAGAGCCTCTGAAAAACTCTATCTAGCAGTGTATCAAAGCAGATGCTTAGACTCATAACCAAACCTTGGGCAGATTATAGGGAATCATATGAAAGAAGGGGGAGTTAGTAAGACCTGGAGATGACAGGAGCTCCACAAGGACCAAATATATCTGAGCACAGGGGCTTGTCTGAGACTGATTCTCCAACCAAAGACCATGCATGAATATAACCTAGAACCCCTGCTTGGATGTAGCCCATGGCAGCTCAGTATCCAAGTGGGAACCCTAGTAAGGGGAACAGGGACTGTTTCTGACATGAACTCAATGGCTAGCTCTTTGACCTCCCCACTTCCCATGAGAGGAGCAGCCTAGTTAGGCCACAAGGAGGACATTGCAGCCCGTCCTAGTGAGACCTGATAAGTTAGGGTCAGATGGAAGGGTTGGAGGACCTCACACATAAGTGGACTTTGAGAAGGGCAGGGAGGAGTTGAAGGAGGAAGGGTGGGTTTGGGAGGGAATAAGGGAGGAGGCTACAGCTGGGATACAAAGTAAATAAACTGTAATTAATATAAAAAAATTTAATAAAGAAATTATTATTTTTCATAGCTCACTGATTCTTGAGAAAAACCATAGTTCAGTTTTGTGGAAATGGCAACATGTGGTCATTGTTATCTTCTAAGGTTCCAGGATTACATTTAGAATATCAGTACTAATCAACACAGAGTAATAAAATGGAAGAGGGATTTATCGGCTTCTGTTTTAGGGAAAGCTATGTATCACTGACTGGGGTGCTATTTCAATCTTATCAAATATATTCCTTTTTCTCATTTTTTGTTTTTCCTCTCTATCTCTACATCTCAAGCATCTCTATAGCTATGCCTCTTTATTCTTCCTCTTCATCTTCTGTCAGGTCATATGTCCCCAGCTGACTCTTGTGTTTCTCTCTCTCTCTCTTTCTTTCCAGAAAGCCTTTGCAGTTAGGCGAATAGCAGTATCAGACTCAGAGTCTTGTAGTTAAGAAATTTGTGTATGGATATATCTATACACCAGCTCTCTGCTTGCACCAGGGCCACTGGGCAAACACAGCATGGTTGAGCTATGCCCAGATCTCTGCACCCTCCATCTACTGGACCTCATCCCTACCTGCATTCCCAGAGTCCAGAGGTCACTCAAACCACCAGATGAGACCCCATAGACCACAATTCTCAGCCTCCACTCTCCTCCCAACAGACTTAGCAGCAGACATCCCAATTCCATCACCTGTGTACCCCATTCCTGCTCCAACCTCTTTGGTTGAAGGCCCTCGGTGGCCACCTGGGAAAGACAAGTGAGATCTCTATGCACCAGCCCCCTGTTTGCACCAGACCACTGGGAAAACACAGAAGCTCCTTGCCCCATCCAACTATTTGGACACCTACATTTATTCCTGTAAACCTGGAGCTCCTGTGGACCACCAGCCAATACCAGAGAAAATCAGATGGCTAAAGTGCAGCTCAAAAACATAAATAACAAGAGCCAGGCAATATGACAGCACCAGAACATAAGTATCAAATACTACAGCAAGCCCAGGATATCCTAGCACAACCAAGTAACAAGAAAACAGCCTTAAATCTGGTCTCGTGAAGATGGGAGAAGCCTTCAAAGAAGAAATGAATAAATCCCTTAATGATATAGAGGAACATACAATGAAACATGTAGAGGCTTTTAAAGAGGAAATGAAAAAATCACTTACAGAAACACAGGGATTTTTTTTCTTTTTTTCTTTTTTTTAATCTCTGTTGGTCACCTTGTGGAGTTCCTGTCACCTTCAGGTCTTTCTATCTTTCTCTTCTTCCATAAGATTCTCTGCACTCTGCCCAAAGTTTGGTTATGATTCTCAGTATCTCCTTTGATACCATGATGGGTATAGTCTTTCAGAAGCCCCCCGCGAAAGGTTCCTGTTCTGTTCCTGGTCTTCTCCTACTCCCGATGTCTATCTTGTTTGCCCTTTTGAGTGAGGTTTCAGCTTCTTCCCTAGGGTCCTCCTTGTTGTTTAGCTTCTTTAGCACTATAGATTTTTGTATGTTTATACTATATTATATGGATAATACCCACTTATAAGTGAGTGTATACCATATGTATCTTTCTGCTTCTGGGTTACCTCACTCAGGATGATCCTTGATCACCTTACTCTGTGGGGTGCAGTTGCCAGGCCACAGAGGAAGATGATGAAGCTAGTTCTGATGAGACCTGGTAGGCTAGAGTCAGACAAAAGGAGAGGAGATCTTTCCCTATCAGTGGGCTAAGGAAGGAGCATGGTGGGGGAAGAGGACAGGGGGACTGGGAAGAGATGAGTGAGAAGGCTACAGTCTGGATACAAAGTGAATAAATTGTAATAAACAAACAAATAAATAAATAAGAAAAAAGAAATACACTAAAACACAAACAGGTAAAGGAAATGCATAAACCTGTACAAGTCCTGAAAACAGAAGTAGAGGCAATAAAAAATAAAAAAAAAAGCTCAATCTGAAAGAATCCAGGATATGGAAAACGAACCAGAATAACAGATGGAAGCATCTCCAACAGAATACAAGAGATGGAGGAGAGAATCTCAGGCACAGAAGATACAACAGAAGAAACTGATACATCAGTCAAAGAAAATGTTAAAGCTAAAAAATCCCTGAAAGAAAACATCCAAGAAATCTGGATACTATGAAAAGACCTAACCTATGAATAATGGAAATAAAAGAAGGTAAAGAATCTCAGCTCCAAATCAGAAAAGAAGTCAAAGTATTACTATTTGAAGATGATATGACATTATTCATGACTGACTCCAAAAATTCTACCAGGGAATCCCTACAGCTTATAAACACCTTCACCTAAGTGGATGGTTACAAAATTAACTCACAAAAATAAGTAGCCCTCATCAATACCAGAGACAAATCTGCTGAGAAAGAAATTAGGGAAACAACACCCGTCACAATAGTCACAAATAATATAAAGTATCTTGGTGTAACTAACCAAGCAAGTGAAAGACCAGTATGACAAGAACTTCAAGTCCCTAAAGAAAGAAATTGAAAAAGGTATCAGAAGATGGAAAGATCTCCCATGGTCTTAGTACAAATAGACAATTTACCAAAAGCAATCTAAAGACCCAATACAATTCTCATTAAAATACAAACATGATTCTTTATAGACCTGGAAAAAGCAATTCTCAACTTTACATGGAAAAGCAAAATAAAACAACAAACAACAAAAACCAAGAATAGCTAAAACAATTCTGTACAATCAGAGAACTTCTGGAGGTATTCCCACCCCTTATTTTAAGCTTTACTACAGAGCAACAGTAATAAAAACTGTACGGTATTGGCAAAAAAAAAACAGACTGGTGGATCAATGGAATCAAATTTAATACCCAGAAATAAAGTCACATACCTACAAACAGTTTAGTTTTGATAAATAATTTAAAACCATACAATGGAAAAATGATAGCATCTTCAACAAATGGTGCTGGTCTAACTGGATGTCAATGTGCAGAAAAATGAACATAGATTCATATTTATTACCCTGCAAAAACTCAAGTTCAAATTGATCAAAAACCTCAACATAAAATCAGATACACTAAATCTATTAGAAGATAAAGTGGCAGAGGAGACAACTTCCTGAACAGAACACCAACAGCTCATGCTCTCAGACCAGCAATTAATAAATGCGACCTCATGAAAATGAAAAGATTCTGTAAGGCAACAGACACTATCAACAGAACAAAACGTTAGCCTACAGATTGGGAAAAGATCTTCACTATCCCTACATCTGACAAAAGGTTAAAATCCAAAATATATATTAAAAACCTCAAGAAACAAAACACCAACAAACCAAATAATCCAAATAAAACATGGGGTACAGAGCTAAACGGAGAATTCTAAACATAGGACTATCAAATGTCAGAGAAACACTTAAACAATGTTCAACGTCCTTTGTCATCAGGGACAAATCAAAATGACTCTAAGATTCCATGTTATACACATAGGACTATCAAATGTCAGAGAAACACTTAAACAATGTTCAATGTCCTTTGTCATCAGGGACAAATAAAAATAACTCTAAGATTCCATGTTATACCCATCATATTTGCTAAGATCAAAAACTCAAGTGATAGCAAAAAATGGCAAGGATGTGGAGAAAGGGCAATATTCCTCCATTGCTGCTAGAAGTGCAAACTTGTACAATCAATTTGTAAATCAGTCTGTTCTTTCTCACAAAATTGGGAATTGCTTTACATCAAGACCCTGATATCCCACTCCTGAGCATATACCAAAAGATGCTCCCCCTACCACAAGGACATTTTCTCAATTATATTCATAGTAGCTTTATTCTTAATAGTCAGAAATTGGAAACAACCCAGATGTCCCTCACCCAAAGAATAGATTTAAAAAAATGTGGTACATTTACACAACGAACTAGTACTCATTTATTGAAAACAAGGAAATCATGAAATTTTTAAGCAAATGGATGGAATTAGGAAAAATCCTCCCGAGTGAGACAACCTAGACCCAGAAAGACCCATTTATCAGTATTTAAACATTTATCTGCGGATAATAGCCATATAGTACAGCATAGCTGTAATACAATTCACAGACCCAAAGAAGCTAAGCAACAAGGTGGGCCCAAGGAGGATGCTTGAATCTCACTGAGAAGGGGAAACAGAATAGACAGAGGAAGTGTCTGAAGAGATGCAACAAGATAGGAGAGGGAGTGCTGAGGAAAATCATGGTGGGGATTAGATATGGGGAAGGCAGTGGGAGGACAGAGGGCTTCCAGAGAGAAGAGAAGCCATGGGTGGGGGCATTTCTAAGACAAGCTGTAGACCTGCGACAGTGTAAGCTCCTGGGATATTGAGGTGACTCTAGCTGAGTCCCCTGGTAACAGGGGACATGGAAATTGAAGAGGGCACCCTCAAACCAAAAAGGACTACTAGTTGAGGGAGGGAAACACCAATGCATCAAAAAGCCTTTGACCTCCAATTTACACTGACTACAAGATGTGCAGGGATAAAGACAGAGCAGAGAGTGATTGAATGCTCAATCATTGCCTGGTCATTCCTTGGGAGAGCCAATCCCTGACACTCTTAATAACAGTTTGCTATGCTTTCAGATGGAAGCCTATCATAACTGTCATCTTAGAAGCTCCACCCAGCAATAGATAGGAACAGGTGCTGAGGCCCGTGCTAGCTCAGTAACCAATTGGTTTCCCACAGTAAGGGGAACAAGGACTATTTCTAATAGGAACTCAATGGCAGGCTCTTTGACCTCCCCACCTCCCAAGGGAGGAGCAGTACTGTTAGGCCACAGAGGAGGACTTTGCAGCCAGTCCCGAAGATACCTACAAAACAGAGTCATATGAAGGGGGAGGAGGTCCTCCCCTATCAGTGGACTTGGAAAGGGGTAGGGAGGAGATGAGGGAGGGAGGGTGGGATTGGGGAGGGAATGAGGGAGCAGAATACAGCTGGGACACAGAGTTAACAAAATCAGCCGCTTTGGACCCAGAGAAGAGCATGTCTGATTGCATGCGGGTTGATGCCCCAGGTCCCGCCTCTGAGAAAAAGGTATCGAACGGGTCTGATGCTCTTTGGGTGGATGACACCTAAATGAACATCTGTACAAAGTCCCAATTTATTTCTAATATCAGAGATCAGACCTCTACTCTTGCCTGATGCGTCTAAAACAAAAAGGGGGAACTGTAGAGAGCTGCGGAATGCTATGCCTTAAAGATGGAGCTGGTTTCTGCCTTCCACCTTCCCGATGGTGAGTGCTCTCTGTCACGAACAACTCCACATTTGGCTAAGGCCGAGGATCTGGCTTGCTTCCATGTATGTGGACCTATCTGCATTGCCCCCGTGGCACGCCTGGGTTGGCTACCCAGAGGCTATTTAAGATGTGGGCTGGCTTTCCCCGGGGTCCGAGGATTGTTCAATGTTCCTGAATAAACTGCATTGAAAAAAAAAAAAAAAGAATAAATAAATAAATAAATAAGAGACTCACAACTAAGTCTCTTGGGTTGGGCGCAGGGAACCTTGCGGATGTGTGAGTGGGGTAGAATGAATGACCCAGAGGGGATAGGAGCTCCACATGAAGATTGAGTCTACTGACCTGGGCCCCGGGGAGGTTGCGGGAGTTTGCAGAGACTTAAGCACCAAACAAGGACCATGTGTGGGCTGGACCTAGGCCCCCTACACATATATACCAAATAAGCAGCTTGGTCTTCATGTAGATTCTCTAGTAAGGAAAACAGGGGGGCTGTCCATGATAAGGACTCTATTGCATCCTTTTCAATCAACTCTTCCCCTGGTGGGGCTCCCTTGTCAGGCCACAGCGGAAGTCCTGAAGTGACATGAGGTGCTGCAATGGGTAGGTAGGAGGGGCTCTCCTTTTCTGAAGTGTATTGGAGGGCAGATAGGAGAAGAGGGAAGGAAGGTGAGATTGAGAGGAGAGGAGGAAGGGAGGTACAACTGGGATGTAAAGTGAATAAATAAGTAGATAAATGAATTTAAATTAAAAAATAAAGAGAACCAAAGAACAACAACCAAATTTGCATTTAAGTACTCTTCCCAAGACATTCAATGTCATAGTTGCTTTGGGTTACTGTGATAAATAAAACATGGGCCAAGGGCAAACTAAGGGCAAACTTCTTTCTTGACACAAAGAAGACAGTCCCTTGTTGAGAGAAACAGGGTTTGAGCTGAAACAGGGCCCATAGAATGCTACTGACTGGCTTGTGCATCCCAATGTCTCACTCAGCTTGCTTTCTTTATACACCACGGCTACCTGCACAGAAGTGGAATCACTAACAATGGGCTCGATCCTTCCACATCAATTATTAATCAAGAAAATGCTCCAAAGACATGTACAGAGGCCAATCTAAAGGAGGCAATTCATCAAATAAGGTACCCTCATCCCAGGTGACCTACTTTGTGTCAAGTTTATAAAAACTAACCAGTACATTCAGCCTCCTGTAGAGTGTCAGGATGACACGTGCAAATCTAAATTGTACATTGTATATTCCCCACCACATGAGGCTATTTCTAGGAAAAGTAGGACAGTCACATATATTTAAAAAAAGCAGGAAAAATTAATGCAGTTTTGCTCCTTCTGTACATACCTTTGTCCTCATATATCAAATGTCTTTTCCCTAACTTACCCACATAACCTGAAAACAGTCTTCCTCACAGTGATGGTTAAGCTTGAATGTCAACCAAGAGAATGACCTCTGGGTTCCTCAGAGGGCATTTCAACGAAGAAAAAAAAAAAGCTGAAGGGAGAAGATTCACTCCCAAATTAGGCAGCTCTGTCTAGTGGTCACCAAGATATAAGAGGTCCAAGGGAAGTCTGTTGTCCCTCCTTCAGTTTTGGCGGCTGAGATGTTGGTTCTGTTGTGATTTCTTTTCCTACACTGAGGGTAGATTCTTGGGCTTTCAAAAGTAGACTGAAGCCTACGGGCTCTAGAATTCCTCCAGACAGTCAATATTGTAATTGCAGAGGTATCCAGCCTTGTAGCATGAGCAGTAATCTTAGTACCTCTAAGCCTCTCCAGCAAGCAGATGGCTACTGCTGGGTTACTATGCCATTTAAAGCCACAGTAATAAATTTTATTTTTTCATGATATACATTCGTTCTATCAATTCTGTCTCTATAGATCATCCTCACTGAAGTGCTAGTTAATTTTCGGATGCTGTTTTAATCTCCAGATCCAGTATCATAGGGCATAAACATCCTTATTAATCTTTTTAATCTGGTTCATAGTATATACACTTCACACACATATATACACATATACATATATATAGATATATATGTATTATGTATATATGATACCTTTATGCTAAGTCAAAACCTTCTCCATAAAGTAGATGTAGATGGGCAAACAAGGCTGAGTGTGGCTTAGTATAGCACCTGCCTACTGAAGATCATATTTGACTTTCTGTATCAGAGAGAGGGGGTAGGTAAGGAGGGATGGAGAGGAGGAGGTTTTGTGTGTGTGTGTGGAGGGGTGTTGTGTGGAGGGGTCAAGAGGCCAGGCAGCAAGATTGAGCTTACCACAACTTTTTAAGAAATTTAAAAGAATGGTGATAACCCCTGGTTATCTATCTCTATGTATCAAAACACCTACAATATAGCTGCTTCTCATGCCAGGTTAGATGTTTATGCTCATTGGTCTGACTACAGTGTAGAACTGAGGTAGGCGTCCTCTCCAGGTACCCCTGACATAGTAGGACAGCAGGGTTCCTCCCTCTGACAAAAGCAAGTGTCCCCTATCCATATAGTCTCAAAGCAGACAAGCCGGTTGGTGTCAGTAGTTGGTAGTCTCACATGCTGTCTTAGGACTCTCTAGGAGCCCCTTTCACTCATTATTGAAGAATCATTTTATGTACAACTCTCTGTAGTGTAGCCCACAGTAAATTTGGAAGAGCAACACAAGACAGCAGAAATAGGCAAACAATGTTGGAAAGTGTTATGACATGATGGAACTATCCTGTAAACTCTATGATGCCTGTGTGTATGTGTATGCGTGTGAGTGTGTTTCTATGCATGCACATATGCCCCCATGTATGTGGAGGCCAGTGTTGTTCTGATGGTGCAGTCCACATTATGTTTTGTGTGTGTGAGTCAGGCTCTCTCATTGCCCTTGAGCTTACTGAGTAGGTTAGCTTAACTGGCCAGCAAATCCAAGGAATTGTCTATGTCCTTCCAAATAGCAGTATTACAAGTGCTTATCAGCATATGTGGTTTCTTTAAAAGTTTCTTGAGGTTTAACACAAGTTCTCAGACTTTCATATCAAGCACTTTAGTAACTGAGATGTCTATCCCAGCCCTACCTCAAATTTATCTGTATAAAAGTGGCAAGGGCCGGTATCCTCATGATGAGTATAAGCTCCTACATACCTCATTCTATTTCCCAGTCCTACTTCCAATACTGCTTTCCTTCATAGTCTTGACTCAACGAGGCCAGGGAAATATTTAAGAAATGAATCACATTTTAAGTCTACTTCACATTGCTATAACTTTGTAAATCAAATGATAAATATCATGACACTGCAATTAAAGGTCCCACTTTCATTCTGTAATTAGACAATTATAGGTAGTAGATGGCTATCTTTTCAAAGCTGGAAATACAGAGTAGTCCACATATCTTATGAAGGAGGGGACACTGTTACAGCATTGCTTTTCCAACTTCTGTCATTTAATGGCCAGCTGCAGGGCTCTCCTAGTCCCTCATTCTAAGATGCTGAAGCATAGCAAATCCTAAATGGGGAAATAAATTGATTCTGTTGGGCCTTAAAGTATCTGAGAAGTGCCTGGCAGGTCAGGCACATTTTGTTGTGCCTCACCCACTCCCATTTCACTCTGTAGTTTACCTCCTAATTTTTGCATGCACTCATGCTACATGGAAACAAATAATTTTGACTTTGCAGTTCTGCAAAATTTATGATCAGATGATCAGTATGCCTGGATTTCCAGCTCCAGGCAAAAAGTGGTTTATTAAAGTTCTATTTTCTCTCCATTAAACTGGGTTAGTGGTTTGCCTTTTTTATGGGTCTTACTGGCTTCTGTAGTGAGTATTTTGCGAGTGGCCATTGCATGTATCTCTAGCAAGTGTTAATGCTGCTGTTTTCTGGTATGTGTTCTCTAGTCTTATCATAAAGACTATAACATCTTTGGTTGTGTATTGATAAGTTTTTCGTATAACACACTTTTCCTGGGGAAATGCAAAACGCTTGTCCACTCACCCCAGAGAGGGAGCCTTCAACAGGCCAAAGTATAGATATACCAAAGTCCAACATACTTGCCTCATTGCCAAGCAATGAGGCAAAGATAAACGTAATACCAAATTCCACCCTAGACTGGGCAAAAGTTCATGAAAGCAGGAAACATGAAGTGCACTGCACAACCTGCTCACAGATGGACAGGATGAAGTGTCTTCTTTGAAGATAGGTCATTTAGAATGAACCTATTGCAGACAGCTCATCTATCTCTGCTTCCTCCAGGAAACTCAGATTATTCGAGCATGTCTCTTAGCAATCCTTATTTGCCTGGGGGAGAAGAGCCTTGTGAATATAGTCAGTTTTAAGAACTTCCTGAATATACTGAGTTGTTTAGTTCTTCAACTAAGAAACTTTCCTGCAGGATGGAATATTTCTTCTCTTCTTCGAATACCTGTTGTTTCATTTTCCCAATAACATTCTGTTTTTTAAATAGGTTGTCTCCCAAGACAGAGGGTTTTATCTTAGAGGACACTGCTATAATACAATGTCTATAATAGAAACATTGTCCATGGTCAACAATTTTCAGTAAATTCTGTTGAGGATACACTTTTGAGAGAGTGAGAGTAAAAAGAGGCCACCCCCCTTCTCATCCACTCTTAATTCAAGGCATCGTGGTCTACATACTTTCATTTCATCCTTTTATATTTAGTCCATGCGAGCTCAGAAAACTCAAAGTCCTTTGATCAAATGAAATTTTTAATATTACAAAAGATCTTAAAATAATAAAAATTTAAACATGCATTTACTTTTTGATTTTTGAATATTTTTAGATATTATGCAACTAAACCGAAGTTGATATATTTGACATTAAATAATGATGCTTAGACATTATTTGAATTCAGTATGGTTTCAATGTTTTAAAAAGTAGCAATGTGTGCCCAAGCCAATATACAAATGATGAACCCACACAGAATAAATAAATTTTCATTATTTCTAGAAAAATTGTTAGACTATCAACTATATAAATAATTTCTTAATTCCCCTTTGAAATAAAAGGTAGGAGTTGTAATCTATTAGAATCAAATATTCTGAAATGTTGGTGCAAAATGTGTGTGTGTGGGGGGGTGAGGGGTGTTTGAACTTCTTTGATAAAAAGAAACCAAAAATATAATGGGTGAACACTTTCAGCAACTTTCTGGGATATTATAAAGATAATATCTGTAGAAAGAAGCTAAGAAATATGTATTAATTTTGCTACATAGACTGTGGTAGAAATCAAAATATCTTTGTAAACCTTACGGGTGTACTGATAACAGCTGTTTTCAGAGTTGATTACAACAAAAGCTAAGTGTATTAATAAGGCT
Organism: Meriones unguiculatus; assembly: GCF_030254825.1. NCBI lineage: Eukaryota > Metazoa > Chordata > Mammalia > Rodentia > Muridae > Meriones > Meriones unguiculatus. The sequence continues at coordinate 153,024,768 of NC_083349.1, read as the reverse complement.
ACATGTGACACTCTGTCTGGATATGTACACACATACATATATGTGTGTTAGATGTGATTTCATAAAAATCTTCAAGTCAATAAATGAAACTTCTAAGATGGCAAATATTCAAGTTCCATGTGATTAAATTGGGTGAATCAAAGAACCAGATGCTGCCCTGGACTTCTGCAGGCATGGGAGTTTGTTATTTTAACTGACAAACATAACAGCTGCAAAGATCATTTTTATGTTAATTATATTTACTGTGTTACTGAGAGAATTAGAAGCCCCTAAAGTGCATCTTAAAAGATTTTATTACTCTGTAACAGATACTGTCATTTTAGACTCCGTTAATGGAGCCCATTGGATTAGTAATGATGTTCTTAGGAGGAGAAAAGAGAAGTCAAGTTGAGCCTCTGTTCAGCCCTTTATATTCAGTGGTGAGTGCCAGTCTGCCCTCAGGGAGAAAGGCTGGCATTCCAAGATCGATGAAGTTATTACATAGAACTGGTGAAGTCCTCTGTTCAGACCAATATGGCACACGCCTTCAACTCACAATATCTCAAGGATTCTAATGTTTTTTTTGTTTTTTGTTTTTTTTTTGTTTTGTTTTGTTTTGTTTTTTTTTAAGTTTAGGACAAGTGAAATGTCTCTGTGTGAAAGCATGCTTATTGCTAACCCTCATGACCAGAGTGGGCACCCTGGGATCTTTCTTGTACACTGCTTCATTACATCTAGAAACTTACATATTTTTTTTCTCTGTAAGAGTATAGTGATTTTTTGTGTGTGTGTGTGGTTTAGAACAGTGTATACGTCTGAAATTTAAAAGGCAAACAATTTATATAAGGTTGATTCTCATTTTGATTTTAAATATATTTTTGTATGATTTATGTCTATATATCTTCAGTATATGCTTAATGAGAATTTTAAAGACTTTTCTATACCATACCTAAATTTATTTAAGTAAAGAGACTAAATAATTTTAAAAGGTGGGAATTCTGTAACACTGAAATATTTTCTGGTTATGAAATAAGGAAGATAGACAAGAATTTTGGTAGTATTGTTTAAAGACTTCACCAACCAGAGTTTGTACTGGTGCATACAAGGAAAACATACTTAATTTCACATAAACACTGACATAAAATTTATATTTTCCTTCCAGTTGTGGTGACAAATATCTTTAATACAAGCACTGAGAAGGCAGAAGCAGGCTGAACTCTGAGAGTTTACTGCCATCCTGGTTTATATCGGAACTGTTGGTTCAACCTCTACTTATTAGTGAGATATTGTCTCTCTCTTTCTCTATCTCACATATTGTATAATTCAGGTATTTTATACTTACGAAATAAGAAATATGAAATAAGAAAGATGTGTACGTGTGTGTGTGTGTGTGTGTGTGTGTGTGTGCGTGTGTGTGTGTGTGCTAGGACTGTATGTGATCAACACTGATAGAGTTCAAATTCGATAGTTGGAACACAACCCTGAGAAACATTCTATGTGTTGATTTTTATAAAATAGTTTTTCCCAATGTTAGAAAAGAAAGTAGGCAACAGTACTCATCTCAAAGGGGGGATACTCTCCATGCTAAAAATGGAAGGACCTTTCAAATGAACTATGTTGTTTCCACATTATTGAAGCCACGCCCTCTTTACTTTCACCCTTAACCTTAAAATGCCTTGAAGAAAAAGACTATTTAAAACAGTCTTGCTGAAAACATTAATAGCATTTTGGTGAGCAGTATTCTAGACAGTCTCCAGTGTCCTTGTAGCAGTTGCTATACAGTCTTTTGAATGATCTTGCATGGTGCACAAAGTTCTGTCTCAGTAAAATAGAGTGACATTAGCATGCTTTACTTTTTAAAATCCTGTGTTTATCTATCTCTATGTCTCTCTTTTTGTCTTGACAATTCCATACATGTGTACAATGTATTTGATTGTGTTCTCTCCCATTACTCTTTTATCTGCCTCCATACCCTCCTGATGACCTTTTTCTTCTTCCTACATATCATTTCTCCTATATTCCTGTGTCCCTTTTTTGTGTTCTGGTCTTTTTTAGATAGTCATAGCTGATGTGCCTTTGTGAATGTAAGTCACTCTTTCCAGAAGACAACATCCCACAGTACTTTTTACTATCTAGCTCTTGCCATCTCCTCTCCTTTTGTGATGTTCCCTAGACCCTGCAAGTATTAAAAACATTGACATACTTTGTTATGACAGTATGTCATGAAAGAGTCTTGCTCTCTAGGAACTGAGAGTGACTGGCTGGCAACCTTCCAGTAAAAATGACACCTGTGCCTATAGTCATGACGAAAGGAATCTTGCCAATTAACTGAAAGAACTCCCTTGATAAAGCTTTATTGCCCATTAAACATAGTCAGTATCCTAGAAGTACTTGATTTCTAACCTTAAGAAATGTCAGTTAATAAGTGCATGCTGCTTGATACTACCAAATCATATACACAAACTCTAAAACTCATATAGATAATTTTCATATATTTTGCCTTCAGATATCAGTGCCTAAACTGAAACTGAAGATAGTATCTATGGGTTTAGTCCATAAAAATCATCAAAGGGTTTTTATGAAACAAAGGAGTATATCCTCTTCTTAAAGAATAAACATTGTATAAAGAACATGCTTGCAGATGACTTGTAGCTCCAAATGTCATCACCAATGAATCTTCAGTGTTGTCATCACTTATCTTCCCTCCCTCTTGTCATGCTTGTTCAATTACTTTTTTCTCCTCTCTTCTCTCCTAAATACTATCTTGCCATGTTCTCATAACAAGAGCTATCTGGTGTTAAACAATGTCTGAGTCACATTAAGTTTGGAGGAGATTTAAGATCTGTTTGGTTATTTCCATTAAGTCAAATCTCACATTAGTTTCTTCAGTCTCTGCTAACAGATTATAATATATTTATCGAAGACAATGGACATTATCTGACAGAAACTTGGTGTGTGGGTGGGGGTGTGTGTGTGCATGCGTGTGTATGTATAACTTCTTGTCTTTCAGATGGGATTGCACAAAATTTGAAATTTAGAGATTGCCGTGTTTTCCAATTGATTTAATATTTTATTGAGCAGTTTAGAATGCAAAGAGATAAGAACAGTGTGTGAATCCAAGTATGTGGAGAGAAGGTGGTTTTACAAAGGCTCTGGTCACTGCCTGATCTCATGCGTTTCTAAAGCATTGTACAAAGTATGTTTTCTACTGAGTGAAACCTAAAAGCACAAGCAGATAAATGAAAATTTCCTAACAATATTGTATTTGATTATTGAGTCAGTCTCATTAGGAAACGTGTGTCCCTGGCTCTAGGATGTAATAGAAGAATGGATTTTCCATTAGAACGTGTCAGGTGTACCCCCAGGAGTCATAAAAAAGCATCTTTTCAAGTGTGACCATAGCCAGGACACTTCTAGGTTTGGGGAGAGAGCGGCAACTTCAGGCAGTCCTCACTGTGGATATCATTAACTAGATAAAAAATAAGCACCCAAGGGAAGACACAAAAAAAAAAAAAAAAAAAAAAAAAAAAAAAAAAAAAAAAAAAAAAAACTTTATAAATGTCACTCTCACAGTAGCAGAGGCAGACCCCTAAATGCATATTTCTGTTTTGAACAAAAAGACATAGGGATAGAGGAACTAGGCAAAGTCAGCTGGCTAGAGGCAAGGTTTCATAGAACAGCCCAAGAGCAAGAAGAAGCAAAATCTTCCACAATCAACACTGCTTTGTTGGAAGAGATGGATATGGACTGGTAGGTTTCCACAGGAAGCCGTATCTGCCATGCAGAATAGAAGCCGTGTTATGCAGAAGCATGGTGGAAGACTCCAACCATAATAAACATGGATGTTATAAACTGTGACACAACAAAGTACTGGTGCCTTGGAAGGAAGGTGGAGGAGTGTTTCGCAAATGCCATCCTCATTTCTGCTTGTCTCCTTCCATGATTTCCAGGAAAAATGTGGGCAGTTAGAAGAATGAGGATTCTGCAGCATTGCTGTTGAGTCCAGAGTATAATCAGAAAATGTGCCTTCAGTCACCACATCAATAGATAGTTAAGTAACAGTTTGCAATTCTTTTTTTCTCATTCTAAAAATGCCCTTTTTCATGATTATTATAGGAAAGAGATTAAAATGATTTTTTTCAGACTCTAGGTTGGGAACTCTTAGAAAAAGAAAATGGCATGTTTGATGATGGTGTCAGTTCTAATGCAGAATCAAGAGTGGTGATGCAAAGAAAAGGAAGAGAAAAGTTGTCCTCTGGAATCTGAGATGGCTCCCTTTGAAGATGTAAAGCCTGATTTTAAGTAAGATGCACACAGATACCACTTTTTAACATGTGTAAGTACCAAAACCATCATCTCCTGCAATGCAATGCATAGTCAGTCATCATCTATGCATGACTGAGAGTGGGGTCTGAAACACTTCAGAAAAACATGCTTAGAAGGCTGATGCATATAATCATGCATGGAAAGTTGATGCAGATAAGCATTCATGGAAGATTGAGGCCTGAGAAAATCACAATGTGTTAAGACAGGCTTTACATGCTTTTGAAAAAAATCTTATCACTAAAGAATAAAAAATCACACAACATTGACAGGTAAGTCATGGGATGAAGCATTTAAATCACAAGTTTGTAACTTCACTATTTAACGACAGCTGGGTCAGGGAAAAATAAAGAAAAAAATTAAAGACTTCCTAGAATTCAATGAAAATAAAGGCTCAACATACCTAAACTTATGGGATACTATTAAAGCAGTGCTAAGAGGAAAGTTCATATCACTAAGTGCCCTCAAAAAGAAATTTGAAACATCTCATACAAGCAACTTAACGGTTCACCTGAAAGCTGTAGAAAAAAAAAAAAAAAAGGAAGAAGCAGACAAACACAAGAGGAGAAGTTGGCTGGAAATAATCAAACTCAGGGATGAAATCAATAAACTAGAAACAAAGAAGAATCAATGAAACCAAGAGCTGGTTCTTTGAGAAAATCAACAAGATAGATAAACCCTTAGCCAAACTAACTAAAAGGCAGAGAGACACTATCCAAATTATCAAAACCAAAAATGAAAAGGGGGACATAACCACAGACACTGAGGGAATACAAACATTCATTAGGTACTACTTCAAAAGCCCATATGCCACAAAATTTGAAAATCTAAATGAAATAAACAATTTTCTGATCAATTCTACTTGCCACAGTGGAATCAAGACCAGGTAAATCAATTAAATATATTCCCTAAGAAAATAGAAGCTGTCATCAAAATTCTCTCATAAAAAAAAAAGAAAGAAAAGAAAAGAAAAGAAAAAAAGCCCAGGCATGAAGGTTTCAGTGCAGAATTCTCCTAGACCTTCAAAGAAGAGCTAAGACCAAACACTCTTCAAACTATTCCACAAAATAGAAACAGAAGGAACACTAACAAACTCATTCTATGAAGCCACAGTCACCTTGATACCTAAACCTCACAAGGCCCCAGCAAAAAAAGAGAATGTAAAGCCAATATCCCCTATAAATATTCTTGCAAAAATACTCCACAAAATACTCACAAACCAAATCCAAGAACACATCAAAGATATCATCCACTATGACCAAGTAGGCTTCATCCCAGGCATGCCGGGGTGGTTCAATATATGGAAAACCATCAATGTACTCCACCATATAAACAAAATGAAAGAAAAAAAAATAATAATCTCCTTAGATGCTGAAAAAGCATTTGATAAAATCCAACACTTGTTTATGTTTAAAGTCCTGGAGAGATCAGAGATATAGGAACTTACCTAAACAAAGTAAAGGCAATATACAGCAAGCCTATAGCCAACATCAAACTAAACAGAAAGAAGTTTAAATCAATTACATTGAAATTAGGGACAAGGCAAGGCTACCCACTCTCTCCATATTTCTTCAACATAGTACTTGAAGTCCTTGCTAGAGTAATAAGATAATTAAAGGAGATCAAGGAAATTCAAATCAGAAAGGAAGAAGTCAGTCTATCCCTATTCACAGATGATATGATAGTATACATGAATGAAACAAAAAATTCTACCAGGAAACTTCTACAGCTGATAAACACCTTCAGCAAAGTGGATGGATACAAAATTAACCCCCCCCCAAAAAAATCAGTATCCCTCCTGTAGATAAAAGATAATTGGTCAGAGAAAGAAATTAGGGAAACAACACCCTTCACAATAGCCACAAAGAACATAAAGTACCTTGGCGTAACTCTAGCCAAGCAAGTCAAAGACTTGTATGAAAAAAAAAAAAAAAAAAAAAAAAACCTTCAGGTCTCTGAATTAAGAAATAGAAGAAGATATGAGAAGATGGTAAGATCTCCTATGCTCACAGCTTGGCAAGATTAACATAGTAAAAATGGCCATTTTACCAAAAGCAATCTACAAATTCAATGCAATTCCCATCAAATTCCAAACACAATTCTTTACAGAACTTGAAAGAAAGATTCCTGACTTCATATGGAATAACAAGAAATCCAGAATAACTAAAACAATCCTCTACAATAAAAGATCTGGAAGTATTTCCATCCCTGAGCTCAAGCTATACTATAGGGCAACAGTAACAAAAACTGAACGGTACTAGCATAGAAACAGACTAGTGGATCCATGGAATTGAATAGAAGACACCGAAATAAACCCACACACTAATGGACACCTTATTTTTTTTACAAAGAAGCCAAAACCATATAATGGAAAAAAGACAACATCTTCAACAAATTGAGATGGTTTAACTGGATATCTACATGTAGAAAAATGCAAATAGATCCATACTCAACACAGTGCCCAAAAAATAAAGTCCAAGTGGATCAAAGATCTCAACATAAAACCAGACACACTAAACCGCTTAGAAGAAAAAGTGGGGAAGAGCCTTGAACTCATTGGCACAGGAGACAACTCCTTGAACAGAACACCAACAGCACAGGCTCTAAGATCAACAATCAATAAATGGCACCTCATGAACCTGAAAAGCTTCTGTAAAGCAAAGGACACTGTCATCAGAATACCAGACTTCTTTAGAGCATTAAGGTGCCTGTATCATTTCCATGGAAAGCAAGTTCCTCTGTTTTTTTTTTGTTTGTTTGTTTTGTTTTGTTTTGTTTTTTTCTCCATTTATTCACTTATTTAGCCTCTTTTTGTTGAAGATAATCACAAGTTCTGGGCAGCCCAGAAGGCATGTCAGAAAAGCTGAAAACCTGGTGCACAAGGCTATGAAGACTGTGGAAAGCCAGCCAAATATTAAGCCAACACAGACCATCTTTACTTCTGATAGAGAAGGTAAAACAGAAACATGTCATCAGGAGCCAAGGCCCTAGGACAAGAAATAAGGTCTTTTGTTAACGCATCTGAAAAGCTCCTGGGTAACAATAATCATGATATCATTCTGAGGATATGACAGGAAAAATGAAAACAAAACCTCAGTTTGAGCTCCAGCTGGACAGAAGCTCCTGGGGGGGGGGGAGGGCGTCTAGTCATGTTTTGGCATCAGTGACGACAGTCTGGAAAGACAGGATGGTAGATTTCTTTAAAGTCATATCACAGAGGACCATGGGAACAGAGGCAAGAGGAAGCTTCTGTGCAAGAAGAGTTGGCTGTTGGAGGGTAAATGAGCTCTGAATGTAATCCATAGAGTTTTATATGTCTATTTCAGCAATTCTACCAGCAAAGGCTTGTAGAATTATAGCTGCTGAGAAATATCAGGGTTTCATACAGTAAGATCTGATGTGGTATAGACATAAAAGGGATGAGCAACCTGAAAAAAAAGGCACCACAAAAGAGCAGAATTGAAGAAGCCAAGAGGCCACCTGAACTGTGTAATGAAATGTTTTATAACATTTCTATGTATTTGAAAACAAAATATTGAAAATGTAAAGGAAGAAGAAACATCCTGGAAGGAAATTGCTGGAGGAATTCTAAAGAAACCAAACATTCTCTGCTCTGTAAGAAAAGCTCAGCTGGGCAGCAAGCTCTCACATTCCCTCCTCTTTCATTGAAACAATAAAGGCATAAGGGGAGGAGAAATACAGAGTGAAAATACAGACCTGGGAAGGTTGTCCAGCAAGGAGACCCCTGTTTGCAAAAGAGCAGTTTAGAATAGGAACATGTTACAAAGGGATCCTCACAGAGAACCCAGCTTGAGAAAAAGAACATTAGATCTCTCTTCTGCTCTAAGAATAATGGAAGACTCCACAGAGGTTCTGGCATATCCTGAGAAGAAAAAGGAAAGAAATATTAGCAGGGTTTCTTAGGAAGCCAGAAAAAAACAGCCTAAATAAGGACTGTCAGAAGAAATACAAAGATGCTGAGAGAAAGTAAAACCCAAGTAATCATGCCAGAATTTATTTCTGTTCCAAATGTGAGTGAGCCTTCTCCAAGGAAATCGATCCAGAAAATAGGCTTAGCTGATAAGAAACTTCATAGTGAAGAAATATTCTACTAGGAACACTGTTGCCTTCTCTTTTTCCTGTACAACTCATCTACATTTCTTTCTAAATAACAAATTCAAAATATTACCCAAGAGATAGAGAGATGGCTCAGTGTTTAAGAGGTCTTGCTGCTCTTTCAGAGGATCCAAATTCAGTTCCTATGACAGCCATGTCAGACTGCATCCAAACTGCTGTAACTCCAGCTACAGGGGATCTGATACTCTTTTCTGACTGCTACAGGCATCCGCTCTCTCTCCCCCTCTCTCTCTTGTCTCATCTCTCTGTGTGTATATAAGTGTGTGGACACTTGTGTGTCACACATACATAAATACAGGTATATCTTAACATACTAAACTATATTAAGCAGGGAAGAAGAATCTGATGCCAAATAAGTAATCTTAAAACACTGCTCTTTAATCACCTCCCACTGTGGGGGGAGCAGCCTTGCCAGGCCACAAAGAAGAGAATGCAGCCACTCCTGATGAGACCTAATTGACTAGGATCAGAAGGAAGAAAAAAAAGACCTCCCCTATCAGTGGACTTGGGGAGGGGCATGCGTGCAGAGGGAGGAAGAAGGGAGGGGTTGGGACAGGAGGAGGGAGGGAATCACAGGGAGGATACAAAGTGAATAAAGTGTAATTAATAAAGAATTAAAAAAATCGTGTCTATGTTACAAGTCTTATTTTTTTCTGAAACACTATGAAGTTAATCTGTTAATCCATTATCTTTATCAGGATGAGTCACAAGGCAGATACTGGAGTCTGATAGCTAAGATATACATGTAGTTTCTAACAGTGATTTTTCAGGCAATTTTCTTTGAATATGTTGATAAAATATCTCTTGAATTATTGAATCTAGATTAAGCCATCTAAATATTGGTTTAAAAATCTATTTAATACTTTACCTGGCTTAGGCAAACCAGGGTTAACCATGAAGCCAATGAGAGAGTTCCCTAGGTTCACCTGGATTACTGGGGAAATTAAAATCCAGACTTTGAACAGTAGTAAACCAAAGGAAAATGCGGATGGAAGTGAGTCATCATTTTTATTTTCTAAATCCAGTGGAAATCAGTTGTTATTTTGAAGAGTAGGTGAATAAACAAGATTACTAAAGAGAATTCCTTTGCAAGGAAACGTGAGGTCAAAGGAAAGTGATGGTGGTACACAGAATATTGTCCTTCAAAAGTGCTTTTGTCTAATCTTAGGAGGTGGTGGGTGACTTCTGTTACCTGGCAAAGGCGAGTAAGGACTGAGAGGGAGTTATGCTTAATGATTGGTTCCATGACAATCTGTGAAAACCTGGAGTGTCTACCCCTGGTCTTGAGAATAAAAAGGGTCACTGATGAAGTGTGGGCAGCCCTCTAAGTTTGAAAACCAAGCAGGTGAACTTCCCTCTAGGATGTGAAAGAAGTGAAATCTATAAATGCCTTGATTTGGGGCCTAGTGAGGTACATTTTGAATAGAACGTCATTCAGAACTATAATGCAATCAACATTTACTTGCTATTTAAAACATGATAAATAATAATGAAAGTGATTTTTTTATTTTTACCTATCTATTTGTGTGTATTTGTTGTACATGGTAATGGGCTTCATACAGACCTATTGTTTCAAGTGTTTAGTGTGCCTTGATCACATACACTTCTCCTTTTTCCTCTTTCCCCCCATCTCAATTGTTTCCTTCCTGGTGGGAATGTAAACTTGTACAACCACTTTGGAAATCAATCTGGTGCTTTCTCAGACAATTAGGAATAGCGTTTCCTCAAGATCCAGTTATACCACTCCTAGGTATATATCGAAAAGACACTCAAGTATACAACAAGGACATCTGTTCAACCATGTTTGTAGCAGCTTTATTTATAATAGCCAGAAATTGGAAACAGCCCAGATGTCCCTCAGTTGAGGAATGGATGCAGAAATTGTGGTACATCCACACAATGGAATATTACACAGTGATAAAAAAAAAAAAAAAGGAAATCATGAAATTTGCAGGCAAATGGTGGGAACTGGAAACGATCATCCTGAGTGAGGTTTGCCCCCTAAATCAGAAAGACACACATGGTATATACACGTTCATAAGTGGATATCAGACATATAATATAAGATAAACATATTAAAATCTGTACACCTAACGAAGCTAATCATAAAGGAGGACTCTGGCTAAGATGCTCAATCCCCATTCAGAAAGCAAAGAGGATGGACTTCGGAGGAGGGAGAAAACAGGGATCAGGACAGGAGCCTACCACAGAGGGCCTCTGAACGGCTCTACCCTGCAGGATATCGAGGCAGATGCTGAGACTCATAGCCAAACTTTGGGCAGAGTGCAGGGAATCTTATAAAAGAAGTGGGAGATAATAAGACCTAGAGAGGACAGAAGCTCTACAAGCAGAGCAACACATGCAAAATGTCTAGGCACAGGGTCTTTCCTGAGACTGAAACTCCAACAAGGACCACTCATAAAGATAGCCTGGAACCCCTGCACAGAGGTAGCCTATGGCAGTTCAGTACCCAAGTGGATTCCATAGTAATAGGGACAGGGACTGTCTCTGACAGAAACTGATTGGCTTGCTCTTTGATCACTTCCCCATTAGGGGGCACAGCCTTACCAGGCTACAGAAGAAGGCAATGCAGCCACTTCTGATGAGACCTGATAGACCAGGATCAGAGAAAAGGGGAGGAGGACCTCCTTTATCAGTGGACTAGGAGAGGGAGAGTAGGATTGGGAGGGGACGAGGGAGGGAGGTACAGGGGAGCTACAAAGTGAATAAACAGTAATTAATAAAACTAAAAATAATGAAATAATAATAATAAAGAAGAAGATTTAGGAAATTTTACAAAAATGTTGGAAGGAGCAGAAGAATTAAAGGAAGAGGTGTCACTGGACTTGGTTTCCAGTTCATAACGTGCTTCCTTCACTGATAATATACTTTCTTTTTTTTTTTTTTTTCTTTTTCTTTTTTTTTTAATTTTATTTTTTTTTATCAGTTACATTTTATTAACTCTGTATCCCAGCCGTGTCCCGATCCCTCATTCCCTCCCAGTCCCTCCCTCCCTCCCTCCCTCATCTCCACCGTGCCCCTTTCCAAGTCCACTGATGGGGGGGACCTCCTCCCCATTCATCTGATCCTGTTTTATCAGGTATCTTCAGGACTGGCTGCAAAGCCCTCCTCTGTGGCCTAACAGGACTGCTCCTCCCTTCGGGGGTGGGGAGACCAAAGAGCCAGTCATCGAGTTCCTGTTAGAAATAGTCCCTGTTCCCCTCACTTTGGGAAACCAATTGGTTACTGAGCTACCACAGGCTACATCTGAGTGGAGGTTCTAGGTTATATCCATACATGGTCCTTGGTTGAATGTCAGTCTCAGAAAAGACCCTGTGCCCAGATATATTTGGTCCTTGTGGAGCTCCTATCCTTTCCCCATCAGACTAACTCCCCTTCTTTCTTATGATTCCCTGTACTCTGCCAAAGGTTTGGTCATGAGTCTTTGCTTTGAAAACACTGCTAGTTAGAGTCTTTCAGATGCTCTCAGTAGACTCCTGTCATATGTTCAATGCACATCCCATCTGTCTTTCTAAATGAGGATTGATCATCTTACCCCATGTCCGCTCAATTGATTATCTTTTTTAGGTGTATAGATTTCATTATGTTTATCATATCTTATAGGTCTATATAAGTGAGTATATCCCATGTTTGTCTTTCTCCTTCTGGGATATTTCACTCAGAATGATCTTTTCTAGATCCCACCATTTGCCTGCAAATTTCATGATTTCCTCCTTTTTGATTGCTGAGTAGTATTCCATTGTATAAAAATACCACAATTTCTGTACCCATTCCACCGTTGATGGACATCTGGGTTGTTTCCAGGTTCTGGCTATTACAAATAGAGCTGCTATAAACATGGTTGAGCAAGTGTCCTTTTTGTGTACTTGAACAAATTTTGGGTATATACCTAGCAGTGGTATATCTGGGTCTGGAGGAAGCACTATTCCTATTTGTCTTAGAAAGCGCCAGATAGCTTTCCAGAGTGGTTGTACCAGTTTACATTCCCACCAGCAGTGGAGGAGGGTTCCCCTTTCTCCACAACCTCTCCAGCATGTGTTATCGCTTGAGTTTTTCATCTTGGCCATTCTGATGGGTGTAAGGTGATATCTCAGGGTCGTTTTGATTTGCATTTCCCTGATGGCTAATGAGGATGAGCATTTCTTTAAGTGTTTTTCTGCCATTCGATATTCCTCTGTCGAGAATTCTCTCTTTAGCTCTGTTCCCCATTTTTTAATTGGATTACTTGGATTGCTGCTTTTCAGCTTCTTTAGTTCTTTGTATATACTGGATATTAGTCCTCTGTCAGATAAAGGGTTAGTGAAGATTCTTTCCCAATCTGTAGGCAGTCGTTTTGTTTTGATGACGGTATCCTTTGCTTTACAGAAACTTTTCAGTTTCATGAGGTCCCATTTATTGATTGTTGCTCTTAGAGCCTGTGCTGTTGGTGTTCTGTTCAGGAAGTTGTCTCCTGTGCCAATGAGTTCTAGGCTGTTCCCCACTTTTTTTTCCAATTGATTTAGGGTATCTGGTTTTATGTTGAGGTCCTTGATCCACTTTGACTTTAGTTTTGTGCAGGGTGATAAATATGGATCTATTTTCATTTTTCTACATGTAGACATCCAGTTGGTCCAGCACCATTTGTTGAAGATGCTGTCTTTTTTCCATTGAATGGAATTGGCTTCTTTGTCGAATATCGAGTATTCATAGGTGTGTGGATTTATTTCTGGGTCTTCTATGCGGTTCCATTGATCCTCCTTTCTGTTTCTATGCCAGTACCATGCAGTTTTTATTACTGTTGCCCTGTAGTACAGCTTGAGATCAGGAATGGAGATACCTCCAGATGATCTGTTGTTGTACAGGATCGTTTTGGAAATTCTGGGTTTTTTGTTTCTCCATATGAAGCTGAGAATCTTTTTTTCAAGGTCTGTAAAGAATTGAGTTGGTATTTTGATGGGAATTGCATTGAATCTGTAGATTGCTTTTGGCAGTATGGCCATTTTCACAATGTTAATCCTACCAATCCATGAGCACGGGAGATCTTTCCATCTTCTGATATCTTCTTCAATTTCTTTCTTCAGAGACTTGAAGTTTTTCTCAAACAGGTCTTTCACTTGCTTGGTTAGGGTCACACCAAGGTACTTTATGTTATTAGTGGCTATTGTGAAGGGTGTTGTTTCCCTAATTTCTTTCTCAGCCTTTTTGTCTTTGGTATATAGGAGGGCTTCTGATTTTTTTGAGTTGATTTTGTATCCTGCCACTTTGCTGAAGGTGTTTATCAGCTGAAGGAGTTCTCTGGTTGAATTTTTGGGGTCGCTCATGTATACTATCATATCATCTGCAAATAGTGACACTTTGACCTCTTCCTTTCCGATTTGTATCCCCTTGATCTCCTTTAGTTGTCTTTTTGCTCTGGCTAGGACTTCAAGTACTATGTTGAAGAGATATGGGGACAATGGACAGCCTTGTCTTGTCCCTGATTTCAGTGGGATTGATTTAAGTTTCTCTCCATTGAGTTTGATGTTAGCTATAGGCTTGCTATATATTGCCTTTACTATGTTTAGGTATGTGCCTTGTATCCCTGATCTCTCCAAGACTTTAAACATGAATGGGTGTTGGACTTTGTCAAATGCTTTTTCGGCGTCTAAGGAGATGATCATGTGGTTTTTCTCCTTCAGTTTGTTTATGTAGTGGATTACATTGATGGATTTCCGTATGTTGAACCACCCTTGCATGCCTGGGATGAAGCCTACTTGGTCATGGTGGATGATATCTTTGATGTGTTCTTGGATTCGGTTTGCAAGTATTTTATTGAGTATTTTTGCGTCAATATTCATAAGAGAGATAGGCCTAAAGTTCTCTTTTTTTGTTGGGTCTTTGTGTGGTTTAGGTATTAAGGTGACTGTGGCTTCATAGAATGAGTTTGGTAGTGTTCCTTCTGTTTCTATTTTGTGGAATAGCTTGAGGAGAATTGGAATTAGCACTTCTTTGAAGGTCTTGTAGAATTCTGCGCTGAAGCCATCTGGTCCAGGGCTTTTTTTGGAGGGGAGAATGTTAATGACTGCCTCGATTTCCTTGGGAGATATAGGGCTATTCAGTCTTTCTACCTGATCTTGACTTAGTTTTGGTAGATGGAATCTTTCAAGAAAATTATCCATTTCATTTAGATTCTCAAATTTTGTGGCATATAGGCTTTTGTAGTATGACCTAATAATTGTTTGGATTTCCTCAATGTCTGTGGTTATGTCCCCATTTTCATTTCTGATTTTGCTGATCTGGATAGTTTCTCTCTGCTTTTTAGTTAGTTTGGCTAAGGGTTTGTCTATCTTGTTGATTTTCTCAAAGAACCAGCTTTTTGTTTCATTGATTCTTTGGATAGTTTTATTTGTTTCTAGTTGATTGATTTCAGCCCTTAGTTTGATTATTTCCAGCCGTCTGCTCCTTTTGGGTGTATCTGCTTCTTTTTTTTCTAGGGTTTTCAGTTGGGCCATTAAGTTGTTTGTATGTGATGTTACGAATTTCTTCTTGCAGGCACTTAGTGCTATAAATTTTCCTCTGAGCACTGCTTTCAGTGTGTCCCATAAATTTGGGTATGTTGTGCCTTCCTTTTCATTGAATTCTAGGAAGTCTTTAATTTCTTTCTTTATTTCTTCCTTAACCCAGCTGTCATTGAGTAGTAAGTTGTTTAGTTTCCATGTGCGTGTCGGCTTTTTGTTGTTTCTGTTGTTGTTGAGGTCGAGCTTTAGTCCATGGTGGTCAGATAGTATACAAGGGATTATTTCAATCCTTTTGTATCTGTTGAGGCTTGCTTTGTGGCCCACTATATGGTCTATTTTGGAAAAGGTTCCATGGGGTGCTGAAAAGAAGGTGTACTCTTTTGAGTTTGGGTGAAATGATCTGTAGACGTCTATTAGGTCCATTTGATTTAGGGATTCTGTGAGTGCTTTTATTTCCCTATTTGGTGTCTGTCTAGTTGATCTGTCCCTTGGTGAGAGTGGAGTGTTGAAGTCTCCCACTATTAAGGTATTAGGATCAATGTATGATTTAAGCTTTAATAATGTTTCATTTACGAATGTCGGTGCTCTTGTATTTGGGGCATAGATATTCAAGATTGTGATGTCCTCTTGGTGGATTTTTCCTTTGATGAGAATATAGTGGCCCTCCTTATCTTTTTTGATTAACTTGGGTTGAAAGTCTATTTTATTAGATATTAGGATGGCTACTCCAGTTTGTTTTCTGGAACCATTTGCTTGAAAAACAGTTTTCCAGCCCTTTACTCTGAGGTAGTGTTTGTCTTTGTTGCATAGGTGTGTTTCTTGGATGCAACAGAATGTTGGATCCTGTTTCCTTAACCATTCTGTTAGCCTGTGTCTTTTTATTGGTGAGTTGAGTCCATTGATATTGATAGATAATAGTGACCAATGCATGTTAGTTCCTTTTGTAATGGAGTCGATGATCTAACCCTGATTCATTGCTTGTTTTCTTTTCATTTTTGTTGGGACATTATCTGTATGCCCTGTTTTCTTGGGTGAATTTGTTTTCATTGGATTGGAGTTTTCCTTCTAGTATCTTCTGTAGGGATGGTTTGCTGTGTAGATATTGTATAAATTTAGTTTTGTCATGGAATATTTTGTTTTCTCCATCTATGTTGATTGAAAGCTTTGCAGGGTATAGTAGTCTGGGTTGACATTTGTGATCTCTTAGAGTCTCCATGATACTTGCCCAGGCCCTTCTGGCTTTCATAGTTTCTGATGAGAAGTCCGGCGTGATTCTGATAGGTCTACCTTCATATGTTACTTGGCCTTTTTCCCTTGCTGCTTTTAATATCTTTTCTTTGTTCTGTAGATTTAGTGTTTTGACTATGATGTGACGTGATGTGTTTCTTTTCTGGTCTAGTCTATTTGGAGTTCTGTAGGCCTCTTGTATATTTATGGACATCTCTTTCTTTAAGTTGGGAAAATTTTCTTCTATGATTTTCTTGAAAATATTTTCTGGACCTTGGAGTCTGGAGTCTTCTTTTTCGTGAATTCCTATTATTCTTAGATTTTGTCTTTTCATAGCATCCTTGATTTCTTGGATATTTTGTGATTGGAACTTTTCTGATTTTACTTTTTCTTTGAGAGAAGTATCCATTTCTGCAAGTGTGTCTTCAGCTCCAGAGATTCTCTCTTCCATCTCTTGTATTCTGTTGGTGATGCTTACTTTTGTGGTTCCTGATCTTTTCTCCAAGTTCTCCAGCTCAAGGGTTTTCTCATTTTGTGTTTTCTTTATTGATTCTAATTCTGTTTTCATGCCTTGCACCATTTCTTTCATGTCTTTGAATTTGGATTCCTGTCTCTCTACGATGGCCTCTATTTCTTTTTTCATTTCCTTCTTATATGCCACTAATTTTTCCTCTACGTGTGTATCTATTTGTTTGTCTATGTTTGCCTGTGTTTCTTTAAGGATATTGTCTATTTCTTCTTTCTTTGCCTCCAATTCACTGGCCATCTCTTTGAAAGACTTGTTCATTTCCTCCTTATGAGCCTCAAATAATTGGGCAAGCATGGCTTTAAAATCATTTTCCTGTGCTTCTGCTGAATTGGTGTATCCATCGATTTTGGGGTTTGCTGGTGAAGTCATGATGTCCTGATTTATGTTGGAAGTGTTCTTTCGCCTACCTCTGGCCATTGGCTTATCTGAAACCTTCCCTGTTTGTTTTTGGATTCTGCAGATCAGACTGGTGCTGTCTCTCTCTGGTGTCTGGAGAGTTCTTCAGGAAGCTGAGCACTCTCAGTGTGTGCTGAGGACTAGCTGTACCTGTGGGAGGAAAGTACGCAGGCGCAAACGGGGCAAATGCAAGCGTGTGTGTGCGCGCGCGTGCGTGTGTGTCTGTGTGTGTAAGTGTGCGTGGATGAGTTTCTCGAGGGACAGAGTGATGGCTAATGTTGAACCCTTGAGTGTGTGGGAGGGGCTCTGTACTGTATATGTCGCAGGCGCTAATGATGATCGCAGCGCAATTTCTGGTATTAACTGTCTTAGCTCCTCAATCAGGCCCACAGGGCAGGAACTTCAATGTCCCTAGTGCCCCTCTGTTTCCCAAAGTGGGTATGTGGGTGGGAGGGGGTTCGATGCCTGGCTTCTGATTTAGAAGGACCCAGGATCTGGGGAACTGCAGATTCTCAAGGGTGCACTCACTTACAGGCAGGTCTCTTGGCCGAGATCGTGGTATCCGGGGCTCTCTGCTCTCTGGTCTGGCCCTGCTTCTTTGATGTGTTCTGCCAGTTCTGTGCTGCTGTCACTGCCAGGTTCTGAGGTCTTGCTGCAGCTGGAGATTTCAGGGTGGTCACTTCAGCAGGGATGGGGTAATCAGGCTCTCTGTTCTCTGGTTTGGCCCTGGTTAGTCTTAAACTGGAGGGCTGTGGTGCCCC
Organism: Meriones unguiculatus; assembly: GCF_030254825.1. Classification (NCBI taxonomy): domain Eukaryota; kingdom Metazoa; phylum Chordata; class Mammalia; order Rodentia; family Muridae; genus Meriones; species Meriones unguiculatus. The sequence goes on along the minus strand of NC_083349.1, from coordinate 153,006,919 downwards.
GCCAGTTCAGTACTGCTCCGCTGCCACGTCCTGCTGTAACTGGAGACTGGCTTGCTAGTCCCAATGCTTTCTGGGAAGTCCTGGGATCTCTTCGTTGTGCTCTTCAAGCTTGGGAGGCCCAGTGCCTGGTGTGTCCAGGTTGTATGACGTTTCTGCCTGGTTTCGGTGAGTATATAGCGTATTCTCTGTCACTGTGGGATTGGGCGGGTTGTACCGTCAGTGATGGCGATCCTGCGGAGCTAGTATGGTGTCTAGCAGATTCGCGCCCTGGGAGGATGGTGCAGCCGCTGCGCGAATCTGGGACTCCGGGGTACGTACTGCTGGCTTTTGTCTGCCGCTAAAGTGGTTGGGGCTCCGTCTCAGCGGTTGTATACCCCAGGCAGTTAGGTCTGCGCTGAGAAAGATGAGTCCGCTGTGCCGCTGTGCTGAGGAGGAAGGAGGTCTGGGGGAAGGGAGTGCAGCAAGAACAAAGGATCTTTTCTCTCCCTCCCCAAGCAAGTCTCCGGGTGACCGGAGGCCAAAGTTTTCACCTCCTGCGATGTTCTCTGGTGTTCAGAAAGCCTCGCTGTGGTTTTCCTGGGTTGGGGGTCCTTCCATTCTCCAACTCAGAAGATCAGGTATCCCACTGCTCAGAAACTGTGTGTGCTAGTCGCCATCTTGGCTCCGCCCCCCGATAATATACTTTCTATCCTGTACAGAGAAGACGTAGTGTGCTAGTTGGTTTCAACAACATTGTGACAAACTGTCACAGAAACTGCTTGAGAGGGGATGGGTTTCTTTTGGCTTCCTATAAGGGGTGTCATCAATGTCATGGTAGGAAAAGCATGGTGCTTAAGGATCTGTTATAAGGAGCTTGCTAATAATCCAGCTGGAACTACAAGTAGACACACACTCCCAAACAGGCCCTTGGAGGCCTATGTCCCAAATTTTCAGAATCTCTCCACATAGTCCTCCTCTCTGGAGAATGCATAGTGTTCAGACACTTAAGCCTCTAGGAACATTTCTTACTTAAATTGTAATATTGGGCAATAGGCAGAAATACTTGTGTCGAGGGTAGTCAATTGGACTATTCACTTTGGATGTTATATCAATGTTTTCAATATTTCCAGACTGTTGTCTACAATGAGGGTTGTACCCATGAATTTATTTTCTTGTTGGTTTTAATTTATTTTTTATTATTTACAGTTTATTTACTTTGTATCCCAGCTGTGACCCCTTCCCTAACCCCTCCCAATACTTCCCTCCCTCCTCTCCTTCCATGCCTGTCCCCAAGTCTACTAATAGGGGAGGTTCTCCTCCCCTTTCCTCTGACTCTATTCTATCAGGTATCATCAGAGCTGGTTGCATTTTCTTTCTCTTGGTCTGGTAAGGCTGCTCTCCCCTGAGGAGGAGGTGATCAAAGAGCCAGCCCCTGTGTGCAAGTCAGAGACAGTTCCCATTACTAGGGAACCTATTTGGAGACTGAACTGCCATGGGCTACATCTATGCAGGGGTTCCAGGCCATCTCCATGAGTGGTCCTTGGTGGAGTATCAGTCTCAGAAAAGACCTCTTCACCCAGATTTTTTGGTTCTGTTGCTCTCCTTGTGGAGCTCCTGTCCTCTCCAGGTCTTTCTATCTCCCCTTCTTTCATAAGGAGGATCCTGGGTAAGATGATCAATCTTCACTCAGAAAGGCAAACGGGACAGACATAGAAAGAGGGAGACCCAGCAGTGTATCAAAGCAGAATCTGAGACTCATAACCAAACTTTGGGCAGAGTGCAGGAAATTTTAGGAAAGAAGGGGGGGGGGAGATAGTAAGACCTGCAGAGGACAGGAACTCAACAAGGAGAGCAACAAAAAATATGACACGGGGATCTTATATGAAACTGACACTCCAACCAAGGACCATTTATGGATATAAACTAGAACCTCTGCTCAGGTGTAGCCCATGGCAGCTCAGTATCCAAGTGGGTTCCCTAATAAGGGGAACAGGGTCTGTCTCTGACATGAACTCAGTGGCTGACTCTTTGATCACCTTTGCCTGAAGGGGGAGCAGCTTTGCTAGGCCACAGAGGAAGACAATGCAGCCAATCCTGATGAGACCTGATAAACTAGGGTTAGATGGAAGGGGAGGAAGTCCTCCATTGTGGGTGGACTTGGAATGAGGCCTGGGAGGAGATGAGGGAGGGAGGGTGGGATTGGGAAAGAATGAGGGAGGTACAGCTGGAATAAAAAATAAAATAAAATAAACTGTAATCAATACAAAAAATAAAAATTAAGAAAAAGGAAAAAAAAAAGAGGGAGAAAAGAGGGAACATGACAGAAGCTTACCACAGAGGGCCTCTGAAAGACTCTACCCAGCAGGATATCAAAGTAGATGCTGAGACTCATAGCCAAACTTTGGGCAGAGTGCAGGGAATTTATTTTTTTAAGTTTCTTCCTCTTATCTCATATATATATAAATATATATGTATATATATGTATGTATATATGTATATGACAGTCACAATAATTTTGCTCATCAGATTTAGACAATATGATCCTATCAATGCAATAAAGCAGTCACATAGTGACAGATCAAGAGTTTTGAAGGTCGTTTAGGAAGAAAGCCAGAATTAGAATCAGTGTGTTTTCCTCACTGCTGAGTTGACTATAAGCTACAGCTACTTAGTAAGACAGAGGAATTAGAAAAAAAAAAAAAAAAAAAAAAAACCTTGCACATTAAAAAGTGCTTACTAGTTTTCAGAGGAATATAAAGTAGCTGGCATTAAGAGATTGCTGGAGAAGCAAGAGTTCCGGCTACATATAATCATTGGATCAAGTCGAAAATAATTCACTGTCATTCTGCAAGACCCATCCATCTTCTCTCAACACTAATCTACCTTCTGCTACTTAAATGGAGACAGGCTAGAGATCATCACCCCAACATCCATCAAGCCTTCCAGAGGAATTAATTGTTCTGGTTCACTGGGGATATAATATTGGATTTGACTTTTGGCCTAGACCTTAAATGCAAAGTAGTCTCCCTTCCATGTGTTAGGGAACTTCGGTAGGGAGCCTGTTCGATGCCAGTGTTTGTGTTGTTTGTTTCAGTCAACAGGGCAGGAGAGATGGCTCTGTGGGTAAATCACTCACCAACAAGCATGAGGACCTGGGTTTGGATTCCTAAAATTAACATAGAGTAAGAAATCAAGGCTCAGTCTGTAATGTCAGCATGTGGGTTGTGAGAGCCGAGGTAGATGGAGATGAAAGAACCCTCAGAAATGATGCAGGTTGGCAAGGTAGCCTCGTGAACACAGCAGTGATAAGTAAGCGACACTGTCTCATACGTAGGTGGCAACCAGGAAAAATACTTGAGGCTAGGTGAAAAGCATATTGCAGTATTTCTATTTGCCAAAGCTTTTTTTAATTTCTCCCACTATATCTAAGAGATTTCTAATGTATCAATTTAATTTGCTTTAGATGCCACTAAATCTCAATTTCAGTTATGCTCTCAAACAATTCATTTTGCTCTAAGGTGTTCAAATATTTTATTTTTGTGTTGTTATGTTTCTATAAATATTATTTTCTGAATCTGTCTGCTTTCTGTGTATATAATTTAAATATATATTATGTGCATTTAAATATAATTATATGCATATATTGCATTTTCATTACAATCCTGTATAATCAATATAATTATTATCTTCATTGTGCACATGAGTTATTTCCTACACAGGAAAACATAATTAGCATTTGGAGGCTTAGGAAACATCCAGTAGAGCAACTCCCTCAGATATTTCTATTAACTTCCTAAGAGCTTTTCTCTCAGTCAACACACTGACTTTCCTAGAAGAGGTATGGCAAGGTCAAGGATTCGATTGACTGTAAATCTGTTACTTCTATGTCTGATTTATTGATATCTCAGTCAGTGGCTATGAAAGACTAAAGATCATCTTAAAGAAGCCAGGAACGACTAAATCTATTGATACAGGAGAGCTTGTGAGGCAAGTCAAGGAATGAATGTCATTTAAGGTTTTGAGCTGTAATTCTCTTTTGTTGCTACTATGCTGTTCCATCAGAAACAGCCAGCTTGGTCCCAGCTGCTGGATCCCGAGTAGTACTGTATCCTTTAGTACCAGCCACTTGATCACACTAGCAACCGCTAGAATGGCCATATCTCATCGGCTGCTGGATTTCATTTCCTCACATGAAAGAGTAATCCTGCCTTGAATCTAGTCACAAAATTAATTCTGAACACCTCCCTTGCAGGGACTTCCCATGGTCGGTTTCAGTTGTATATGCTTTAACAAGTACAGCTTATTAGGAGACACAAGCCCGCAAAAGACATGTCAAGTGTAAAGTGATTTATTAATAATTTTCCTCAAGATGCAGGTATTTCATTTATGAGAACCTTTTATTTAGGAACTCTTTAGATATTGATTTTCTGAATTTGGAACTATATTATCGATCCTATCTATGATCCTTAACTCAGTAAGCACATTATGAATGTTAACAATAGGCAGTTTTCGTACTGTAGATAACTAATAGAGTTTGCAGACTTTTATGTTGTATGTTTACTTGGATTTTGTTAGTGGTGTTTTCTTTTTTTTCTTGGATATTTATTTTACATGAGTGGGTACATATGAATGATTTATTTCTTCATTCTCTGGTGTTTGATCATGGCAGTTACAGCCATCAGATGGATGTCAGTCATCATTGGATATGAATGAGTATTGCCACAGACCAGCTAGGTAATCTCTGAGAAGTTATTTAACCTTCCTAAAACTCTGTATATCATGTCCTACTTCACTTCCTTATTATTTTGATAAAATATTCTGAACACAAAAGCATCCTCTGGAATAAGAAAGAATTTATTTCTCTTAAAAGTTCCCAGGTCACAGTCTTTCACTTGAGACACTGAGGCAGGAACTCAAGGCACGAATCTGAAAGCAGAGACTAAAGCAGAGGCCACAGAGGAATGCAGCTTAGTGGCTTGCTCCTTCTGGATCGGTTAGCTAACTTGCTTCTACAGGTCAGGTTCATTTGTCTAGAGATGGCACAGCCAACCATGGTCTGGGCTCTCCTACATCATCAATTAGCAATTTGAAAAATCCCCCACAACCATGGCTCCAGGATAATCTGATATGGGCAAATCTGCAGTTGAAGTTTCCTCTTACGGTGATTCTAGGTTCGTATCAAGTTGACAACTGAACTATGACACATTTCATTACAAGAGGTAATATCTGCCAGTCTTTCGCCTCAACCATCTTAATAAACTGTTCTCCATACTAGAGCCTAGAGTCTAGGAAGGCTTCAGTCCTGTATGACAAAGGCCCCTTCATTTGTCTTAATGCCAGTTTGACAATTATAGAGCATTAATTATGTGCATGTTCTGTTCATGGAGGACAAGGCAGGACTGATGATGTGAAGACTACAGCTTACTGGGAAATTAGGAGAAACCCAAATAAAATATACTCATAGTAAAAGTCACAGATATGTTGAGCAGCTCACAGACTGAAGCTGTGGCAGGTGTGGGGGTATGCTATGTAGAAACTGTATGTCCAGAAATATAAAGACTGAGAGAATTCTTCAACAATTAGGATCTGGAATGGCTTGTTTGGCATCAGTTTAGGGAGTGAAAAACAGGGAGCTACGCCCGCTTAGACAGCTGTGAAGACAGAAGACTTTGATGTCATATAAGACAAATTTTCCTTTGCTCACCTCCTGCCATTATCTGTCTCCCTTACTTTCTAAGGAGCCAATTACAATTCTCACTCTATACACGAGGAGATCATTTAACAGGTGGCCTGTGGGTAGGAAAATTGAATATGAAATTTTCAACATTTTCAAAATATCTTAAGTCAGTTAAGAAGCTCTAAAAATCAAACAAACAAACAAACAAAAAACCCAAGACTAGAGAGATGGTCTAGAGAGATGGTAGAGGAGTAAGAATCAAAGAGGAGCAGATTCTGGTTCATAGGACCAATGTGAGGAAGCTGATAATTGTTTGTTACTCTGGTTTTAGCAAATCTGAGCTGCTTCTGGCTTCTCAGTTCTGTAGATGTGTGTACATATCCCCATATAATTATGCATGTGTGCATGCATACATATAGACATACATACAGATACAGATAGACATAATTTAAAGCAAAACAACTTAAAAGTAATGTCACATAATAATTTTGAAGTTAGAAGGGTTTTGCTTTTTCATTCATTAATTTATTTAATCAGTTTACAGCCTGATTGCAGCCCCCTCCCTCCTTCCCTAACAGTCCTGTCTTCCTTACATCTGCCTCCCCACATGGCTCCTTTTTATACTTCATATGATTCGAGAGGTAAGGGCTTACAACTACCTTTACATTAGTTATAATAGTGAAAATAATAATAAACTGTAGTTACCTGTTTATCTAAATCTCACTAGGCCAAAATATATAAACACAATATGATTTTACTCATACATGTTTGACTTCTCATTAAGGAATTTTTTCTATCATTATCACAAATTATACAGAACCTATACTTAAACTATGATAAGAAGGCAGTGGTTCTAAAAGATGAATATCTAACAATTCCAAATGCACATGATGTCCATACATAGTCCTTGAACATTGTTAAAATATACCTCTTCATAAACACCTATAAATATTCAAACTTGGGAAGAAAACCAAGTAATTGTCATCATGAAATTGCTGAGAAGAACTGACAAAGTCAGTCCCCAGAGGCACCAGACTAACAGAATATTGTTTGAGGAGTCCAGTTCATTGTCTTCCACAGCTCCTCATAGCAGCCCAGCACAGCCGTCAGCTTTACTTTCTTTGTGTTTGCTCTTTTTAGGGTCTTAAAATAGACCTTGGTGAAGCCAGCTGTTCATGAAACAGGATAGAGAGAGGGAGAGGAAAGAAAAAGCTAGCTCAGGAAAGCACGGCGTCTGGCTTAGGCTCTGCATAGTTGCTTTACTAATCAATATCACGGTAATTAAAATCGCTTGTGATTAATGGGCTGGTGTTCAGGTAGGGCTTTGTTGTCTGCAAAACCATTTCACAATCTATTTTGTCTAACTGCCCAGCAGGAACAAGCCCCAAATCACCAGGCTAACTTTTGTCCTTAATTTTCATTTGAACTATTCTTGTCTACAGAAATACTTTGCCTTAGGATGCAATTGTAGGTTTTTCCATTTTGAATATGAAGAAAAATCCCGTTTTCTCAAAAGTAGACTCAAACTAAAATTCACAGGTTGCCACTTAATCTGCCGACAGTTCATTGACTACAAGTTCTTTGTAGCAGAGAGTCTCCTGAGATATCAGGGGACTCTGACAGGCTATATCCATAATGTTTGTGACCCTAAGGTAGGGTCTATTTGCATTAATTTTATCCACGAGACACAGTAATCAATAATAGTATTCTCTTTTTATCTAACCAACTATGAATAGGAATCTAAATCTTGAGTTTTAATCCTGATCTTGGATTAATTAAGTCATGGGGTTTTCACACACACACACACACACACACACACACACACACACACACACACAGAGAGAGAGAGAGAGAGAGAGAGAGAAACATATCAGGTACACAAATGCCTTATATTTTAGAAAGGCACGTCCTGGAATGAGGCAGCTGAAAAACCATTACCTGCAGTTACTTACATAGCCCCAAATGCTTAAAATAAATATTACTTCTCCACTATGTTACATGTCTGCTATTTCTTTTTACTTCACAAATTCAACAAGTAATACTTTTATAGCATTTACAGCCGATGAAGCCTCAAAACAACTTTAAACGCCGAGATCCTTTTGAAGATGGCTTCATCAGAAAACACTTTATAGAATCTGAATTTGAAGTTCTACTCACTGAGCATCAGTGAATAGCCAGGTATTTAAGGCAGGATTTTAATTAAATTCTTTGAAAATGATTTTAACATTTATTTCTAAGCTCTAAATTCTCCCTTTATAGTTCTTTGAAATATTTTTAATAAGACAAAGACTATCAGGTGGAAATAGCATAGCTGTAAGAAGTTTATTAATATGATTCTTATTAATTTAATGGTACTTTTAATAATTTTAAAGGACAATATTGTAAAGTGTGACCTACGCAGAAACCCAAAAGAACCTGCAAATAATTCTTCTACACCCTCAGCAGAACATACAGGTACCGTGTTAGAGTAGGTTAGAACAGCCTGACTAAACTCACGGCTGCTGGGGGCAGGCTCTACAGCTGTATGTAGTAGCTTGAGTAAGAATGCCTGTTTGAACTCTCACCTGTTTGAACTCTAGGTCCCCAGCTGGGAAGGATTAGGAAGTGTGGCCTTGTAAGAGGGGGTGACTGACTATTTGAGCTTTCAGAAGCTCACATCACTCCCAGTCTCTCTTCACCTCTCTCTCTTCCTTTTTCTCTCTCTCTCTCAGATGTAAGCTCTATGCTGTTCTTGCTGCAATGCCTTCACTCCCCCATCATGGAGTCTAAGCCTCTAACTTGCTGAAACTATAAAATCTAAATTAAACAAGTGGTGTATCATTCCAGCAATAGAAATGTGACCACCAGAAAGATCTGTTTAGAGAAACCTGGCAGAGAGATCACTACCTGGATGGCGACGTCATTACATCTCTACCTGGGAAAGAGAACATCTGAAGAGGTATATGTTTTGGATCCCAACCTTAGAAGTGAAGGGTTTGCTCAGGCTAGAGTTCACACTGTCATATTCCATGGAGGGATAAAGGAAGAGGGAATTTCCATGTGAGAACATAAGTAGTTTTGAACCCTAGGGAGGAAACACTTCTTTGATCTTATCTGTCTGCAAGTCAATCAATTTCATGCCTTTAAATGGCTCTCGGAGAAGTTTCTGAAATGAAAAAAATGTCATTTTATATATTATATTATTTGCAATATTTCCCCCTCTGTACAAGAATACTTCAGGAAAGAGACATGTTAATGGCAGTGGTTCTGATTGTTGACTATAAATTATATAATTATACAATTCAACATGAAATAAAAATTTAGAAAGCACCATATACAATATTAAATTTAAATTTTATGCTAAGAAACAGATTTTTTTTTTTTTACTAATCATCTTAATAGTGTTAAAGAGTGGTTTGTGCATAATTTTAAACCATTTCTACTCAGGTCTAAGTTTTTCTTCCTCCAGAGTAAAGCTAAGAGGGAACTTTATTCTACCTACTGTCATCCTGCATTTTGATGCTCTGCATGGCAATGGCAGATAGTTAAGCATCATGTTCAGGTCAATTTCTTAGCCTCTTGGCTCCAAGTCCACCTATGAATTTAAAATGTGGGAAGACTGATGGGAAATGACACCCAGTTCAAAATAGGATCCCAGAAGAATAGAAGAGAAAGAGAAATCTACTTTAGAAATAAATGATGTGTCTCCCTATCCACCAGCCTCATCTACATGGCAGCTAGAGACATTTTCTGATTACTTAATGCCATGAGGCACTAAATGAGAAGTCCTGAAATGACCAGAGACAGTGGTCAAAAAACATTTATCTAGTGAATAAGACCCTTGGCTGCTGCCTTATTACTACTTAGAATCAGTGCCTGGAATTCTTTTCACTTCTGCTGCTATGTTATTATTTATTTCAACGCAGTATCCTGAGGTACAATAGATCATGGTACAATGGAGGTGATCATGTTTCCTGATTTGCCTTTTGAGATCTCTAGAATCTTACTTGTTTTTCCTGCACACCTGGACGGAGTAAAACACCTGAATCTTCTTTTTCTCTCTTCCCACAGAATGTGCTGCTCTGGGGGAATGATAGAGAGACAAATCAGGGCCCACTGAGGATCACAAGACAGACACAAAGGGATGCATGGCTCATGGTGGCCAGGCTCAGAAGCTGTTCACACCTGTTCCAGGAGGATAGAAACCACCTTGTGGAAACCAAGTGCACCTGTATGCAGAACCATCCCTTTTCCCAAAGAGTAGAGGTTACAGTGGCTCTTCCTGCTTCCTCTCTGGCTTGTGGGTCTTGTTTATAACAAATGGGTCCAGGAAAAAGTGTCTTTGCTCTTTCCCCGGCATACTCAGAACTACACTCCCAGCTCTGTTCAAAAGAGGCCCAGGAGCCTCTTAGAGTCTCACTTTTAAGCCTTATTTTGTGTGAACCTGCAAACCATTGGGATTGTAGGCAAGACCTTCCACAGTTTATGTTTATATGTATATATATTTATATGTTATATGTATATATATTTATATATATATAACTGTATATAAAAACTGTATATATAATAACTGTACACATATGTATGTTAGTGTTGTTTACTTGAGAAAAAATATCATTCTATAAAAGGAGTATAAAGAAGAAAAGAGTCAAGTGATCAATATTTGGATGAAAATTACATTTCTGGAAAGAAAACCCTGTTTACCACAGTATGTTTAGGCTGTCATTACTATGGAGAGAATGGAATGTAGTTAGTTCAGAACCAAATTATCATAGGTCCTCTTCATCCTCATCAGCAGCCATTTATTGCCTTCTCCGTTGGTAAATTTGTTTTTATGCAGATGGAAAGGGGCGTTTGATGCTTTCATTTTCAGACCTGCGCAGAGAAAGTTGTTGTACTGGGCTCTTCCCAGTGTTTCCCTCCAACTCCACATGGTAACCTTGCTGGGAGCCCTCCAGGACCAGCTGCCTCTATGAGTCTCTTAGTCCTCCTCCTAACACTGGGTTCCCTGCTCTGGATGCATTTAGCACCCATGTTCCACTTGGGAAATTAGATTGTATAGGTTTTGCACAGCAGTGAGCATGAATGGAATGTGGATACAGGAAGGCACTCCACTTGTCAGACTACCTCAGTTCACTCTGCTACAAAAGCAGAAAGAAAACAGCCATCATGCTGCAACATGGAATCCAATCCGCATTTTCCTTTAACGGGAGATGGCATCTGTGTACATGGTCGAAGTATTTTTCCCTCTGCCTGAAATGACCAATGAACTATGTTCAGCACCACTATTTGAGAAAAAACTGAGGTGAAAAATAAAACAAAGCTGTTGTGCAGAACAAATTTTAAGGATTTGGCAGCCAACCAGATGGATAAAACTGGGTGTGGCTCATGTTTTATGTCTTTTTGTTCTCCTTAATAACTAACAAAGTAACATTTTTAGTCTTTGTAGTACCGACTTGAAAAGACAATGTGTGGAACCAAACAGAAGTGAGGTGGTTGTGGGACAATGATGCTACATTCCCAGGAGATAACAGGAATGTTGAAGCTTACAGTATACGAAAAGGAACTGGCTTCGGAGGAAGGCATCTTTTCTGCATAGCAATCATTCTAATTATTAGTAGAAATTATTTCACCATAAATTTAGTTTTCTAAAGGTACTGCTGCCTGCTGAGGATATTCTAGTTACTTATTGCTTCTTACCAAGGAAAAATAATTTATACAGCAGCTAAAAGCCCTGTTCAGAATATGCAGGTCATAAGGCAAGCATAAGTGATGTGGGAAGGCAGCTATGCTTCATAGACACATTCTGATGCATTTTCCTCAGTTATCTGCCTAATGAGATGGCTTCCTGCTTTTCTTTCTTTCATTTTCTTTCTGCCCTGCGTGCGTTGGCATCTTTCAAGACAAGATCAAGGGTAGTGGGTATTAGAGGTGCATAAATTCTGTTGGACAAAGCATGTATACCAACCTGAATGTACTAACTTCGTAAAGCTAGAGCACTCTAGTCTAAGAACCCGAAAGCTTTCATGGACTCTTTTTTTTTTAAATGAGTTAATACACAGTAAAAAGAGAATTTACATTCTTATTAGAATTCTTATGTAAAAGACCAGTCCACAGGTCTGCAGTTCCAAGCCCAAGGGAAGCCACTTATTAAGACTCAGGCTGAAAATATGGTATAAGAAGAAAAGCATTTATTCCTCTAAATTGATTTTCATCTTTGCTTTGTCAATTATTATAATTTCTGCATTTGTGATGAAAGCAATAGAAGGTCATTAAGTCCCAGTGGGCACTCTTTTCTAATCTAATGTTATATGGAAATGTAGATCTGCAAATTCCATTGTTCTGTTATTAATATATGTATCAAACTATATGCTTTTGTCCAGATGAATGCAGTTTTATATTATATTTTACTCTGAAAAGTTAGGTGGCACATACTTATTAGTAAAATGTACAATTTCGATAGCTTTGTATTACCACACTAGCTTTCTGGACAGCCTAATGTTCACCTCTTGTTTTTCTCTGTGTGTGTATGTGTGTGTATGTGTGTATGTGTATTTAATTAAAATTTCCTAGAGATGGTGGGACAGCTCATTGTGAACCAAAGAAATTCCTTACTCCTCATACCTATAAATTTGCTTTTCTTTTCTTTCTTTCTTTTTTTTTTTCAATGCAGTTTATTCAGGAACATTGAACAATCCTCGGACCCTGGGGAAAGCCAGCCCACAGCTTAAATAACCTCTGGGTAGCCAACCCAGGCGTGCCACGTGGGCAATGCAGATAGGTCCACATACATGGAAGCAAGCCAGATCCTCGGCCTTAGCCAAATGTGGAGTTGTTCGTGACAGAGAGCACTCACCATCGGGAAGGTGGAAGGCGGAAACCAGCTCCATCTTTAAGACATAGCATTCCGCAGCTCTCTACAGTTCCCCCTTTTTGTTTTAGACGCATCAGGCAAGAGTAGAGGTCTGATCTCTGATATTAGAAATAAATTGGGACTTTGTACAGATGTTCATTTAGGTGTCATCCACCCAAAGAGCATCAGACCCGTCTTTTCTAATAGTTATTGGTAGAGCTGAGGGTTGAGTTGAAATTTTCTACCTGGGTATTATTTCTGTCCTAATAATCAAGACATGAGTTTGCAAGAAGTAGTGCAGAAAAAGAGAAAGCTAGGCATGAAGGTCCACAAACACATACACAATGTAAATTCTAATATTATTCACAGGTTTTGTGTAAATTTTTTGCTTTTTGTTTTGTTTTGTTTTGTTTGGAGACTGGGTCTCAATGCCTATCCCCAAATTATCTTTGTAGAACAGGCTTGTCTCAAATTCACAGGTATGTGTATGTGTTTCCTGTGTGCTGGGATTTAAGTCATAACACACCAATGCCTGGCTAATAAGTGATTTTGAAGCAGATTTATATACACTGGATATTGTTAACATATAAGTGTCTCTTTTGAATAAAATGTTTTAAATATTTATTATTTGAGGATATCATATATGTCTATCATGTATTTGGGTCATATCCATTCCAGATTTCTTCCCTCCAACTCATTCAGGTATCCGCATTGCACCCTCCATCCATCTCCTACTTCTATCTGTCCTACTTTCATCTCTTTGTTTATATGACACAGTGTCTCTCTGTATAGTTCTGACTAGCCTGTCCTTGACTACATCATGATATTTTTTTCCTAATTTCCAAAGTGCTGGGACTGTAGGTATATATTACTCTGCTTGCCTAAAAGCAGCTTTTTTATTTTAATGCACAATTTTCCAGTATTTACCTATATTTTACAAAATCAGGGCACTTAAGGCAGAAATGCGCTGTTTGAATTTCTACATATTCTATTTGGGTCCTCTTACATCGGTTGCTCTTACATTTATAATTGCTCTACTAATGGATATAAAGGTCTATATATTCCATATTCTCATATTCTTTTCAACTTTCATTGCCCATGGGTCTTTCAGTACATATCAATTAACTTTTTTATAAATTACTTTTCACAGTAAATGTGTTCTTCCTGTCTTCCCTATACCTAGCCAATCCTCCCATGTCCACAACACTGAAAGGTTCCTTTTCACTCTTCCAGGGTGTTCATGCAGAGAATTGATTTGTCAAAAATCAGAGATTAGCAGTCTGTTAAAGAAAACCAATGACTGACTTTCAGGGAAGTTAAAAACCCAGATCCTTTGTGTCTTAGTGTGATCAATCTTGCAGTGTTTTGTTTTTTCCAATTGTGTCATTTCATATATCTTATCTCATAAACATACCACGGGTATGCTTAAACATTTAAAATTAAAATTCCATGTCCTCAGTTTCAATAGCAACTTTGGGTGAGTGGGGGTGGGAACCAAGGGTCACATGTTACAGGGAGTGCTGTAAAGGACCATGCTGGTACAGTATGTTTCCATCGTCACCCCAAACCTCCTGTAGAGGAGCAGCCCCACTGCAGAGAGATGCTCCAGCGCACTGCCTTCATTAAACATGTAACACAATTTTAATTGTCATGGTAGCTTCTAGAAAAGGTTTTTCAAAAGGGGAACAGGTAAATGTAACTTTAATGATTCAGTTTATTATATAGTAGGTCCAGATTTGAACTCATTTGTTCCTTGGTGGTGTTTGGGAGTAAGTAAAGGGTAAGAGAACTATTTTCCCATGTAACCAACATTAGAAAGATAAAATTTAGATTATTTTAACTGTATGTCTTCAAACTCAAGTCTACATTTTAACTTACAGCATTTATCCGTTGGATACCAGTATTTCATTGAGAACACTTGATTGGATTTAGGTTACAGAAAAGTCAGGGCTGAAAGAGTGAAATTACATGCTTAAATTAAGTTATAGACTTCCCAATATAGAATGAAGCCAGTTTTAAAACCTGATTGAATTAAAATCATCATAAAATTAAGTGGTTTCATTTCTAATTTAACTTATCCACATTCAAGCATACAGTAAGCACTGTTGCCAGTAGTGACTGTGGCAGACCTGGAGGCTCCATTTGGTCTGGAGTTGAAGGTGGATTCTAATTGAGAATAACATTTTCATTTTGTATCTCCCATTTTTTTCCAGATCCACACATCTTTTTCTCTTTCCCTGGAAACACACCCTCAAAAAGAAACATATGCCCAAATCTTTTAGGCCTGACTCTGCTTCTGAGGTACCTGACCTAGGACAGTAGTTTTTTCCATCTCTTCTATTAAAGTTAATATATTTCATTTACTATATGTAGGCCTTTTTGTATATACTACTACACTTCACTTAAATATGGAGTAGGGGAATTTCAACTATTATGATTGTCTTCCCTTTTCGTTGAAATTATTTTTCCATACCATATGTTCAGGTTACAGTTTTCCTTCCCTCATCTTCTGCCTGATCCTTTCCATCTCCCCTTCTATGCAATTCCACTCTTTCTCATTAGGGAAATAAAAAAAAAAAAAACAGAAGAAAGACAAAAATAGTTAATTAACAACAACAAAAGGAAAAATAGCACAAGAAACACATAGACTTGCAGACACACACACACACACACACACACACACACACACACACACACAGAGGGAGAGAAAGAATGATCACCAAACCACAAAATTGAAAACAATGATATGCAAGCAAAAGGCCAGTAAAGGTAAAAATTGCCCAAACAATGCGATATGAGACAAAACTTCAAAAGTATCATTAATTTAATTTAGTGTTGGCCATCTACTGCTGGGCCTTTGGCTTTCCCTTGAAGGTGCCCATCAAGACTCTTTGGGAGAAAACTAGTTTCTCCTTTGCAAGTGGTTGTCAATTGGAGATAGTTCCTTGGTTAGGGATAAGGGCTAATGTCCACATCTACTCTCAGCCCTGGGACCCTATGTGGCTTACACCTGTGCATGTTCCCACAGTCTCTGTGGCTATCGTGCCTTTCTTTAGAGAGTTTGTTAGATGTGAAGGTTGAGAGTAACGTTGTTCTAAGCATTCATGTTTGTTGCTCATTTGTTTTTATATGTTTTATTTTTAGAATATTACTTCAATTACTGTGGTTTAAGTA
The DNA here is from genome assembly GCF_030254825.1 of Meriones unguiculatus. Taxonomy (NCBI): domain Eukaryota; kingdom Metazoa; phylum Chordata; class Mammalia; order Rodentia; family Muridae; genus Meriones; species Meriones unguiculatus. The sequence continues at coordinate 152,991,257 of NC_083349.1, read as the reverse complement.
GTTGTTAAAGTATGATTTTACTACTATATGAATTACACAGTTGCTGTCCATAGTATTTTGTAACTGTAAGAAACATTAAATGGACCGTGCCCCTGCTAAGCATGGTTTTGAGCAGCTGGAGCAGAACAATGCTAAGTATAAAAGATCAAGTTGCAGCTTTTCTTCACTCCCCTTCCACTAACAAGACCCAAGAGTCAAACCGCAGTTATATTGGATGTGTCATCTAATAAAGAACATATAATAACTGAACAGGACATGATTTTCATTATTGTCAAATATACCTACTGAAAAAAAAAAAAAAACAAAAACCTGTACGTAGGTGAAGAAAAAGAAAGGTGTAACCAGCTGGAGCGGGACATGAAAATAACCCGCAGTCACAGAAGACCAGGGTTCACACTGACCACACATAAGTGGCCACTTCTCCGCAGAGTGGCTATGCCTCACTTCTTGAGTGCTTTCATTCACAGGCATGGGATTTCTTTAGTGCTCATGTTTCAGAAGGAAAAAATTATGGACACAGGAGAATGAATAGGAGTCTTAAAATCACGTATCTTTATCTTATTGAACCTCAGCCATACATAAACATAAGATATCCATTATAAATGGAGAGATAGGTAGGTAGATAGACAGATAGATAGATAGATGGATAGATAGATAGATAGATAGATAGATAGATAGATGACAGATAGTGTTTAACAAACGTTATGTTCAGTTTTGTGTTCATTGTTTTCTAGAGATTCACTGAGAATTAACACAGATATAATTAGCACACAGCTCTAAAAATTATTTCTGCCAACAAAGGACAGCAACTGTAATCACAAGAAAAGATTCCTGAAATATTCAAAACTGATGAATCTGAAGAAGTAAAATGGGTTGGTAAGACTCTGAAAAAAAGAATCCAGAGGAAAAGAAAACATTGAAGGTCTGTGTGGTGTGCTTGTGGCATGCTTGCTCATGGTCCACGGTGACCAGGGAGACAGGTCCATTGAGAATAAGAGGAGTTATTTCTCAGAGTTGGTTATAGTGTCTGAAAACAGAAAGAATTGTATCTGCGTGTTAATTTCATGGGGTCAATAGGATCAAACATTTGTCTGGAAGTTTTGCCTCAGAAAGAGTCAATTTATGGCTACTGTTACTGTTTTTCTTTTTTTCTTCTCCTCTTGATAAGATAAAATATGCCAAAAAAGCAAATTAATCGAGCAGTGGTTTGTTTTAGATTACCATTAAAGAGTACAGCAGAGATAAAGGCAGCAGCAGGAGCCTGAAACAGCTGGTCACATTGTATCCACTCTCTGGAAGCCAATAGTGGCGGATGCTTGCTGCTTGGCTTCCTTTCTCCTGCTAAGTAACCCTGGATCCCAGGCAGAGAGTGAAGCACCCACGGTGGCATTTTCTCCTGTGTCAGTTAATGCAGTGAGATGACCCTTCACAGGCTGCACTTGAGGCCTATTTCCCAGGTGATGCTAGCTTCTATCAGGTTGACGAGACTAAGCATTACACGCAAGAAGTGTTCACCACTTCTGTAGCTTTCTGAAACAAAAATTATGTGAATTAGTCTGCTCTGAAGGTACGGAATCTCTGACCTCTCCTGAGTCAAACCATCGTAGTCAAAGGCTTTCTGGCTATCACGTTAGTGTGAATTTAGGAGCAACCATTTGGCCTCTGCTTGAAAAGGCCAGGCCAATAGAACATTCTGTAACTGATGGGGTGTTGAGAATCCAGTTAGGGACTGCAGGCCAGCAGGCAGGCTTGCATCTCAACGTGGTTCAGCTGCTACTTGGCTCTGGTAATAGTTGTGCATACTAATGACATGTAGGGGTCCGAAACATGTAAATTCTACAAATAAAGAGGATTTTTATTGGTAAGAATTTATTTACATTTAATCAAGTGTTTCATGGTAAAAACACAGTTGTCCACTGCGAGTAGATAGAAAAATATTATGTTAATGACTAATGAGGGAACCCACTCGGTCATTTCTCTGTTCAGTGGTTCATCACGAGGCAAATGATTTTTATATTGCCAACACTTTCAGTCTTAATTTTTGGTAACTGCTTTGAGTGGTTACTATTAAGTCAAATTTTTATGATTATACTCAAGCTTCTAAAGCCAGTCTTGCCACTGTTAGATAACTGAAAATTAAAATATGTCCATTTCCTTTGTTCTGTGTGAGCATTGATAAGGTTTCTGTAATGGTTTTGGAAGTAGCATGATTAATAAGGTATCTGTTATTTATTTTTCATAATAACTTAAAGGGAACAGATAAAACTGGCCGGAAATATACCTCTTATCATATTTATTCTTCACAGTAACTTACAAGGGAGTGAAAAAAACCTGATCAGAAGTGCATACTCTGTTATCAGTTAAATCTTGGGGCTCCTGATTTTCTTGCGATGTCCATGGCTTGTCCTGCTCCATCTTTAGGCTACTAGCCACCTAGCCGTCTTTCAGGGTGAGCCTCTTTGACTGACACCCCCAAGACCCTCTCCAACTAGCTTCATTTTTACTCCTAGGACTTGTAGCCACTTAATTTTTATTTGCCTATCCCCTTAGGTCTTAGGTGACACCAGTCATGCTGTAAGGCCAGGGACATTGTTGGAACACCTGCCATATCTCTGGCACCTGAAATTGCGCTTGTCTCAGAGTACACAAAAACTTGCAAAAGTAAATGTTTTCAGTTTCTATGAAGCTGCCGTTTCTTTTACAATAAAATTGTTTTAAATTTTTTTTTCATCTGGAACCCTGAGCATTTTTTATTTCATAGAAATAAAGTACCTTTTATGGATGAAAAAAAATTACTTTCTGAGCACTTGAGTCATCTGCCTCCACTGAAGAGGTGTCATTGTGGTTTTCATCTCCCATTCTGCCTTTGCTTGGTAGAGAATACCTAATGTTTTGCTTATATATGGTCAGGTCAGTCTTTTATTTATTTTGTTATTGTTGTCATGTTTTCATATCTTAATTGTGGGGAATTAACATACCTCCATTTGCTAAGTGCTTATTTGAGTAGAAAGTATCTCTGCTCCATCTGCAGCCCCTGACAGCAGCAGGTACTCTTATCCCTATTGTTCTCTTGGTAGTCTTACTGAACAATGTGTTTGCTTTCTTCCCTTTTAACTTTGAACCTCTGTGAACCCTATTATACAGCTACACAATAAGCTTTTCTCATGTATCTTCTATGTAGTTCTCAGGGTCATGTACTCTTATCTTCAATAAGCCAATATTTTGCATGCTCTATGGAATGACTGCATGAATTCGAGGAGGCAGTGGGGAGAAGCTTGTACAAGGCTCATGTGAGGCCCATCTATCTTCCGGATATGCAGGCCCTTGAATAAAAGAGACAAAAGATCCTGTAAGATTATTATCTTGGAAATAAAGCTTAAACCGTTGCCTGAAGAACATGATAGTACAAGGTGTCATGACATGCAGACTCGCAAAATTACTGTAGGTTGTGACATTTGATTCGCATTGAATATATGTGTGAAGGAGAGTGGGAGATATAATGCTTGATGAAGATAAAGTAAACAGAGCCTCTTTCTGAATTATACAGTGGGCCCAACAGTTATAAGAAGAAGGGAAAGAGGATTTAGAGGTAGAGTCAATATAACAGAATAAATAGGATTCAACCACCCTTGCTTGCTTTAAGTATTGCGAATGTCAGCAAATTAAGGGAAACACAGGATTTCCACTTCCAACATTTAAAAGGAAAGGAATTGAGTTTTCTCCCAAGTGCCACTGAAGAGATTGCTACCCTCCCAACACCTTTGTTTTAGCACCGTGGAATCTGTGTTGAATCTCTGACCTACATGACTGTAAGATGGTAGCTCTGCATTGTTTTAAGCCATGAACTTTGTAATATGCTATAGCAGCAGAGATAGAACACCAACACCCCTCCCCTAGGTCTTCCGTGGCAGTTCAGGCTCACAAGAACCTACTTGTTGTGTGGCTTATTCTCTTGTGGTTCAGTTGTGGCTTTCTGGAATTTCCATGTCCAAAACACTAATCAAACAAAATTACGGCGAGTCAAGAGACACCAATTGTGTATGTGTGTCATATTTGGCAATGCAAATTAATAGTGCAAATATTTTGCCATGATGTGGGTAGCTCTCCCCACATTACTTCATGTGAGGGATTGCCAAATGTCTAGGAGACTAGCTTATTTAATTTTTCCAACATCCACCTCCCTGACAACCTTTTCTTAATTTTTCTCCCCAAGAGCTATATACTCCGTTATTATATAATTTCTTTGTATTATTCATGAATGTAGCAACAACCTTTGTTGTCTAATTTATCTCAATTCCACCTTCTGAGTATTTTCCATTAAAGATAACTATGTACTTGCCTACAAGGTTGTTTATTTTAAAATATCTTCCGAAGTTATTTACATGTGTGTGCCTGTGTCAATATGTATATACATGTACATACAGGTACTCAGAGAAAGGCCAGGAAAATGCCTAGGATTCTCTGGTCTAGAGTTACATGCAGTTGTGAAATGCCCGACTTGGTAGCTAGGAGCCAAACTCTAGTCTGCTGCTTCAGCTCCAAGTGATATTTTTTTTCACCACATCACTTACTCACATAACCTCCATTATTTGTATTTTAGCACATCAATGTACTGACCCGGTATCCTGAAAACACTAACACTAGTATTGACAGCATTCAGAGAAAGTTGAATATGCTAACCTAGTAATGCTTTGTTATACTGTAAACCACTGAGCTATCAAATCGTGATAGCTGATACAGGACAAGGCTTTATGACACTCATGAAGAGTATCTGCCACAAAAACATCATCCATGGTTTTGTAAGAAGCATAAATTTGCACTCCTGAGGTGGGGAGCAGCCTTACCAGGCCACAGAGGAAGGCAGTACAGCCACTCCTGATGAGACCTGATAGACTAGGATCAGAATGAAGGAGAGGAAGTCCTCCCCTATCAGTGGACTTGGGGAGGGGCATGCGTGAAGAAGGGGGAGGAAGGGTAGGACTTGGAGGGGAGGAGGAAGGGGTTTATGGGGAGATACAAAATGAATAAAGTGTAATTAATTAAATTTAAATTAATTAATAAAAATTAAAATTAAAAACTGTTACCTAGAGATGACACACATCATACATATTTCATTGGGTAAAAAAAAAAAAAAAGTGAGTGGCCAAACCGCTGCTTGACAAACAAGAACATACATGCTCCTGCTGTATAGGACAATAGTAAGTATTCACCAATAATTGTTCAGTCTTCCTAGGTGATGCAGACCTCTCTTCAGGGCTGTGTGACTTCTGAATGACTGCAACCACATGTCTTGGATGCAGGGTAAGTAGTTCACTGAGAAAGACAGTCAGAACTGTGTAGTTACAAGTTTTATGTGAAGAATTGACCACATGTGTTTGGAATGTGACACCGGGCCTGAAGAAGAAAAGAGAGAAAGGACAGGAGACTTTTTTTGTAGTTATTACTCTTTTAAAAAATATTTTATTTTTATTAATTACACTTTATTCATATTGTATCCCAGCTGTAGCCCCCTTTCCCATCTCCTCCCAACTCCCCCCTCCTCCCTCATCTCCTCCCACGCCTCTCCAAGTCCACTGATAGGGGAGGTCCTCAGAAGACTTTTAAGCAAAGTCAGCTTAGGAAAAAGGACATATCTTAATGCTTGACAGGGAAAATTAGCAGTGAATCCATGGTGATGTTCTTTTGTTACAAAGGACTACCTTGTATTTAAGAACTTCTGGAACCTGACTGCTGTTTATTTGGACTTACTATTTGCAGATTTAGGGTGCTGAAGCAGCTCACCTGCATCTACCCTTATAAGGTGGCTTCATTTATTCAATTTTCACAGAATTCCGAGTGCCTGAAAAGCAAGAAGACAGAAGATAACTTTGCAGAAACAAGTGGATAATAGGAACTAAAACTGGCAAAGTAAGTTTTATAGAACAATATAAAGGAAATAAAACAGCAATAAAGACTTATACATGTCCTAAGTCAGATACTCATACACTGAGGAATAACAATCACTGAAAAAATAAAAGCCAAAAATATTTAAAACATTTTTTTTTTTTTTTTACCCAAATGAGCAGTTGGGAATTCACACTCCTCTGTTATCTAAGTGCCATGGGGAGCAGCTTGTGGCCTGGCATGTGTAGAGACTTGGAAATGAAGCAAAAATTACAATATTAATCTCTTTGCTTGGGCTTGCTGAGATGTGGTAAGCCTGTGCACCCAGCACATTGAGCATCCCTTCCCCAGGATCCTCATCCCCAAGACTGCACTCAAACTCTGATTCATAAGATCATATATACAATGGGTATTTGTTTATCTCATTATTATTTTTATGACAGACTTTGAGAAAGCTATGATAATGTCATTATTTTGTCAAAAAATATATCAGTAAGCTAAAACTGAGAGATGTTATCTTGAATTAATTACTATGGTATGGAGACTATTTGTTGAGCATGTGTCTATCACAAGAAACTTGTGAAACACATTCAGCTTTATCTGCATAGTGACTCCCTCAAGGCCATTTCCAGCGATGTGCAACTAGGAAACTCAATGAAAATTACTGTAAGTGACTTTGGGTTTACTATTTGCTTATAGAATGGTATTCTGACAACATATTTTTGGTTGTTGATGTTTACACATTTTTTTAATATCCATTTCCTTGAACCCCAAAGAAAAACACTTTAAAACTCTCTTTTCTCCTGAAATATTTTATTTTCTTTTTTTTGTCTTTTTAAAAATAATATTTTATTTATTGTATAAAAATTTCATACATGTGTACAATATATCTTGATCTTTTTTCTTTAATTTTTTAAAATTTTTAATAATTACACTTTATCCACTTTGTATTCCCCCTATGGCTCCCTCCCTCTTCCCTTTCCAATCCCTCCCTCCCCCTTCTCCACACATGCCCCTCCCCAAGTCCACTGATAAGGGAAGTCTTCCTTTTCTTCCTTCTGATCCTAGTCTATTAGGTCTCATCAGGAGTGGCTGCATTGTCTTCCTCTGTGGCCTGGTAAGGCTAAAGATGCTCAAGTATACAATAAAGACATTTGCTCAACTATGTTTGTAGCAGCTTTATTTGTAATAGCCAGAAGTTGGAAACAACCCAGATGCCCCTAAGTTGAGGAATGGATACAGAAGCTGTGGTACATCTACACAATGGAATATTACTCAGCAATAAAAACAAGGAAATCACAAAATTTGCAGGTAAATGGTGGGAACTGGAAAATATCGTCCTGAGTGAGGTGTCCCAGAAGCAGAAAGACACACAGAGCATTACTCACTCATAAGGGGATATTAAACATATAATATAGGATAAACATAATAAAATCTGTACACCTAAAGAAACTAATCATGAAGGAGGACTCTGGTTAAAATGCTCAATCCCCACTCAGAAAGGCAAAGAGAATGGGCATCAGAAAAAAGAGAAATCAGGGAACAAGTCAGGAGCTTGCCACAGAAAGCCTCTGAAAGGCTCTACCCTGCAGGGTATCAAAGCAGATGCTGAGTCTTATGGTCAACCTTTGGGCAGAGTGCACAGAATCTTATGAAAGAAGTAGGAAACAGTAAGACCTGGAGGGGACAGGAGCTCCACAAGGAGAGTGATAGAACCAAAAAATCTGGGCCCAGGGGTCTTTTCCCAAGACTGATACTCCAACCAAGACCATTCACAGAGTTAATCTAGAGCCTCTGCACAGATGTAGCCCATGGCAGTTCAGTGTTCAAGTGGGTTCCATAGTAATGGGAACAGGGACTGTCTCTGACATGAACTGCTTGGCCTGCTCTTTGATCACTTCCCCCTGAGGGGGGAAATATTTTCATGCAAGTATTTTTTGTACTGAAGCAGTTGAAGTACAAAGCAGAGAGACATTGGTAGTTCTCAATCATATAATCCTGAAAAAACTCTGTGAGGAGACTGTTGGACTCATCAGTAAATGGAACTTTTTCCTAAGAGTCAGCTTCTCCCATCCTTGAAAGAACTATAATTTTTTGTTCACAAACTCACAAAAATACTAGAGATGAGAATTTTAGAAAAGGGATATCATTGGCTTACAACAGCAGTGAAATAAGCAATTCATAGTGAGGTCCTAGAAAGAAAATACAATAAATAGAGCAGAGAGTCACAGTTGTTGGTGTTTCAGAGTCTTCTTACTGTGAGTGATAGATTTTAGGTAATAATTTTTAAAGGATACAGAAAAATTCATAGGTGTATGGGAGAGGGAGTCTGTTTGTGAGTGTGTATGTTTGTTTTTGTGTCTCTGTGTATGTGTCTCCCTGAAGTAAATGGTCTAAAGATTTAAATTATATAATTTAAGAGGACATAAGTTTAATTAGACATGTGTAAACAAATTTTGTTTTATTTAAGTTTTAATAATTGCCAATTATTTTCCACTCAATCCTGTATGAGGAGAAATGCTTTCCTTTGAAGAAAAAGGCAACACAAGGCCCTAAGAGAGCTATTACAGTAAGTAATTAAAACAATATTGTTTAAGTGGTTACTGTGTTATATACCAGATACTTAATGTAAATACTTTGATAGTGAGCATAATTATGCTTTTGTTACAATAACATGTAACTTGAAGCTATTTCAGTCTTACAGGGAATGTAAAAAGAAGGGTCATGCTGAGAACATCTCTGTACAGAGTTAACCATTATCAGCTTTGGCCTCATTTGACTAGTTAAAGAATTACAATGTATTTCTTTGAATTTTCTAAGAATGTTGCATTATTTTTATATAAGCACAGCACAGTTAGTAAGTTTAAGAAATTTAATAATGTTCCAATGATTTTTTATCTAGCCAATGAGCTGTATTTCAATGTTTCTTTGAACAAATACCTTTCAGCATTTATTTTTGCCTTGGGACATGATTTGGGTATTTTGCTAAATTATATTTCCATTTTTTATGATTCGTGTCATTTTTAATTGTGCCTGTGAGTGGGTCTGCGTGTTAGTACATGCAGTGAATGCAGGTGTCTGGGGAGGCTAAAAGGAAACATCTGATCTGCAAGAGTTGGGGTTACCGGAGGTTGCGCGTCATCAGGCGTGGGAGCTAAGAACCAAATTCAAGTTCTCTCCAACAGCAGCATTTGCTCTTGGAGAGCCATCTCTTTAGTCGTTATTGTTTATTTGTAGGCTTTCTAATATCTGGAGCACCATTATTATGGCTTTAGCTCTAATTTTTGGCCCTGATGTTAAAAATACAGAGTTGAATTCTGTTTTTAATTACTGATGTTTCTGCAATTTCTGATGTTTCTTCAGAAATTTGCATTATATTTCTCTGGCTGGAATAATACTGGAGTAGTGCTGTTTATGTCTTAGGAAACCATATTGGAGCTCATACTTGTGACCACTGGTTATAATTTTGATATCTGGTTTGTTCATTGTGCAATTTACTATTTTTTCCTCTCACAACTGACAGGCACTTTACATGGACATGCTCTGAAGTCATTCAAGTATTCTATATTAATTGAGCCTGCCCCAAAGTTATCAACCACTATTGAAAAAATGCATTAGGAATGAATTAAAGAAAATATAAGATCTATCTATCTACTTATCTATCTATCTATCTATCTATCTATCTATCTATCTATCTATCATGAAATAGGGATGATGCTGTAGCCTTCAATATAAAGTAAGTGTTCTCAAGCCTGAAGTGGCCACCTCCTATATAACAAGTCAAGACTTCCAGTAGAGGTATAAGAACGCCAACCCACCCACAAATCCTTCAACAAAAATTTGTTCTGCCTACAAGATGTACAGAGAAAAATATGGAGCAAAGATTGAGGGAATGTCCAACCAAAGACCGGTGGTACTTGAGATCCATCTCATGAGAAAGAACCAGTCCTTGACATTATTAATGTTACTCTGTTATACACAGCATAACTGTCCTCTGAGAGGCTTCACCCAGCACCTGATGAAAACAGATGCAGAGACCCGCAGCCAAACATTAGACAGAACTCAGGGGGTCCTATGGAAGAGTTTAGGAGATGACTGGAGGAGCCAGAGGGGTCAAGGACCTCGCAAGAAGACCTACAGAGTCAGCTAACCGGAACCATGAAGCTCACAGGACCTGAACCACCAACCAAAGGCTTGCATGGGCTGGTGTTAGGCCCCATGCACATATGTCTAGAGATGTGTGGCTTGCTTATTATGTGGGTTCACAACAACTGTAGCTGGGACTCTCTCTCTGATGCCTGCTTTTGGATCCTGTTGCTCTAACAGGGCTGCCTTGTCTGGCTTCATTAGGAAAGTATTAGCCTAGTTCTGCAAGGACTTAATGTGCTAGGGTGGGTTGGTACACATTGGAGCCTCCCCTTTCTGTGAGCAGGCAGAGAGAGGAGAATGGGTGGAGGGGTGTGTAAAGAGGGAGACTGGGAGGAGAAGGGGGCTGCAATCAGAATGCAAAGTAAGTAAATATTTTTTAAAAGTTGAAATTCAAGTAAAAATGGAAAAAAATGTTCTCAGAAGAAACAATGGAAAGAACTAGTTTAAGGTAATACAGAGTCCCATTTCAGATCCCCCAAGTTTGCATGTTCATGATCCTTTATGCCAGAAAAACTGTCTACTAAACAATTTACATTAATACTAATAAACTACAAACTTAAACTTTTATACACAATTCACATGATTTTATATGTATTGTTTCCCTTTCAAAATATTATTCAAGAAAACAGTCTAGACCCTCAATTTATTTTTTTTATTTTTTATTTTTATAAGCTTTTTATCTTAATGTCACACAAATGAATAAGTTTACATGTACAGAAACAATCTGTTTTCTTTTTTTTTTTTCAATGCACTTTATTCAGGAAACTTGAACAATCATCTGACCCTGGGGAAAGCCAGCCCACAGCTTAAATAGCCTCTGGGTAGCCAACCTCAGCATTCCACATGGGCAATGCAGATAGGTCCACATACATGGAAGCAAGCCAGATCCTCAGCCTTAGCCAAATGTGGAATTGTTCGTGACAGAGAGCACTCACCATCGGGAAGGTGGAAGGCGGGAAACCAGCTCCATCTTTAAGGCATAGCATTCTGCAGCTCTCTACAGTTCCCCCTTTTTGTTTTAGATGCATCAGGCAAGAGTAGAGGTCTGATCTCTGATATTAGAAATAAATTGGGACTTTGTACCAATGTTCATTTAGGTGTCATCCACCCAAAGAGCATCAGACCCCTCTGATACCTTTTTCTCAAAGGCGGGACCTGGGGCATCAACCCGCATGCAATCAGACATGCTCTTCTCAGGGTCCAAAGTGGCTGACCCTGAGTGCAGTGCTTAGCCTCGCATCCTGAGCGTAGCATTTTGGTTTTTTATGGTAGCCAACCATGCTTGGGGAGACTGTCCTGCTTCAATGGCTGTAAAGGCCTGAATGATCATGGCTGCATTACGCTGTTGTGAGACTCTAATCTTGCATATATACCACAGGCAAACCAAGGAGACCAACACCAGAAGGCCAGCTAATGCTCCCATGCCTGCCCATTCCTTCAGATAATTCATGGCTGCAGCAATCCATGATGATAATCCTGTGGCTAGTCCTGTGTCCACTCTGTTAGAATTTCCTGTGACAATGGCCACTCTCAGCTGTTCCATCGTAGTATCGAATTCCTTACACCCATGAGAATGCCCAAGATCAAAAACTCAAGTGACAACACATGCTGGAGAGGTTGTGGAGAAATGGGAACCCTTCTGCACTGCTGGTGGGAATGTAAACTTGTACAACCACTCTAGAAATCAATCTGGCGCTTTCTCAGACAACTAGGAATAGCGCTTCCTCAAGATCCAGCCATACCACTACTGGGCATATATCCAAAAGAAGCTCATGTACACAAAAAAGACATTTGCTCAACCATGTTTGTAGCAGCTTTATTTGTAATAGCAAGAAGCTGGAAACAACCCAGATGCCCCTCAACTGAAGAATGGATGCAGAAATTGTGGTACATCTACACAATGGAATATTACTCAGCAATGAAAAATAAGGAAATCATGAAATTTGCAGGTAAATGGTGGGACCTGGAAAGGATCATCCTGAGTGAGTTGTCCCAGAACCAAAAAGACACACACGGTATATACTCACTCATATAGACATACAACATAGGACAAACCCACTAAAACCTGTGCATCTAAAGAAACTAAGCAAGAGAGAGGACCCTAACAAAAATGTCCAATCCCCATCCGGAAAGGCAAAGAGGATGGACATCAGAAGAAGAAGAAAACAGGAAACAACCTAGGAACCTACCACAGAGGGCCTCTGAAAGCCTCTGCCCTTCAGATTATCAAAGCAGATGCTGAGCCTGATGGGCAACTGTTGGGCAGAGTGAATGGAATTTTATGTAAGAAGTGGGAAATAGCAAGAGCTGGAGAGGACAGGGTCTCCACAAGAAGAGCAACAGAACAAGAAAATTTGAACACAGGGAACTTCCCAGAGACTCATACTCCAACCAAGGACTATTCATGGAGATAACCCAGAACCCCTGCACAGATGTAGCCCAGGGCAGTTCAGAGTCCAATTGGGTTACACAGTAATGTGAAGAGGGACTGCCTCTGACATAATCTGATTGGCCTGCTCTTTGATCACCTCCCCCTGGGGGGAGCAGCCTTACCAGGCCATAGTAGAGGACAATGCAGCCACTTTTGATGTTAACTGATAGACTAAGATCAGAAAGGAGAGGAGAACCTCCCCTATCAGTGGACTTGGGGAGTGGCATGCAAGCAGAGGGAGGAGGGAGGGTGGGATTGGGAGGGGAGGAGAGAGGGGCTTATGGGGGGATGCAGAATGAATAAAGTGTAATTGATGAAAAATTTTTAAAAAAAAGGGAAAAATAATTTAAGAACCTTAAATGACTTTCAAAAGTGGAGGAAAACATGGAGTTAGTCAATTGGCATGGAGCTCGTCTCGCCCCTGGGGGCAATGGTCTCCTGAACCTACTCAGACCTTGGACACCACCACTGCTAGTTCTAGAACTGATGCAGGATGTTCCAATGAGGAGGTTAAGGCTTCTCATAATATTTCCTATAAGCCCACACCTGTTTGTTTATATCCCCCATTTTTATTCATTATTAGCCAGATAGAGCCAAATAATTGTGGTAATGATACTTGCTTTTTTGCCCAATGTTGGAATGCTACTAAATTTAGGTATGCCCTGGTTACTCGCATGCCTCGCTGGGTGCCTGTGCCCGTTGATGCCCCTCACGTTATGACTCTCTTCAGACAGAAAAGGGATCTTGGAACTACAGCCACCATTTTTACTTCCATCTCATTGGCGGCTGTTGGAGCTACCACCGGGGCATTAGCCATGAGACATACTGGGCAGACTGCTCAGACCCTGAATAATCATTTAGCCAATGTAGCTCATGCCTTAGTTGTACAAAAAGGAATTAATGCTCAACTAAAAGGAAGCTTGATGTTGTTCAATCAGAGGATTGACCTCGTGCAGGAGCAAATTGATACCCTATGGCAAATCGCTCAACTTGGCTGTCAATGAAAATATGCTGGACTTTGAGACACTAGCATATAACATGAGAATTTTTCCTGTCCTGCAAATCTGTCTAAACAATTGCCGAGTTATATTTTAGGTAATTAGACCCTCAATTTATACCTAACAAAGCATTACAACTTCTGTCTTACGTCTCTTCTGAGTTTGATCACCTTCTGTGAAAGACAGTATCAGAAGGAAACATTCAATGACTATTAAAAGATAAACAGTTCCTATGGCAGGAAATTTCTACAGAGTACATATATTCTGAGCTAAAATTAGAGCAACAAAATGCTCCTCCACTAGCCTTAAAAAATTATCTAGAAAAAGGCAAGTTACAGGCTCATTTATGGACAGGATGGAGTGGTTTTGGTATGTCAAATTTCTTTCAGAAAAATTAAAAGTTCCTGATTGAATGAAACATCTTAAAGAAGTTAGCAGTGACCCCAAAAACCCTTCAGAACTAATGAACCCAGTTTTCAGAGAATAGCAGTCTCAAAGTAGGTAGGTGAAAATGTACATCAACATTTCACTTTAGAATGTTTTGTAATATAAATTATTGCTAAGGACATTGTAACGTAGGTGTGTCAATGCCTGTGCATATATGCATATGTGTGAATGTGTCTATGTGTGTATGTATGTGTGCATGGTGTTTGTGCATGTGCATGTTTAGTGTGTGTGTATGTGTCTACATCTGTATCGGTGTTTGTGTTTATGCTCATGTGTATAAATTGTTCCACTGGTGCTTTCTGGCACAAATGTCAAGGGAGTCACCAACCAGTTTCTGCTTGAAAAAAATTTTTTTTTTAGAATCATAAGGCCACATATTTTATTGTAATTATTTATGGCATCAGTATAAAGCTTATTCATTTATTTATGTATATTTTTATATTAACCACATTTTATTCACTTTGTATCCCAACTGTAGCTCTCTCCCTGATTCCCTCCTAATCCCACCCTCCCTTCTCTTCTTCCATGTCCCTCTCCAGGTCCTTCTCCCCTTTTATTTTACCCAGCCTATCAAGTCTCATCAGGACTGGCTGTATTGTCTTCTTCTGTGGCCTGGTCAGGCTGCTCCCTCATCAAGGGGAGGTGATCAAAGAGCCAGCCACTGAGTTCATGTCAGAGACAGTCCCTGTTCCCCTTACTAAGGAACCCACTTGGAGACTGAGCTGCCATGTGCTACATCTGTGCAGGGTTCTAAGTTATCTCCATGAATGGACCTTGATTGGAGTATCAGTCTCAGAAAATACCCCTAGGCTGAGATTTCTTAGTTCTGTTCTAATTGAATTTCAGGCTTATTCCACATGATGAAACTTATACTTGGCACCATTATTGAGGCCAAAACCCTGTGATGACAGTGAGTTCCTCATTTTTAAGCGAGGCATGCACACAGCTCCTGTAGCAAATGCCATACATAAATTATTGACAATCCTGCCACAGGTAAGGACATCTATTCAATCTGGAGTTTCTAGCAGGTGGCGGAAGTCATTTCCCCAGGTCTCACATCATTCGACCAACCCAACACCCTCAAAAACAATACATAAACTGTGCTCCTGGCCTCCGGTTTTGCTTCCCAAGATAACTATGTCTTCACATTTCTTTTTCTCCACACTTTTTAAGGCAAACTTGTTCTTGATATTTTAAATCTTGGTTTCAAGAAAACCTGTGAACTTACTTTTAGTGTGGATTTCTCTGTCACTGGAAGAAAAATACTGAATATAAATTATTAGTCAGTACATAAAAGGTACCATATATAATTAGCTCTTATACATTGGCATTTACACAAATTGATAAGTATTTTACCAGTGTGTTGTGTATGACTGACTGTGTGTTGGGGTGGGGGGAAGAATCAGAGTTCAACCAAGTATGTTGTGTCTCAGGAACCATCTCCTTTTGTTTTGATACAAAATATCTCACAGTGTCCTGGCCTGCCTGAGTAGGGTAGGCGTAATGGATCCAGAGTTTCAGGGAGCCACCTATCTCGACCTCTACAGCCTTGGGATTGCAAGCCTGTGTCATCCCACCTGGTTATTTACCTACATGCTAGGATCCAACTCAAGGCTGCATGCTTGTGAGGCATGCCCTCAGAGACACTGCTGTGATGGACCTCCTTGTATTAACTTGACTCATCATTTGTAGTCATCAAAGAAATGCAAATTAAAACTAAAGTCGCTCCACTATAAGCCTGCCTCTGGTTAGAGAGATGAAAACTAATTTTCTCACATATTGGCAAGGATCCCATGGAACAGAAATTTTAATCCACTATTGATAGAACAAAATCAATGACTTAGAGTCATGTATTATTGGTGCTCACTGAAGATCAATATAGGTAAACTCAATAAGCTTCCATACATACTACACACACACACACACACACACACACACACACACACACACGACAAATGGCCATTATTGATATTAATCAAGACCCATTCTAATAAAGTATGCTGGTGAACATGGGCCACACTCTGTCTGAATTGCCTTAAAACTGTAACTAGGCAAATTCCCTTCAGAACAACAAAACTACAACAGTTGTGAAATTAAAGTAAGCACAATGAGCCAACAGCAAAAGAAAAAAATCAGGGAGGAAAATTATTTATGTGGGAACTGTTGTACATAATATGTCACCTGTGATCAGCAGTGTCAAGACTGAAGAAAATGGCTTTGCCTGCTTCCTTCTGCTCAAGGATTTTAAAATTTTGTTTTGCTTTTACTCTGTGAATTCATTTTTCTAACCCCTTGAAATGTGTGCTCATTTCTGTATTTGTTTTTAATATATTTACATCTGTTTTTACACATTGATCAGCTAATACTGTGTACTGGACTATTGAGAACTCTGAAGGGGAGGCATCTGAGAAAGCAAAACCCAGTTCCAGGGATATTTTAAATGTGATGCAATATTAAGTATTTGTGAGTTTTCTTTCTCCTGTGCAATCAATATTTTTTTAAGGTAGGCAGCTTATCAGCTTACTGGTGTGATCTCTGAATTTATAAACTGAAGTTTGTGAAATATTTAATACTATCACCTCACATTTATATCATTTACACATATTAGGAGGTAATTTTATTTCTTTTTATTTGAATATTCCAATACAACTCTGTAGGAATAAAAGAGCTTCCTGTCTGTTCTTTTGTTTGAGAACGTCCTCTTCACTTGCTGCCTAAGGCTCCTTACCAGTGCAGAGATGTGCTTGGAAAGCTGTCATGCTCTGGTCCAGCAGAGGTTCCCATCCCACAGACCTAGACTGAAAAAGCTTTCTGAAGTCTCACTCATTTTCCCTTCTTGAAATTTAAGGCCATTTTTCAATTTTTCTGAATGTTACATCTCAAAGCATTTGAAACAGATAAGAGACAAGGCTAGAAAAGTAATCATGTGGAGCTCCTGTCCTGTCCTCGTCTTTCTGTATCTCCCTTCTTTCATAAGATTTGCTGCACTCTGCCCAAAGTTTGCTATGAGTCTCAACATCTGCTTAAATACCCTGTTGGATAGTCATTCAGAGACCTTCTGTGGTAGTCCTCTGTCCTGTTCCCTGTCTTCTCCCACTTCTAATCTCTACCCCATTTGCCCTTCTGAGTGAGGACTGAGCATCTTCCATAGGGGGCCTCCTTGTTGTTGAACTTCTTTTGGACTGTAGACAAGGAGACCAACAAAGCCAAAAAAAATCTGGTCCCAGAGGGGCCTGCAGAGACTAATTCTTCAACCAAGGATCATACATGGAGAGGACCTAGACTCCCTGTTTAGATCTAACCCATAGGCAGCTCATTCTCCAGGTGGCTTCCCTAATAATGGGAACAGGGACTGTCTCTGACATGAACTCAGTAGCTGGCTCTTTTGATCACCTCTCACTGAGGAGGGCAGCCTTACCAGGCCAATCCTGATGAGACCTGATAGGCTAGTGTCAGATAGAAGAGGAGAAGGACCTTTCCTATCAGTGGACTAGGGGAGGGGCATAGGGGGAGATTAGGGAGGGAGGGTGAAACTGCTTGGAGAGTAGTGAGAGGTCTACAGCCAGGATACAAAGTGAATAAATTGTAATAAATAATAAATAATTAAAAATTAAAGTAGTCATGTTCATGATTTCAGAATAGTGTTTATACATTTTAAGTGCACCTATATGGCTTTATAATGCCATATATAAGTTATTGAAAATTCTGCTATAGATAAGAACATGATGATGGACATAAGAACATCTATTCAACTTGATACTGGAATGTCTAGAAGGTGGAAGAGGTCCTTACTTTGAGTGTTCTTTTCAGTCAGCTGAGGCAACTCAATCTTCAGACTACATGGACATTTCCTTCTATTGTGAATACCCTTACACTACTGCATGGCCAATGACCTCTTTTTCCTCAGTCAATTCCTCAGTAGAGGACTTCCCATTTAATGTATTAATTTGAGACCCAGCAGAGTATTTGAGTCATAGAAAATGTCCAATTAACATCTCTACTCTAAGAGCATGAGAATAATGACTCATCTTCTCTGCATTTCCAAGTTTCTAGAACATTCTTTCCCTGCAATTTGAATAATTGCATACAATTTGGGTTGACAGAAAATAATGCATCATTAGAAAGTCAAGCTTGACAAGGAGTAAAAAGAAATATTACATTTTTAGCCAATAAAGGAAGCTCTGGAGTGAAAGAAAAGTAAAAGTCTATTCTGAATTGTTATCTGCTGAACATCCCTTGAAAAGCCCCTAAAGCTTCATGATACAAAAAGCAAGAACTCAGGCAAAGGGATTCATTCAACTTCATCCTCTGACAATTTTAGAGTCACAAGAGAAGGGTGAATAAGAGTCTGGATTTAGCTTTGTAGGTATTACACTGAGCCTAGAAGTTTGTAAGGGCATGTTTTCTCTCAAAAAAAGAAAAGAATAAAAATGAAGTGTAGAAGGGTTCACTGAGGAGACAATTACTAGCTTCACCTAACAGGTAATGATATAAACATACTTACAAATTTTGTTTATTGGAAATATATTTTTATAAATTTAATGTGAGTCGTCACTGTGACTACTAGGTGATTTGCAAATGTTTACACCTACATTTGGAAGTCCATTAACTTCTCAAACTGTCAAGCAGAAAGTTCTTGAGGAGTTTGCAATAAGTATGATCAAAACGGAAGCATCAGCTCATTAATGAGGGATTTTAAAAACTGCTGACTTGATCTCCATTGAAGGTTGTATAGAAAGGGTGGTGACCCCATGATGTCATCCCTGGGTCACTCTCACTCACCATTAAGGCAAAGTGATCAGCATCAATTAATCTTACACAGGCAGGAGAAATAAACTCACACTCAGTTCTCTAAAGCAGTGATTTAAATTTGTCTTATTCTAGTACCATGCTGTTTTGGTTATAAAGCTATGTATTTAAAATCTCTATCTATCTATCTATCTATCTATCTATCTATCTATCTGCATATATACATATATATGCATATATATATATACAAAGCTACATATATGTCCATGTGTATGAATACATTATATATGATAAGATATTGCATTATATGTATAATATATTATATACGGCACATAGATGGAATATATAACATATATACATGGAATATATATTACAATATTATTATTTTCTATCTTTGTTCCATTACTTCAATATTGTTTGGGTTCTTCATAGCATTTCAGATTTCGATATGTTTCTATTTGTTTCTTTTTCACTTTTTGTGGAGAGTCTCTTTGGTATCTTGACAGTGATTCATTGAAATTTTATCTTTCTCTGGACAGTATGAATATTATCACTGCATTCACTCATTCCTCCAGTCTATGAACTGTGTGTGAGTAAGTAGATGTACTTTTGCATTTGTATGTAGTTGTGTAAATTTCTGTATACATATGTGTATATGCATGTCTGTATATGTATATGTGTATGTAATTTTGTTTTTTGTATGTATGTGTGTATATGTTTATGCATGTGAACATGTACATGAGTGTATGTGTGGGTAAGTTTGTGTATGTATATGTGTATGTCTACGTTTTACAAGATTATATAAGTAGAGACTTTTAACTTATTAAGAACAACCCATTCTTTTGAAAAATGTGGGAATCCAAGATGGTGGCAACCAATGTCCACCGTATCTGAGGGGCAGAGGAGCTGAAACTCTGAAATTGGTGAGTGGAGGAGCAGCTGAACCCAGAACAATTGTCATTGAGGCTTCCGGGGAGAAAGGGGGACAGCCCCTGAACTGAGACCAATAGGATACAGGTTAAGTCCCCAGAGAACTCCTGGGGACTCAGTTCCCATGCACTTCCCCTTTCCTGGGCAGAGGCCACGAGGAGGAAGCATGGGGGGGGAGGGGGGCTGCAGGGCACAGAACACCCTGCTTGAGATTTGAGACAGAGACTACTCAGTCCCTGGCGTTTCCCCATGACAGGCTTCCCTTCTCCCTCCTTGGAGGAGGCAGAGGCTGCAGAGGCAACCCACAGTGCCCGCCACAGAGCACAGTACCAGCAGCTCTAACAGGCCAACAAGGCCCGTGGCTCCCCAGGACCTACCAGAAGGCATCTGTGCCAGCGGCCTCCTAGTTCTGCCGCGGAGGCTGGACTCCCATTGGACCACAACACCAGACCCCAAGCTCTGCAGAAACATAGGGATTCTTGGGACAGCATTATCAACATCGAAGCCCCTGTTCTGCGGATATACCAGTGAAGTCCAGGCAATCAACTCCTGGAGCCCAGACAGATCTGAATACCAGAAAGACAGTAAGATGACAGGACTGTAGAAAACTGAGGTATTCCGGAAATTGGCTCAGGCACATTGCGCCCACAACTGCTCCCAGGAACAGCACTAACATCAGCACACCCTCTGGTACCTGCACCCCACCACCACTTTCCAAGCATCTACACTCTCTAGCACTCTCTCCTTCAAGACACACTTTCACACACACAGGCACCCTTCCTCCCCCAACAATTGCGATTCTACACCAGCGGCTCTTCCTCCCTTAGGTACAGCTGAAAAAAAGTGTGTGTGTGTATGTGTGTGTGTGTGTGTGTGTGTGTATATGTGTGTAGCATGTGTGTACCACAGCAAACATTTGGAGGTATGAGGACAACTTGTAGGAATTAACTTCTCTCCTTCCACTGTGAGGCACTTGGGGATTTAACTCCAGTCATCAAGCACCTTTACCCAATGAATCATCTTACTATCTTACTATCCTGTGAACAAACCATTTTTGAGATAATTCTTAGCTGTATGATATACAAGGAATACTGATTTTACTTCTAAGCTTTTTTTTTTGTTGTTGTTGTTGTTTAAATAGTCCGTTAAAGAGATCACAAAAATATCCATGATTAAAAAATTGAAAAAAGGGTTTTAATTGCATATATAGGCATAGTGCATGCAGGTATAAACAGAGGTGTGTGTGCATACAGGTTCTCTTGGTAAAACTTTTAAGCAATATGTGTGCGACCACAATGAAAGAGATATGAGAAATTAGAATAACCACTTTGGGATGGAAAAAAGGCAGTTGATTTTAGTTATTCTATTATATGTCTAACTAAATTAATTTGTATTAATTTGTGCACATACAAACTAAGCTGCTTGCTGGGGTTTTAGAAATTGTAGCTTCTGGGTTTTTCTGCTGGACCTCTGGACTTTTATTTTTCAAAGGTGCTGATCACTGTGGCTATATCCTGTCTTTGTAGGAGACATGAAACTAACTAGCTAACTAACATAGAACTTTGTAGGAGACATGGAACTAACAGTGCCTTGACTTTCCCAGATTTTGCCTGAGAGAAGTGCACTTTCTCTCCAGTTGTTGTCCTGAACTGGTGGAGATTACCCTCTCAGAGTCCACCTATAAATATCATAGTCTACCTGAGCTCCTGAGACCTAAATTCAGTATTCTTTCTAGAAGGTCTAGACTAGACTTGCTTTAAAGCTTAATTAAGATGTAAGTAGGTTGGTGTAAATAATGATCCCCTGAACTGTTTCTTGACTCATATCAGTGCCTAGGCAGTAGTGTGAAGAGGGGGATACTGGGATAAAGATAAAATGTATGTTTAGTCGCCAAAAGTGTTCCTTGAGATTATAGTGAGTGGTTTAAAGTTCTACAGAAAAGCATTTAGATAATGAGAGGACACAATTGAACTCAAATAAACTGGTGTAATACTGTGTGAAGGTTGGAGTATAAATTTATAAATATTTAAATAAACCCATTAAGGGAGGACATGAACGGGCTATGGAGGAAGAGAAACAAGTTGAACATCTCTTTCTAACAATGTCTGAAATGTGTAGATTTTTATTTTTTATTATTATTAATTATAAATTTTCACTTTGTATCCCAGTTGTAACCCCCTGCCTCATCTCTTCCTGGTCCCAACCTCCCTCCCTCTTCCTTCCCTAGCCCTCTTTCTTAGTCCACTGATAGAGGAAGTCCTCCCCTCCTACTGTCTGACCTTAGCCTATCAGGTCCCATTAGGACTACCTGGATCCTCTCCCTCTGTGAGCTGGCTAACAGAGAGCTCCACCAGGGAGACGTGATCAAGGAGCAGACAACCTAGTTCATGTCAGAGACTGTCTATTCTCTTACTAGAGAACCCACATGGAGACTGAGCTGTCTATGAGCCACATCTGAGCAGGGCGTCTATGCCATTTGCTAGAGAGATGGCTTAGAAATTAAGAGCACTGGCTGTTCTTCCAAAGGTACTGAGTTGAATTCCCAGCAACCCACATGGTGGCTCACAACCATCTGTAATAGGATCTGGTGCTCTCTTCTTGTGTGTAGTTTGTTGTTGTTGTTGTTTGTTTGTTTGTTTGGAATATCTGTGCACATGATGACATTCTCAGCAAGTTGTGAACTCAGTGAGTCACAAATAATAATTTTGGCAAGATACGCCTGTGAGTGCTGTAGTGGCACAAATATTTTGGGTGTCATCATTTACATTCTGATAAGTCTTAACATTCATTGCACAGTAAGAAAGACATGCCTGGTACTTAGAGATCTGGCCAAGAACCCATGACTGGGAAGCTTATAGACCCCAGGAATAAGTCTAGCACAATTACTTTGCTGAAGAGATATAGCATCAAACTACCATCCAAATTCATATCTCTATACCTACAGATTAGTGCAGCTCTCAGACCTCATGAGAGAATGTTCTTGGTATGATGCATGACACCAAGTCTTTAAGTGTTTCTCTGCCATTCGATACTCCTCTACAGAGAATTCTCTCTTTAGCTCTTTCCCCATTTTTTAATTGGATTACTTGGTTTGCTGCTTTTCAGCTTCTTTAGTTCTTTATATATACTGGATATTAGCCCTCTGTCAGAAAAAAGGGTTGGTGAAGATTCTTTTCCAATCTGTAGGCAGTCGTTTTGTTTTGATGACGCTGTTTTTTGCTTTACAGAAGCTTTTCAGTTTCATGAGGTCCAATTTATTGATTGTTGCTCTTAGAGCCTGTGCTGTTGGTATTCTGCTCAGGAAAGGATCATCCTGAGTGAGCTGTCCCAGAAGCAGAAAGACACACATGGTATATACTCACTCATATAGACATGTAATACAGGATAAACCTATTAAAATCTATACAGCTAAAGAAACTAAACAAGAGAGAGGACCCTGACTAAATGCTCAATCCCCATCCCAAAAGGCAAAGAGGGAGGACATCAGAAGAAGAAGAAAACAGGAAACAAAATAGAAACCCTCCACGGAAGGCCTCTGAAAGGCTCTGCCCTGCACACTATCAAAGCAGATGCTGAGACTTATGGCCATCTGTTGGGCAGAGTGCATGGAATCTGATGTAAGAACTGGAAAATAGTAAGATCTGGAGAGGACAGGGTCTCCACAAGGAGAGCAACAGAACAAGAAATTTGAACACAGGGGTCTTCCCAGAGACTCATACTCCAACCAAGTACCATGCATGGAAATAACCTAGAACCCCTGCACAGATGTAGCCCATGACAGTTTAGTGTCCAAGTGGGTTACATAGTAATGGGAAGAGGGACTACCTCTGACATAATCTGATTGGCCTGCTCTTTGATTGCCTCCCCCTGAGGGGGGAGCAGCCTTACCAGGCCACAGAAGATGACAATGCAGCCACTCCTGAGGTGATCTGATAGACTAAGATCAGAAGGAAGGAGAGGAAGACCTCCCCTATCAGTGGACTTGGGGAGGGGCATAGGTGAAGAAGGGGGAGGAAGGGTGGGACCAGGAGGGGAGGAGGGAGGGGCTTATGGAGGATACAAAGTGAATAAAGTAATTAATAAAAATAAAAATAAAAAATTCTAAGAGAACAAAACAAATAATGTATTAAAATTTAAAAATAAAGGCGATTACAAAGTTCAGTGATTATTTAATTATTTAATTAATTAATCTAATCATATATTTAGATCCATTAATAACTAATACATAATATAAAAGAATGTGTGTCAGTAATGTAAAAGTGTTTAATGCTAAGTGCTTAATGCTAAGTAATATTTATTTTTATTTTGTTGGTTTCAAGTTTCTAAATTTTAAGAGCTAGAAGATAGCTAGTCTCAATACCAATAATGTAATAAATTATTTACAAAACATTTGTATTTTTTTCACTTTTTATTTTATAGTTTCATGGAAGTGAACTAATCTGTAGACTTTGGCCAAGATTTTACAGTCACAGGAGTAGCAACTAAAATTTTTCTCCCAACCATAAAACTTTTCAATTATTGCTGAATATTCTATATTTTTTTGTTCACTACAATGCTTTGTATCCTAAAAACTCTTCATTTATATCTTTGGAATGAACTTTTACTAGTATTCTGGAAGCCACGGAAGCCACTTGAAATTCGAGTGTTAAAGATTCTGATCACGAATCTGTGGGTGCAGCACATGCCAGATATTAGATTCTGCACAGAATAACAAGGCATCTCTGGCAGGGAGAGGTGAGTGTGGAGAGTCTATGGAGGTGTTTCCCAGGTCTGTGAGGCTATAGGATAAGGAACAAAGAGACAGATTTAAATAATGGCCTCACAACAGCCAGCAGATGGGAAACTTGAGGGTACTGATTCCAGCTGGAAAATTGATAGACTAGAAGTAATGGAGTTAATTTGAAGTAACACTAAAATCACTTTAAATAGCAGCAGGGTATACAATATTTTTAAGATCGCCTGACTGAGGAACCCCCGGGGAACAGAGTAACCCAGAAGGCTCTAGGAAGAAACAACCCACCGCAGCTCTTGATCAAATCAAAGATGAACAAATACGGTATAAAAGTAATTTGAGTGCATATATAATTTTTAAAACCCCATTGAAAATAGAATAAAAGAACCAAATATAGATGGTCTGATTTGCAAGTTCATCTAAGTCAATACTGATTCAATTTTACAAGGATAGGATGTTAATTCCCTAAATGAATTATTGTTCTTTTAATATAAAATCAAAATTTTAAACAGAGAGGAAATAGCAACCTTGATATACCCACTAATTACATTTAAAATTAAAGTCTAGAGGCATAAATTTTACTTTTAAAATCCTATATTAAAAAATATGTAAACATGCATTCTAGGTTCAGAATCAAACCCAGTAGCAGAGGTTAACATGCTATGGGCCAAGTATCTTGCACTATTTTCCCCAGGTTATTAATTCTGCAACAAATTGTCCAGAGGAGTATAAAAACCCTCTAGGCCTGAAATATATTCAATCCTGTGATTGATATAGTGACCTCCTACAGCTATAGACTCCAGATTTATGACAAATGTTCTAGAAACTGAAGCGTAACCCTCTCCCGTGTCCTGTTGCACAGGATAAGCACGTGGAGAGCATGTGTTTCTGTAGTCATTCTGGGAGGAGGTGACATTTCGTGAGTTTGATTATGGTGGAAACTTCCAACACATTGCCATGACTCCAGCTCCTGTGATGTCAGATGCATCTTCACTTTGCTGCCTTTCTCTGTTGCTTCCCTGTTGTTGAACATTTTGTCTTTCTTAGTTCTGAAGCTGACTGTAGGCTCTTTTCCCACAACATGTGCTACAACAAACCACTACTTTCAGTTTTCCACGACAGAAATTTAATTTAACAGATAGGCCTTGGGGCCTGTAATAGTGAAAGGGCAGGGTATAGTGCCTGTAAGTCTGTGTGTCTCTGTCTGCCCAAACCCTTTCCTCTCTGTTTCCTTCTATTTCTTCCTCCCTTTTTCCTTTTTGTTGTGTTATTTGTCTAGTTTATATGAAAATCTTAAATGCATAGAAATCTGAAATTATATTGTGATGAACAAGCATAACACGTGAGGAAGGTTCTGGAGCATCCTAGATTGCAACCTGCTTTTCCCTTCATACATGTGCACATATGTATGTATAGACAGTTTTCATTAAAGTTTGCTCACCTGCTATGGATTTCATGTGGAACTGTTAATTGATCTTAACATCAGCACTTTGCTTCAAAGCCTTGGGACTTCCCACTTTAAAATGAGACCGTTACTTTGATTATTGTCTCACCCCAGATTGTCTGTGGTGCCATGAGAAAAATGAACACATTCTTGATGGGCATATGCATTGGCTATAAAGGGATTACCAGCACTACGCTATGTAATGCAGCCATCAGCTCACAAAGTTGCAGATTTTTTTCCTTTGATATCTATGAGAACACTTGAGGTATACTATCTTATCACATTTTGAGCACGCAAATACTCTATTAACTATGAGCATCATGCTGTACATTGAATCTCTCAAATTTGTTCAACTTGTAGCAGAGAGTTTGCAACCTTTAAACAGCATGCACCTGGTTCTCACACCTCAGAGACTCTGGCACCTTGTGCTCTGCTCCCTGTTATTAAGCATTCTTGTGGGAACTTGCCCTTTGACTCTGTTTGTTCCAATTTGTGTATATTTATAAAATAAATGCAAATTAATAAAACTCATATGAAGCAATGTTAAAGGTGAAACTTGTGGGATAATTATTATGCCTCTCCAGGTATAAGTTTCCATTTGTGTTGCCCTGTGGGGGTGGGGGAAAGGAAGATTGCAACGTTTCTTTGAAATTTGGTGGAGATCAGGAGAGATTCTAATATTGGATCATTTATATTTTTATATTCTATGGATTCTCATCTAAAATATATCATAATATCTTTAAAATTGTTTTTAAACCTGTCTTCCCATTTTTCAATTTTGGACCTGCTGGAGGGAGCAATACTGTAAAATCAATCAATTGCTGTGACAAAATAGTCAGCTTGCTGACATGTTGACATCAAAATGTTCATCAAACAGTTGTTAGGGACTGTACCTATCTCCATAGGAAGATGGACTGGTAATTTACTTTTCTCCTACAGCCCAGATTTTGTTTTAAAAATATAATTTATTTGTGTTTTAAAGAGGTAAAGTTTTGCTGATTTTTGTATTCAAAATAAACATGTGGTCAGCTGGCAACAATAAACAATATTTACCTGTGAAGATGGAAAAATAAAATGTGTTAATAGGAAAGATTAGAACACTAATTGTTCTCTAGTATATCGGTTTTTATTGTTGCTGTGTTTGATCATGTTTATTCCTATTTGCATATATTTATATAAAGTACATGTAAATTAACAACATGCATATGGAGAAATGTTAATGACAAAACTGGCAAGATATCTTAACACCTTTTCAACGGATCTTTTACCATATTTGCTGCCCTATAAATAAAGAAAATAACGTTGCGGTTTGGATGGTTGTGGTCATCTTTGTTTAAAACCGATAAAGACACTATTTGCATCCTGATTGTCTGGGGGACACCTATCAATCACAAGAAGTCAGAGCAAATTCTTTGTTCTCACTTTGTGAGAAAACACCTTCCTTTCACCAGTATAATAGACTCATGAGGATGATTAATTACCATTTACTGGTTTCCTGTTGGCCAGACTAGGGTTACCCTTTTGGACCGATTGTCATCTTTCTAATCACTTTCTTTAGGTTATAACTAGAATGCTGAGGACAGTGCAGTACTCAATATTCTCAGTATCAGAAACCCCAGGAGGATTTCTTGAGTTTAAATATTGGCTTTTGGGAAATTACTAATATATCTTTGATAACATTTCCTTTTTTTCTGTAACAGACATAGTATGAATATTACCTACCTCATAAATGTTTCATTAGGATTAAATAAACCAATGCACAGAGAGCATTTGAAATGGAGTTAATTAACTGTGAACATTAGAGATATGTGTAATTATGTGGTCATCAGTTTATGCTGCTGTGTGGACTTAATTATAAGTTCTTCTCAATTTACATGGTAAGTCTCTATCTCTGATATAACTGTATTTATAGGCAGCATGTGTAAGAAGGTATTGGATGTAAAATGAGGTCAAAGGGTGAAAGCTTCATCCTACAGTTCTGGTATCTTTGTGAGAATATGAGAGACAGCAGGGATTGCTTCCTCTGCATTGTCAGAGAAAACTTCAGGTAAGGACACAGAAAGACACCATGAAGGCCTCACTCTTAGAACAGCCTTGACCTTTGGAGTGCGGTTACTTAAGCATCTGATCTGTCCTACAGTGGTTAGGCTGCATTAGCTGGACAGCACAGCAAGCCCACAGCATTTCTCCTGGAGCGTCTCACATGCGCATCTAGTCTACCCCGTGAGTGCCTGATGCAGTCAACACTGGCAGGTAAGCTCTGTTCAGAATCATGCTACTGTGTCTTGTGTTTGCCTCTTACCTGATCAGCTAAAGAAGCCTCTCTGGGGATTAGAATCATGTGACTCTGAAGAAATTATGCATTTGAAAAACATTTTAAAATGTTATCAAAAGCTTAAACATATTTAATCATGACTCAGAATTCTTGATGCCACTGCTTCAGCATCTCAGGTGGTATGATTGCAGACATGTACCAGCACACCTGCCTACAACCTTCTTATAGTTTTACGAAGGGCACTGTTTATTTAGTGGTGAAAATATGGAGCTGACTAATTTGTTGATACATATGACAATAGTCTTAGCTATTCCAAAATAAAAGTGGAATTTATATGTATTTTTATTTAAAAAGCAAAGAGAAACATATGATATGTGGTATTATTACTGTGGGAGAGGGGTTTGTGGAAAATTAGTGCTTACAAATGACTGGTCCTTTGCCTAAAAATAATCCAGACTAACCAGATGGTGGGAGGGTGAAGTGTTTTTTCTGACCTATACCCAAAATTTCTAAATCTTCGCCACCTATTTATGCTGAGCAGTATACTATGGAGACACTTGCGTTTGAAACAGCACAGGAGGCAGAACCCATCTCATCACTTGCTCAGTGCCTATTCATCTGGACCTTTGTTTTAATACGTGTGTATTTCCATAATGTCTTTCCCCCTTTCTCTTCATTGTAATCATGATGAACACAAATGTTAAGAACATGGCATTTCTTCATTTGAAAAAAAAAAAAAAAAGAATCATGTGACTATGTGACTCTCATGCTGCATTTTCAAATCTCCTTTTTTTTTTTTTTTTATGCTTGTGGAGAAATGTCTTCCAGGATGACCCTTTTTTAGTTTGAATGTGTGTTGACGATTTCAACAAATTTTAGAAAGTTTGTTGAAGATCAAAATAGCGTAAACCTTGTGTTCTGCTGAACTTTTTAAATTAGGAAGCTGTAAGTTCTTCTGTCACTGGCAGATGGCAGCCCTGTGCTAAAAAGAAGAAAGTTCGGTTTGAATCCAAAGCTGCAGGCCCTGTGACTTTGCATTCATCACTGAGCAGACTGATGTAACAAAAGTTGAATATGTAACTTTTGACAGAACCCAAGAACGTTTTACTGCTGTTGAGTGAAAGGAGACAGCCCACACTATGGCCCAGTGTATGAGTTCTACAATGGTAAAGATTCAGAACGTGAAGCTTTGACTCAGGTATTTGGTCTTTTGCTTGGTATCTATGAGTACCTGAGAGCAGTCTGTGTAAACTTAACATTTACCTAAATTGCAAACTAAGGAATGAATTTTTGTATGAAATTTCATGATGGACAAGCCTAATGAATTCTGGGAAGCAAAGGTTTAAATTTTTCCATCTTTTTTTTTTTTTTCCTTAGGAGGGAAGGGCATAGGATTCTATTTATTTATTTATTTAAAATTATTTTTTTTATTTATTACAATTTATTCAACTTGTATTCCATTCTTATTTCAAAGCCAGAATTGATTCGTATCTGTCCAGGGCATAAAGGAAATGCCAAACAGCAGTAGTGGGTAGTGTTTAAATGACATAGTCAACCATGTAACTTTGACCAAGTATTGTAAAGATGCAATTATATAACCTTATATATAAAAATTTATATCCTATTTAATTCTTCCCTCAAGTACAAGATATTACTTACAAATTTATATGTTACCATATAAATTATGCAAGTGCCTTAAAAGAGCATGTAAAACTTTACTTTTACATTTTCATAAATACTTGGTTGAGATTGTATTTATTTTTCTAGTCACACATGAAAAAGTTAATACAGATAAATGCCAGCACCTGATAAACTGCAAATGGAAGAGTCAGAATTTGAACTTGTCTTACACTCTCTGGCAAATGGAATTACGATATTATGGAAATGTCTCAGTGTTTGAGATGGAGGTGAATAAAACCATGTCATTGTATAGAAGGCTTGCTCCGCTCACTATGCAACTGTAGCATAGGAGTCTTTGAAGCTATGCCATTACTATATGTTGATGCTAAGTCCCCTCTTGACTAATAATTCAAATATAAAATGAAAGGTCACACAGGGCAATTTTCTACAAGGCTTGTAGATTCTGTTTGGCTTGGAAATTGACAGTCTGTGCTTGAAAGTTCCTACCAGCATTTTGTCACCTTCATCTCTAGTGATGGAATAATCCAGAACAGTGGCTCAAAAGCAGAGAGAGAAGTGTCCTTGAGATGGATGCCTGGATCTTGAGCATTAGGATAGCTTCTAGACAACAGCGTGTTTATCCTGAGCTAGAAAAACTCGTGTTCTCTTGATTCATGCTTGCTTTGGTTAGAAATACTGGTTTGCAGATCTTCACGCATTCTTAAAGCACACACTGGACATACACTGGAGGGCACTTCTCAACACTCCTGTTTATTGTTGGAGAGTACTGGAATTGTGAGGCCACTAGAGAAGTTGTGAGGAGTTGGAAGTTGGAAGGTAGCTGCCATAGTGTAACAGAGTATGTATTGGTCAAGATTTCAAGTAACGACTTGGCACTAGAGATAACCAAGACATGCAGTTGTTATTTTCCTTTGCAGAGAAAAGAGTCACAATTCAGCTGTAGACCATCTTGACCCCAGCACAAGGAGGAAGCAAACCGGTAAAAGAAAAAAAAAAATGAAGCCACAGAGGATAATGAATAGAAATTGTAGTTGGATCTGAGTGGTAGCCATTCAGTTTGCTGTTCCTCTTTTCCCAGCATTTTAACATTCCCTTAGGATTTGGATGAATAAAATTATATATTTGAGTAAGAAATTTCCTACTGTAAGAAAACTGTAACAGATTTAGCTAGGTTGTAGAAGGAAAATGGACTGTGAGCTCTTGCTCATGAAGGGGTTGCTATTGACTGTCCAGACTAATGCTTTCTATGTATTGACAAAACTGTGGCTCTTCAGAGAGTCAGCCCTTCAAGACTTTTCAAAGGCAATGTAAAAATCCTAATAAGATTACAATTTTATTTGAGTTGAACATATTGAATGAGCAAGTGCAAAGCTAAACAAAGAATTCTCTGTAGAGGAATATAGAAACACTTAAAGAGATGCTCAACATCCTTAGCTATCAGAGAGATGCAAATCAAAACATCCCTGAGATTTCACCTTACACCCATCACAATGGCTAAAATCAAAAACTCAAATGACAACACATGCTGGAGAAGTTGTGGAGAAAGGGGAACCCTCCTCCATTGCTGGTGGGAATGTAAACTTCTACAACCACTTTGGAAATCAATCTGGCACTTTCTCAGAAAATTAGGAATAATGCTTCCTCAAGACCCAGCTATACCACTCCTAGACATATATCCAAAATTTGCTCAAGTACACAACAAGGACATTTGCTCAAACATGTTTGTAGCAGCTTTATTTGTAATAGCCAGAACCTGTAAACAACCCACATGCCCATCAACCGCGGAACAGATATAGAAATTGTGGTATTTTTACACAATGGAATACTACTCAGCAATCAAAAACGAGGAAATCATGAAATTTGCAGGCAAATGGTGGGATCTAGAAAAGATCATTCTGAGTGAAATATCCCAGAAGGAGAAAGACACACACGATATATACCCACTTATATAGACCTATAAGATATGATAAACATAATGAAATCTATACACTTATAAATAAGAAAGAGGACCCAGGGTAAGATGATCAATCCTCACTTAGAAAGACAAATTGGATGGACATTGGAACAAGGAGAAAACAAATAACAGGACAGGAGCCTACCACAGAGGTCCTCTGAAAGACTCTACCTAGCGGTGTATCAAAGCAGATACTAAAACTCATAACCAAACCTTCAGCAGAGTGCAGGGAATCATATGAAAGAAGACGGAGTTAGTATGACATGGAAAGGACAGGAGCTCCACAAGGACCAAATATATCTGGAACAGGGGTCTTTTCTGAGACTGACACTCTACCAAGGACCATGTATGGGTATAACCTAGAACCTCTGCTCGGATGTAGCTCAGTAACAAAGTGTTTTTCTGAGTAAGGGGAACATAGACTATTTCTCACATGAACTCAATGGCAGGCTCTTTGACCTTCCCATGCCCCAAGGGAGGAACAGCCCTGCTAGGCTCCAGATGAGGACTTTGCAGCCAGTCCTAAAGATACCTGGTAAAACATGGTCAGATTAAAGGAGAGGAGGTCCTCCCCTTTGAAAGGGGCAGGGAGGAGATGAGCAAGGGAGGATGGGATGGGAAGAGAATGAGGGAGTGGGATATAGCTGGGTACAGAGTTAATAAAATGTAACTAATAGTAAAAATAAATAAATATAAAAAAACGAATTCAAGCAAACATTTTAATCTTTTTTTTTCTAAATTGAGAAGAGGTTTTAAGCCAATGGTTTTAAATACACATGTTGTGTTATTTGCTCTTGTGTATCTTTTATATGATGCCAGGCACATGATAATATTCAGATAGAGAAATCAGACAGTACGAAGCACATTCCAGTTGAGATCATTAGCGTCAACTCTTGAACAACAGTTTTATTTCATACTAGAACCTAGTTTCAAAAACTATCCAAACATGAAGGATGTCAAAGAGAGTCTTGAGAAATAACTTCGATTACAAAACTAGAAGGAAAGAGGTGGAGAAATATGAGAGATGATTAATCTTTGAAGCTGTCATGAGCTCAGCTCTGTAAGAGGTTCTATCTAGGCAGGAAGTGAGAGATTGGGAGCTTCACATTTATACGTGTTAATCTAGAAACGGATGGCATGAGGAATCACACATTATCCATCACTGACTCACTGAATATTATGATGTTAGAGAAGAAAGCTTGTATTGTTCTAGCCCTTGAAGAAATTAAAGGATGCTCTGCCTTCGCGAGGTTGCAAAATGGAATAGTGTAGAAAGAAAAAGACAGACAGAGACGTAGAGGCAGGGTGAGAGAGAGAGAGAGAGAGAGAGAGAGAGAACAACAGAGAAAGAGAGAGGGCTGTTCTTCTGATCTTCAAACCCATTACTTGGGGAGGTATTTTAATTTTATGGAGAATTTATGTCCTCTACAAAATTAAATTTAGATTATTATTCTGAAAACTAAGAAAGATCTTAGCTACAACTTGTTTGGCACATTAAATGAATGCTTGATGTAACAATCATTGCTGTAATTTATCAATGGTGAGATGAAAATTTTGTTTCCCTATCTACTCATTAAGAATGCATGGAATCCCCCAACAAGGAAAATCTGATGGGTATCTTAGGCTTCCCACCAGTTAGGGGAGGGGAGATATTTCTGACATGGACTTTATTACCTGCTTTTTAATCATTTCCCCCTGATAGGACTTTCCTACCAGGCCACCGGAGAGGAAGACAAACGAAGTACTCACATGTATAGATGAGCTGGGGTATCTGGGTAAGAGGGCTTCCTCATTCTAAGGGATATGGAAGAAGGGATGCTAGAGGGAGAGTGGGACTGGGAGAAGAGGAGGAAAGGGCCCATGACTGAGATATAAATTGAATTAAGTAATAAAAATAAAAAAAAAGATTGCGTGGAATCACTCAATTTAATAAGGGAAAATTATTTCTTTGATAAAACATGTAAGCTTGCTATTTTGCTTTAGTTCATGTCTTCAGTGATTATCTAATACTAACATATCACTACATAAAATAATTGGGTGTAGGTCTGAGGAAAAATTGAATTCTTAAATTTCATCTCATTAAAAATGTTTAAAAAAGAATTAGAAGAAGATATGAGAAGATGGAAAGATCTCCCACGCTCATGGCTTAGCAGGATTAACATAGTAAAAATGGCTATCTTACCAAAAGCAATCTACAGATTTAATGCAATTCCCATCAAATTACCAACACAATTCTTTACAGACCTGGAAAGAAAAATTCTCAACTTCACATGGAATAACAAGAACCCAGAATTGCTAAAACAATCCTCTACAATAAAAGATTTCTGGAGATATCTCCATCCCTGATCTTAAGTTGTACTATAGAGCAACAGTTTTAAAAACTGCATGGTACTGGCATAGAAAAAGAATGGTGGGTCAATGGAACCGAACAGAGGACCCAGAAATAAACCCACACACTTATAGACACCCGATCTTTGACAAAGACACCAAAACCATACAATGGAAAAAAGAGAGCATCTTCAACAAATGGTGCTGGTCCAACTGGATGTCTGTCTACATGTAGAAAAATGAAAATAGATCCATACATATCACCCTGCACAAAACTGAAGTCCAAGTGGATCAAAGACCTCAACATAAAACCAGACACATTAAATCGACTAGAAAAAAAGTGGGAAATACCCTAGAACTCATTGGTACAGAAAAGAACTTCCTGAAGAGAACACCAACAGCACAGGCTCTAAGAGCAACAATCAATAAATGGGACCACATGGAACTGAAAAGCTTCTGCAAAGCAAGGAATACTGTCATCAAAACAAAGCAACTGCCTACAGATTGGGAAAGAATCTTCACCAACCCTTTATCTGACAGAGGACTCATATCCAGTATATATAAAGAACTAAAGAAGTCGAAAAACAGTAAACCAAGTAATCCACTTAAAAAATGGGGAAACAGAGCTAAACAGAGAATTCTCTGGAGAGGAATATTGAAAGGCAGAGAAGCACTTAAAGAAATGCTCAACCTCATTAGCCATTAGGGAAATGCAAATGAAAACAACCCTGAGATTTCACCTTACACCCATGAGAATGGCCAAGATCAAAAACTCAAGTGACAACACATGCTGGAGAGGTTGTGGAGAAAGGGGAACCCTTCTCCACTGCTGGTGGGAATGTAAACTTGTACAAACACTCTGGAAATCAATCTGGCGCTTTCTCAGACAACTAAGAATAACGCTTCCCCAAGATCCAGCCATACCACTCCTAGGCATATATCCAAAAGAGGCTCAAGTACACAAAAAGGACATTTGCTCAACCATGTTTGTAGCAGCTTTATTTGTAATAACCAGAAGTAGGAAACAACCCAGATGCCCCTCAACTGAAGAATGGATGCAGAAACTGTGGTACATCTATACAATGGAGTATTACTCAGCAATGAAAAATAAGGAAATCATGAAATTTGCAGGTAAATGGTGGGACCTGGAAAGGATCATCCTGAGTGGGTTGTCCCAGAAGCAAAAAGACACACACGGTATATACTCACTCATATAGACATGCAACATAGGACAAACCCACTCAAACCTGTGCATCTAAAGAAACTAAGCAAGAGAGAGGACCCTAACTAAAACGGTTAATCCCCATCCTGAAAGGCAAAGAGGATGGACATCAGAAGAAGAAGAAAACAGAAAACAACCTAGGAACCTTCTACAGAGGGCTCTGAAAGCCAGAAGAAGAAGAACACAGGAAACAAACTAGGAACCTACCACAGAGAGCCTCTGAAAGCTTCTGCCCTGCAGACTATCAAAGCAGATGCTGAGCCTGATGGTCAACTGTTGAGCAGAGTGAATGGAATTTTATGTAAGAAGTGGGAAATAGTAAGAGCTGGAGAGGACAGGGTCTCCGCAAGGAGAGCAACAGAACAAGAAAATTTGAACACAGGGAACTTCCCAGAGACTCATACTCCAACCAAGGGCTATTCATGGAGATAACCTAGAACCTCTGCACAGATGTAGCCCTTGGCAGTTCAGTGTCCAAGTGGGTTACATAGTAATGGGAAGAGGGACTGCCTCCGGCGTAATCTGATTGGCCTGCTCTTTGATCACCTCCCCCTGAGGGGGGAGCAGCCTTACCAGGCCACAGTAGAGGACAATGCAGCCACTTTTGATGAGAACTGATAGACTAAGATTAGAAAGGAGAAGAGAACCTCCTCTATCAGTGGACTTGGGGAGTGGCATGCATGCAGAAAGGGGAGGGAGGATGGGATTGGCAGGGGAGGAGGGAGGGGCTTATGGGGGGATACAAAATTAATAAAGTGTAATTAATAAAAAAATTTTTAAAATGTTTAAGAATCACTGTTTCAATCTTTGGTATTTGTTTTGTTCATATATGAAAATCATTACAGTAGAAAGACCTTTTCTGTGAACAGATAATTCTAAAAAATGTTGCAAAAAATAAAATTGTCACTGTAAGTCCTGATTATTTTTGGACTTGACCCATTTGATCTTAAAATTTTTCATGAACATACTTAGTCACCATTCTCAATGTTTAATCATGAAAGTGGGCAAGCAAACTATAATAGGACATGGTAAAGTTTGCTTAGAATGGATCATCTTCATTTAGTGATGACATCTTGGAGAAGGTCAAATTTTCTTCATTCATCTTTTTGAAAAATTAAGTAATAGATGATTCCCCAAACAAATACAACACAAAACAAAACTAACAAAAACCAAAACTACATCAGTTAAAAGCAAACTACGATAAGAAACGAAGATATATAAAAAGAAACAACCATGTCAATTTGT
This sequence comes from Meriones unguiculatus, assembly GCF_030254825.1. NCBI lineage: Eukaryota > Metazoa > Chordata > Mammalia > Rodentia > Muridae > Meriones > Meriones unguiculatus. The sequence continues at coordinate 152,954,829 of NC_083349.1, read as the reverse complement.
ATCATAAAATCCATAACTTAGCAACATGCACATGTAGTGAAGAAGAAAGAAGATTCAAGGGAAAACAATAATAGACAGGACAATCCGCATAAAACAGAAATTTTGGCCATGAGTCTCACATCTGCTTTGATACACTGCTAAGCAGAGTCTCTCAGAGGTTCTCTGTTGTAGGCTCTTGTCCTGTTACTTGTTTTCTCTTACTTCCCAAGTCTATCCCATTTGTCTTTCTAAGTGAGGATTGATCATCTTACCCCAGGTCCCCTTTCTTGTTGATCTTCTTTAAGTGTACAGATTCCAGTATGTTTATCCTATCTTATAGGTCTATATAAGTGAGTACATACCATGTGTGCCTTTCTGTTCCTGGGATACCTCACTCGTGATGATCTTTTCTAGATCCTACCATTCTCCTGCAAATTTAACAAAGCAAACAAACAAATACCCCCAAACCCAGACATTTTATGAGAAGCAGACTATTTTAGATGATTAAATGAGCTTTTAAGATTTATCTTATGTTACTTGCATGTATATGTATAGAGGATATGTGTACCAGAGTACAGATACCCAAGGAGGTCAAGAAAGTCAAATCTCCTGTGGCTTAAGCCACCCAACATGGGTGCTGGGAACTGAACTCAGATCCTCTGGAAAAGCAGCACACACTCTTTACCACCAAACTATCTCTCCAGACCCCCAAAAAGTTTTGAATCAATTCTGAGGTATAATCCTATAAGTATCCTGTTTAATCCTAAGGCAATGAGAAGAACGGGCCTTGTAAGAGATGATATGAAGTAAATCATATAAGACACAATGAACATCACACTGAGTTAAGGAATAATGGAAGCTGATTTAACTGATATTCAAATAGAAACACATGGGTCTGTTAAATGTCTCAGTCTGATGGGAGAGTAAGAGTATGGGTAAGTTTTGTTGGGGACTTCATCTGTACTGGGAAGCCAGACTGTGGTGGTGCATGTCTTTAATCCCAGAACTCAGAGAGCTGGGAGGGAAGAGGCAGCTGAATATCTGAGTTTAAGGCCAGCCTAGTCTACAGAGGGAGTTCCAGGACAGCCATGACTACATAGCAATATTCTGTCTCAAAAAAAAAAAAAAAAACCAAACAAAGAAAAAAACCTAAATTAAGTTGCCTGTGGAGCAACGATGAGGTGATATTAAATTCTGGTTACTCTGTTTATTGTGTGAAATGTATATTCCATGTAAGCAACGTGGATTTCTAGGACTTATTCCTTGTCAGAAAAAAATTGGTACTTGTAAACATTCTCATTTCACTAAACATTTAGTGTCCTATATCCTGCATCCAATACTGGCTAGGATATTCAAAGGAGAGTAGAAGAGGGAAGGAGGAAAGGATGGAGGGGGGATGAGGGAGGGGGCTACAGCTGGGATACGAAGTGAATAAATTGTAATAAATGAATGAAAATTAAAAACTAGCTATATATTAAAAATGTGTAAATTACTGGGGATAAAAACAAAAACACTCTCGCAGGCAGGTACTATGCCCAGCAGTAGATGGTGAATACAAAATAAGCTATATGACCATTTTAGAGTTTTTTTTATCTCTTCATGTTATATCAGAATTTTCCCCTTTTAATTCCTTTGCATATATATTACTGTGTCTAGTTCTATGTTTTTGTGGGATTTCTCTGTGTGTGTGAATTGTGTATCTTCAAGAGTATGTGTCTCTTGTGCTTTTCTTTTGGTGAAGGGGCAGTGTCATTTTCTTCTATTTGTTTCTGTTGTCCTAGTTCTGATTTGCTTGTTTTTATTTTATTTATTATTATCATTATTATTATTATTATTGATGCCTTTATTCTACTGAGAGAAAGAAAGGAAGGAAGGAAGGAAGAAAGAAAAAAAGAAAGAAAGAAAGAAAGAAAGAAAGAAAGAAAGAAAGAAAGAAAGAAAAGAAAGAAGTAGATTTGAATGAGTAAGGAAGTGGGGAGGATCTGGGAGAACGTGGGGAGAGAAGAAATCATTTCAGAATATATTGTGAAAATATCTGTTTTCCTCTGAAGAAAGAGCTTGAAGAAGATATCAGAAGATGGAAAGATCTCCCATGCTCATTGATTGGTAGGATTAACATAGTGAAAATGGCAATCCTGCCAAAAACAATCTACAGATTCAATGCAATACCAACATATTTTTTTTACAGAACTTGAAAGAAAAAATTCTCAATTTCATATGGAAAACCCAAAAACCCAGAACTGCTAAAACAACCCTGTACAACACCAATCATCCGGAGGTATCTCCATCCCTGATCTCAAGCTCTACTACAGAGCAATAGTAATAAAACCTGCATGGTACTGGCATAGAAACAGAAAGGAGGATCAGGGGAATTGAATACAAGACCCAGAAGTAAACCCACAGACCTACAGATACATGATATTTGACAAAGAAGCCAAAACCATACAATGGATAAAAAATAGCATATTCAACAAATGGCGCTGGTCTAAAGGATGTCTACATGTAAAAAATGCAAATAGATCCATATTTATCACCCTGCACAAAACTAAAGTCCAAATGGATTAAAGACCTCAACATAAACTCAGACACACTAAAATTGTTAGAACAAAAAGTAAGGAATTGCCTTGAACTCATTGGCACAGGAGACAACTTCCTGAATAGAGCACCAACAGCATAGGCTCTAAGAACAACAATCAATAAATGGGACCTCATGAAACTGAAAAACCTTCTGTAAAGCAAAGGACACTGTCATCAGAACAAAATGACAGCCTACAGACTGGGAAAGGTTCTTCACCAACCCTATATCTGACCAAGGGCTAATATCTGGAATATATAAAGAACTCAAGAAGTTAAAAAGCAACAAAACAAGTAATCCAATGCAGTACAGAGCTAAACAGAGAATTCTCAATAGAGGAATATTGAATGGCAGAGAAACATTTAAAGAAATCTTCAATGCCCTTAGTCATAAGGGAAATGCAAATCAAAACGATCCTGAGATTTCACCTTACACCCATCAGAATGGCTAAGATCAAAACCTCAAGTGACAATACATCCTGGAGAGAATGTGGAGAAAAGGGAACCCTCCAGCATTGCTAGTGGGAATGTAAACTTCTACAACCACTTTGGAAATCAATCTAGCGCTTTCTCAGACAATTAGGAATAGTGCTTCCTCAAGATCCAGCTATGCCACTCCTAGGCATATATCCAAAATATGCTCAAGTATACAACAAGGACATTTGCTCAACCATGTTCCTTGCAGCTTTATTTGTAATAGCCAGAAACTGGAAACAACCCAGATGTCTTTCAACTGAAGAGTGGATACAGAAATTATCATATGTTTACACAATGGAATACTACTCAGCAATTAAGAACAAGGACATCATGAAATTTGCAGGTAAATGGTGGGAACTAGGAAACATCATTCTGAGTGAAGTATCATAGAAGCAAAAAGACACATATGGTATATACTCACTTATAAATGGATATTATACATATAATATAGGATAAACATACTAAAATCTGTACACCTAAAGGAGCTAAGCAAGAAGGGGGACCCTGGGTAAGATGATCAATCCTCATTCAGAAAAGCAAATGGGATGGACATTGGAAGAAAGAGAAAACAGGGAAGAGGACAGTAGCCTACCACAGAGGGCCTCTGAAAGACACTACTCACCTGGGTATCAAAGCAGATGCTGAGACTCAAAGCCAAACTTTGGGCAGAGTGCAGCGAATCTTATGAAAGAATAGGGAGATAGAAAGACCTATAGGGGACAGGAGCTCCAAAAAGAGACCAACAGAGGAAAAAACAAAACAATAAAGAACAAGAAACAAACCTGGGCCCTGGGGGACATGCAGGGACTGATACCAATGAAAGACCATGCATGGAGAGGTTCTAAAACCCCTGCTCAGATGTAGGCCATAGACTCTGTCTCCAACTGGGTTCCCTAGTAAAGGGAGCAGGGGCTGTCACTGTCATGAACTCAGTGGCAGGCTCTCTGATCACCTCCATCAGTCTTACCAGGCCACAGAGGAAGACAATGAAGATAGTACTGATGAGACCTGATAGTGCTAGGATCAGATAGAAGGGGAATAGGATCTCCTCTATTAGTGGACTAGGGGAAGGGAATAAGGATAGAAGAGAGAGGGAGTGTGGGATTGGGAAGAGATGAGGAAGGGGGCCACAGCCGGGATACAAAGTGAATAAATTGAAATAATAAATAAACAAATAAATAAATAAATAAATAAAATATTTTTTAAAGAAAAAAAGAAATATCTCTTATCAATAAAATAAATTGAAATAATTGAAAACTACAAATTATATTCAGATTAAATATAAGGTTTATATAAAACACGAAATGTTTATGAGTAATATTAATATCTATCCTCAATGAATGAGTGAGATTAAAGGCATTTGTTCCATCTTTACTGAAGTTTTGGTCATGCAATCATTATTTTGTTTTCGTGTGATGCTTAGTGTTAATTATCAGCTTAGCAAGATCTAGAATCACTTAGAACGCAGGCTACATACATAACTTTGAAGTATTATGTAGCCTCTGAGAATGCCTGTGAGAGAGTTCGTTGATTGATATGATTGTGAGAAGACCTATCTTCATTGTGTACAGGACACTTCGTGAGCCAGGATACTGGGGTGTGTAGAGTGGAGGAATCGAGGCGAGCACCGGCACGCTCTGCTCTCTCGTTCTTGGCTGTGAATGCCATGTCATCTTCTGCTGCTTCGACTCCCTCACTACCATGGAGTGTACCTTTGAAGTGTGAGTGGAAATAAGCCCCTTCTCCATTGAAGTGAGTTTTTTTTCCAGGATGTTTTATCACAGTATCAGGAAAAGAAACTAAGACTGTGTGGTGGCTTGAACAAGGGATGTTCCCTGTAGACTCTGGTATTTGAATACCTGGTCCCCGGTCGGTGGTCCTGTTTGGGTAGGTGAGAGCCTTTCTGGAGAAAGTACCTTACTGGGGTGTGTTTTGAGAGTTCATAGCTTCACCCCACTTCCAGATCACACTCTGCTTGGTGTTTGTGGTTGAAGATGTGATCTTTCATCTCTATGGCAACCCCCTCGATGCAATCCCTCTTCTACAATTATGGACTTCCTCAGAAACCATAAAGACAATAAACTCTTCCCTCTACAAGTTGCCTTTGGTCATCACAATTGATCACAGTTAACAGAAAAGCAAGTCATGCTCTCAGGTCTTCGTTTTTCCAGAATAAGACTGAATTCCATTCTCCTCAAATATTACACTAGTTGAAAAACAGCTAATTCTTCCCCCTAAGAGTTTTTCTCTTTGAGGACATAAATTCCTTGTGTGTGGTTGGTAGAAGAAACAGACCCTCTGGAGAATCCTAGCAGGGTACTGGAACTTTTCATTGCTTTAGATTTGGCCCTGTATTCTGTTCTTCATCTATTCTAGGTAGCACTTTGGAATGAAAGTTCTGTTACTGTGGTACCAGTCTCAGTAAAAGCATTAAAGTTGCCTAGCACTATGCGGTATGACAGAATAAATGAATATTCTCACATTTCACCCCAGCTCTCTTTTTACAAGGGCAATTCAGTGACTAGAGTTAGTATTCTTTTATTCCATAAACAATTATTATGTTCTATATCTGTATTGCTATATGATTCATGTATGTTAATGCACTTATATGTAATTTTATAGGAGAAATAGTGTGATTGACTTTATATTGCCTAGACATATGATTACATATTTTAACAAATATTATGTGTATAAAACATCAATTTAATGTTACATATCATATAATATATAGGTATTATATTTATTGCTATACAAACTACATCTTTAACCAAATATTCTCTTTAAGTTAGAAAAACTATCCACAATAAGGTTGCAGCAGAGTTTTGTATGTTGTCCAAACATTGAACAAATTTGGAAAAGAAAATGTAGCAACAGAAAAAAAAACCTTCATAGGTTAGATGCATAAACTTTAAGAAAATACTGTGATTTAATAAAGAACACACTAAAATTTCTTTAGCGATATACAGCTCTTCTAGGAAAACAAACAAAAATATCAACACTATAAATTTTGGAAATTTCACTGAGAGAGTGAAAAATCAATAAGCTGATTTTTTTTTTTTTGTATTTTAATAAAATATATTGTACTGGAGAGAAGATTAAGGTAGTGTAATGCAGGCATGTGGTCCTGGGTTTTAATGACCAACCATATTCAAGAAGATGAGTGAAGCTTCTCACACCATCAGCTCCAGTGCTGTTGTGGGCAGAGATAGTAGGGTCCTCAAGATCTGCTGACTTCTGGGCTTGCTTAGATGCCAAACACTCCAGGTTCACAGAAAGTCTCAAGGGAATAATGCAAAGGGTGACAGAGAAGATCACAGGAAGCTCTCTGTCCTCTGACCTCCATCTGCGTGTGCAGGTGTGCCCACCCACACTCAAATGTGTGCATTTACCATGTATATACACAACATGGATGCACATACTCCCCACTAATTTTTAAAGGTTTTATTAAAATGTAAGTGACCTGTATATTGTTCTACAGTCCATGATATTTCAATTGTGGATTTCTTTCTCATATAAAAATCTTAGTAATTTTAGCATTTTTTTCCACAGGGTTATTTTTCAGAGAGCCTGGGTTCATATCTGAGTACAAAGATAAGCAGAAATTAGACTGAAAAACACCTGGATTGGAGACTGAGACTGAGCCCATTCAGTGAGTTTGTAATGACTCATGAAAATAATGCACTGTCCTCAGTAGCAATTTTGCTTGTGGACTGAGAGGTGTGTGGAATCGTAAATGTCAAGGACCAAGGGCAGGGGATTTTCTAGTTTCTTCATGCGGATATTTCACCTGGTAGCCACAGTGGACTTTGGAAGACAAGAGCACAGAAAGTCATAAATGAAGTTTTCTTTTTTGAAGTTATCCTACTCTGATTATTCCAACTGTTAACTTATTTCCAGATTGGCTACATCAGGTATTTATAAATACTTAAGTGTATTTATAAATATTTTAGTTTATTAATGTAGGTGAATAATTATATTTATTACATGTCAATTTATCATTTTTAATGTAAAGATAACCTTGTTTCTTAGTATACTAATTCATCTGTGTAAGTTGTTATTCAGGGTAAAATTCAATTTTTCCACGCAGATGATTTTTCTCATATAATATAAAAATGAATTATGATAGTCTAACAAAAATTTACAACATTCTTACTAACCGCAAAGATTAACAGTTTCACACTAAATTGCATTTGGTTTTCCCATACATGGGGATGTCATGATTGATTTCTTTTTATTAAACATCAAATCAGAAAAAATATAAGGAATTACAAAGTACATCATCTATAACCCAATTGCAAACTTTTTATTGATAATTTATAGATGCTGCTGTGAAGACTAGCTGTTTCTATGCAGTTTTGTCTGATATATCTCTGATGAGGTAAGGCATGCTCATAACTTATTACTTCTTGATAATTTTCCATCAGATTTGAAACTATTAACCTATTTCATAACCCACATCTGTTATTGAGAACTGCAAGTCACGTAGAAAATACGGACAGAGTATTATTTCTACAGAAATTTAAGTCAACTTTCATGTACTATGGCTACATGGAGAGAAAAGCAACATTTCTGGAATCCCTATATCATTTTAACACCACTCTAAACAAAGGCAATTGGGAGGATGGGGGTGGGGAGAAGGGGTTTTTGACTTTGTACTAAATGAATGTGTGATCAGAACAATCCATTCGTTCTTAAATCATTAATTGCCATTCTTTCTCTATGATTCTTTTATATCTTCACTAGACTAGTTTATTGACTCAGAGGGACACATTAACTACTACCATGGATTTGCTCTTAGTTTTTTTTTTTTTTTTTTTTTTAATCTTGTTTGTTTGGGTTGATTTTTGTGCTGCAGTTGTTTTTACAGCCCAGGACCTTGTGTATGACAGAAAGCAATACCACTGAACTATCCACGTTTGCTATTCTTTCTATTTAAAAAAAATTTTTTTTTTGTTTATTCTTTGAAATTCTCAAACATCTCTACAATGTATCCTGATAAAACCACCACTACACTGCCTCCCTTCAATTTCCATGGACTCTCCATCATTGCTCCCTCCCTACTTCATGTCTTAACTTTCTTTATGTGTAGCCCATTAATTCCAATTAGTGCCCTATATGTGTGTTTTTAATAGAGTAAAAATGGTTTCTGCCTTCATATAGCACCATCACACTATTTTCTTCAGCACCATGAGAAATGGCTAGAACTTATAGTTTGAAGTTTTTCCCTAGAATTTCACAGTTGTGTGTTTCTTAGAAATGTGGAAAAATAAATTTCAAGCAGAAGACAAATCTTAAAATTCTAGTTCTGAAAATGTATTGAATTCAAGAAATTAGTAAATTGTCAAAATTTTAATGTTTATGAAATGTTAATGTTATTTTAAATAAGTGTCTATCATAAGTTAATTTTTTCCTCCCTATCCTTGAGGCCCTCACTGTTTCAGTACATTCCATACTATTTTCAAAATCCACACTCATTTTGGGATAACTATCTACTGAAGACAATTGCAAGACCACTTGATAACACTCACAGATTTTCTCTAACGTAGGTTAAGAAAATAGATTTAGGCTAAAGTACATATTACAGCTGATGTACATTTCACAAAATGTCTACAAGTAAATTTTACAAAAAAAAATTAAGTTCAGTTTCTATTTAGAGAGAAAGATTGAGCATGAAATCCCTCCCAGCATAGTTGCAGACAGATCTATTTCCCTTCTCCAATACCCCAAGGAAAGCACAGTGTGAAGATTCATAACTTCTGAGAATTTTGCTCCTGAGTGAGGTGTTTGTGTGTAATTGTGAAGGTTCACAGTGCTGTCGTTCTAGTATAGGAATTCATATTTCATAAGGCTATCATAAGAATTAAAAAGATGTATGTGAGGCATTCTGTACCTTTTCTGACATAGACTAAGTAGACAACTGCTGGGTAATGTATTCACATTTAGTTTAATGCCAGACCACAGAAAGTGTTTCTTGATGAGAGGGTACTCCCAAAGAACAAGTTATTAGATTAGCTAGGATGGGAGTGCTCACCTGCCATGCTCAGCTTAGAATGCTGTGTGCACATTGCTTTTCAAGGCTAAGCAAACTGGAGCATAGAAAAGCAAAACAACTTAAGCACAACTTCATGCCAGTGAGAAGAAAACCAGGCCAACCTCAGAGCTTATATATATATATATATATATATATATATATATATATATATATTTTTTTTTTTTTTTTAAGAAACAGCTCATTAGTAAATACTTTAGAAATAGTGATAGCTACCACATGGCTTCTCTTATAATCTCTTCAATTTTTCTATGATGTGAAAGCAGTGATGGATGATTCACAAACAAATGAACTTGTGTATGTTGTAATAAAACTCTATTCGTTAATACAGGTACTAGATTTGATTTGGCTTGTGGGGTATGCGTTATTGATAGTTTAACTCTATTGGACTGAGTATGAAAATATGTTTAGATATTTGCCACAAAATGGGACATATATTCATTGCAAGACTTTCCTGAAGACACATCTCCTACACTTTCTGTCATGTTAGTTCGTCTGTCTGTTTTCAATTCTAGGTGTACAAACACATGAACTGAAGAGATAAAGTGGGTGTTCAACCAAGAACAAATAATAATAATTTACAACTTTAGCATATACTAAGTTCCAGATATAAGAATAGTTAGTTGCCCTGACTGACACATCTCAAAGGCTACATGCTAAAGTGTAGTAAATTCAGTGATATCAGCACAGAAGATAGATCTATATACATGGCTGGCATTGTGGTTTGACTAAAAAAGTTAAGTCATACTCATGAAGATCTTCATGAACTATCCTTTCCCATAAAAACACTGTGGTACTGAATAAAACCAAGGATGTTTCACTTAGAAAATAAGGGGAAAATATAAAATACCCAACAGCCATGTTTCTAGAATTATCAGACTTAGCAGATGAGTTAGAGAAATTATACAATAATAGGAGACATGATTTAGACCAATTCTAAAAGTAACTAAATGCTAGTTAGAGAATGTCCACAGTCAGGGACAACAGATATCAAAGACTAAAAAATTCTAGAAGAAATGGTCTTTATCTGACTAGTAAAAGGAAGTAGCAGAAATTATGATTGACAGCGATGTTATCCCTGCAAGCACATTCTAAGGGATGCTATCTGTGTGGCCTAGAATCTCCTCAATGCTTAAATTTTATCTCAGAGGATGCATTATTCTTTTGTAAATATAGCAACTCCCACATCAAGTACAATTTTCATGACTGTTTCATTATACCTTCCATGATGAATATACGGAACCTTTTAAACATTTATGGTTGTCAACCCTATACTCTATAATTAACATCTATCTTCTCAGTAATTCAAACCCTTTCATTTATTGAAGCAATACATCAAGTGAAATAAACTCTTAAAGTACAATATATACCCAATGATCTATTTATCTATTTATTTATTTACAATTTACTCACTTTGTTTCCCAGCTGTAGGTAGCCCTTTCACTTGTCCTAGTTCCACCCTCCCTTTCTCTTCTTCTCCTATGTCCCTCTCCCATTCCAATGATAGGGGAGGATCTCCCCCTCCTATTGGATTCTAACCTATCAGGTTTCATCAGGACTGGCTGCATTGTCTTCCTCTGTGGCCTGGTAAGGGTGCTCCCTCCCAGGGGGAGGTGATCAAAGAGTCACATTCCATTACCCTCTCCATTTTCTCACAGTTGAATTCATTATTTTCAGAGTGTTGGGATGGCCCTGAGAGCTTAAGGGGTTACATCTGTAAAAGGTATTTGGTATAACCTAGAATCTTCTAGAAACATCAGCCTTTTTTCTGTGCCCTACCCACTTGGAAGTAAAATGAGTATGATTTCTCTTTCTTTGTGGAATAAAAACAACATCAATATCTTTAAAAAATACTATTTATTATTTCATATCTATGTAAATCAAAAGCAAACATATTTTTACTTCAGTCTTTTAATTAAGATTAATGAGGTCTGAAGTCCCAAGATGGTGGTGACCAGAGTACACCATATCTGAGGGACAGAGGATCCAAGACTCCAAAACTGGTGAGTAGATAGGTGGCTGGATCCAGAACATGAACCTTGGGGCTTCCCTTGACTAAAAGGGACATCCTGTCAGTTGGGGCCCTTTGGATTTAGCATCCTCTGTCACCCTTGTGGTCATCTCCTGGGTCCAAGAATCACAAACTGTGAATCCCCTGCATTTTCAGCACACCCCAACAAGTTTGGAATAGCAGGTATAGGAACCCTCCTTTCTAGCAGCACCCAGACACTGGATCAAGTCTGCTTCCCTGAGGGCAGCTTCAGGTTTCCTGGAATATTTGGGACCTGTAAGACCTTGGCACTGCAGTATTGGGATTTCTGGGGCAGCATTCCCAGCATTCAAACCACAGTTATGCTGGTTACCCTGTGGAGACCAGGCAAACAGTGGAAGTTTACAGAGAGTGGATCCAAGATAATGTAGCCCAGACAAGACAGAGTGGCAGAGACATAGCGACTGGCCAGCTTGTGTGGCTCAGCTCCCTTCGGAGACAGCCACCCAGGCAGAAACCATCTGGTTCCCTGTGCATGCACGCTGTGCCCACACTCCAACATGTCTGCCTTCCACCCTGTGCATCAGAGCCCTCTTACCTTCAAAGCACATAAATGCACCCTGCCAAGGCACTCATCCCAGGGCCTGAGGCAGGGACCTCAAGACAATGGTACCAGCACCCTCCCTTTCTTAGCTGCCTCAGGAATCTCCTGAACCCAGCCCTGAGACTCTAGACTGTTCTAATCTTCCTGTAGACTACTCCAGACTCCAGAGAAAGGTGGACACAGTCTGTAGTACAGATTCCAGGAACAAACATTCAAGACAACAAGACAGCTAGAGGCATGCATAAGTGTTAAATCAACAAAAAACAGGATGTCATGGTTTCACCAGAATCCCTTAAATACAATGAGTATCCTAAGGCAGCTGAAAACATAGAAAAATGATCTTAACTTTATGATTTTGCAATTATTAGGGGAACATAAAGAGGAAACAAACAAAAAACAGAGACTACAGTGGACAGATGGGAATCCACAATCAAACAGGTGAAGGAAATGAATAAAGTCTTTCAAGACATGAAAACGGAATTAGAATCAATAAAGACAACACAGACCGAGAAAACCCTGGAGGAGGACTTAAAGAGATGATCAGAAACTAGAGGTAAGCATCAACAACAGAATTCAAGAGATGGAGAAGAGAATCTCAGGCACTGAAGATACAATTAGAGAAAATGAAACATCTCTCAGAAAAAAATATAAAAAATGGGGAAAGTTCCTGGTACAAAACATCCAAGAAACCAAGGACACCATGAAAAAAGGAAACCTTAGAAAAGTAGGAATAGACAAAAAAGAAGACTCCAGGCTATAAGGCCCAAAATATATTTTCAAAAACAAACAAACAAACAAAAACAAAAAAGAAAAGAAAATCATAGAAGAAAACTTCCCTAACCTTAAGAAAGAAATTCCTTTAAACATTCAAGAAGCTTACAAAACACCAAATAGTCTATAACAGAAAAGAAATTCCTCCTGTCACATAATAATCAAAACAATGAATCTACAGAATAAATAAAAATAATAAAAGTGTCAGGGGAAAAAGCCCAAGTAACATATAAAGGCAGGCTTATCAGAATCACACCAGACTTCTCAACAGACACTATGAAACCCAAAAAGCTCTGGGTGGATATCATGCAGACACTAAGAGACCACCGATGTCATACCCAGCAAAATTTTCAATTAACATAGATTGAGAAAACAAAATATTCCATGACATAACTAAACTTAAACAATATATGTGCAACAACCCAGCTCTACAGAAGATACTAGAAGGAAATCCAAAGAATCATTAGGTCTTACTTCAAAAAGTTGTATTTCACAAACTTGGAAAATATAAAGGAAATGAACAATTTTCTTGATAGATTTCACCTCCAACATTAAATCAAGAGCAGGTGAACAGTTTAAACAGTCCTATTACCCCTATAGAAATAGAAGCAGTCATCAAAAGTCTCCCAACCAAAGAAAGCCAAGGGCCAGGTGGTTTTTGTTGACCTTAATTTTTTTTAACAAACCTAATTTATATAGAGTTATTAAATATTTTTGCTCTACTTCCATCTCCCCAACATGGGGTAGGAAGGAAATAAGGTTAGAGGGGATAGGGAATGGAGTTCTCTCTGCTACTTCTCTCTGCGTAGGGTTGTAGGATTCTTTTGGAAGCCATTCAGTTGTCCAGAAATCCAGAAGTCCAGGTAACCAGCAAACCAGCAAACAGCAAAAGCAGCAGCAGGACAAATTAGCAGCAGGAAGTCCTCCTCCAAGCATCCTCACCTTCATTCTCTGGGCTGTCATATTTATACCCATCAAAGTGCTCAGAATTCAACTAATTCTACCTGGTAAAGACTACACGCTCTTTGAACCACTTAACAAGTGTGGACAAACTAAGATCCCCAACTTGGAATTTCACAAAAAATATGTTAAGTTTACATATTATAAACCAAAACATCCACAACAAGTTTTAGCATGTAATTCTTGTATATATTCAAAGAAGAGCTAACACCCATATTCCTTAAATGATTTCACAAAATAGAAACAGAAGGAACATTAGCAAACTCATTCTATGAAGCCGCAGTCACCTTGATACCTAAACCTCACAAAGACCCAACAAAGAAAAAGAATTACAGACCAATCCCCCTTATCAACATTGATGCAAAAATTCTCATTAAGATACTCACAAGCTGAATTCAAGAACGTATTAAACACATCATCCAACGTAATCAGGTAGATTTTATCCAAGGGATGCAGGGATGGTCCAACATATAAAAATCCATCAATGTAACCCAACATATAAATAAACTGAAAGAGAAAAAATTACACAGTCATCTATGAGATACAGAAAAGACCTTTGACAAAATCCAATACCCCTTCATGATAAAAGTATTTGCAAGATCAGGGATATAAGGCCCATATCTAAACAAAATAAAAGCTATATAAAGCAAGCCAATAGCCAACATCAAACTAAATGGAGAGAATCTCAAAGCAATACCATTAAAATTAGGTGCAAGACAAGATTTCACACTCCATATCTCTTCAACACAGTACTTTAAATTCTAGCTAGAGCAATAAGACAATTAAAGGAGATCCAAATGGATAGAAATCAGAAACAAAATAGTTTAGCTATTTGCAGATGATATGATAGTATACATTAAGCAGCCCCAAAACACTCCTGAAGATGAAAAATTCCTCCAGCAAAGTGGCTGGATAAAAGATTAATTAAAAACATCAGTACCCTTCCTGTATAAAAATGACAAACAGGCTGAGAAAAAAATTAGGAAAGCCACAGTCTTCACAATAGCCACAAATAATATAAAATATATAGGGGTAAATCTAACTAGGCAGGTAAAAGACATCTTTGACAAGAACATTAAGTCACCGAAGAAATAAATTGAAGATATCAGAAGATGGAAAGATCTCCCATGCTCATGGATCAGTAGGATTAGCATAGTAAAAATGACCATCTTAACAAGGGCAATCTACAGATTCAGTGCAATTGCCATCAAAATACCAACACAATTTTTTCACGGACCTTGAAAGAACAATTCTAAACTCAGTATGGAAAAACAACAACAACAACAAACCCAGAGTAGCTGAAACAATCCTATGCAATAAAAGAACTTCTGGAGGTGTCTCCATACCTGACCTCAAGCTATACTATAGAGTAATAGTAGTAAACACTTCATGGTGCTGGCATTGAAGCAGAATGGTGGATCAATGGAATCAAATTGAAGACCCAGAAATAAACCTACATATATATGCACACCTGACAAAGAAGCCAAACCATTCAATGGAAACAAACAAACAAACAAACAAAAACAAATAAACAGCATCTTCAACAAATGGTCCTGCTCTAACTGGATGTCTACTTACAGAAAAATGCAAATAGACCCATAGTTATCACCCTGCACAAAGTTCAAGTCCAAGTGTATCAAAGACTTTGGCATAAAACCAGATACTCTAAATATGCTAGAGGAGGAAGTGATTAATAGCCTTGAACTCATTGGCACAGGAAACAACTTCCTGAACAGAACACCAACAGCTCAGGCTCTAAGATCTAACAAATAGGACATTAACAAATAGGACATCTTGAAAGCTAGAGAAATGGCTCAGAGGTTAACAGCACTTGCTCTTCTTCCAAAGGTCCTGAGTTCAATTCCAAGCAACCACAGGGTGGCTCACAACCATCTATAATAAGATCTGGTGCCCTCTTCTGGCATGCAGGAACACAAGTAGACAGAATAGTCTAGAAATAATAAATAAATAAATAAATAAATAAATAAATAAATAAATATGAAAAGAACAAATAGTACATCTTAAATTAGAAAAGCTTCTCTAAAGGAAAAGGTAATATCAATAGAACAAAGTGGCAGTCTACAGACTGGGAAAAGATCTTCACCAATCCTACAATAAATAAAGGGATAATGTCAAGAACATATAAAGAACTCGATAGATTAAACACCAACAAACCAAATAATTCAATTAAAAATGGGATGCAGAGTTAAACAGAGAACTCTCAACATAATAATCTCTACTGGTGGAGAAGCACTTAAAGAAATGCTCAGTGTCCTTAGTCATCAGGGAAATGCAAATCAACATGAGTCTGAGATTCCATCTTACACCTCTCAGAATGGCTAAGATAAAAAACTCAAGTGACAACACATGGTGGTGAGGATGTGGAGAAAGGAGGACTCTGCTCCACTGCTGTTGGGAGTGCAAACTTGTACAACTACTTTGGAAATCATTCTGGTGCTTTCTCAGACAACTGGGAATAGTGCTACCTCAAGACCCAGTTATAACACTCCTGGGTATATATCTGAAAGATGCTCTACCATAAAACAAGGACACTTGCTCAATCATGTTCATAGCATCTTTATTTGTATTAAACAGAAACTGGAAACAATCAAGATGTCCCTTAACAGAAGAATGGATAAAGAAACTGTGGTGCATTTACACAATGGAATACTAGTCAGCTATTAAAAATAAGGAAACCATGAAATTTGCAGGTAAATGGATGGAACTAGAAAAGATCATCCTGAGATAACACAGACCCAGAAAGACACACATGGTAGGTACTCACACATAAGCAGATATTCATCATATAGTACAAGATAGAACTATTATAATGCACAGGTCCATAGAAGATAACTAAAGAGGAGTACCCAAGAAAGGACATGTAAGTAGCACTCTGAATGAGAAATAGAATAAACAGAGGTAGTGGTGGGAGAGTGGGAACAAGACAGAAAAATAAGTACAGAGAGAAATAAGGGTAGAGATAAGACCTGGGGAGAATGGGGTGGGAGGGAAGAAAGCCTGTAGAGAAAAGAGGAATGGTGGTTAGGAGCATCTCTGTGACAAGCTGCATACCTAAATCAAGGCAGGCCTCAGGGAGGATATGATGGGGACTCTAGCTAAGACTCCTAGTAGCAGGGGCCATGTAGACTGAAAATGACACCATTTATCTAGACAATACTCAGTGGAAGAAGGATATCACCAACTTACCCACCAAGATCTCAACCCCTAGGTGATCCTGCCTATAAGACCTGCAGGGACAATATGGAACAGATAGAGGAAATGTCCAACCAGTGCCGGGCCTGACCCTAAGACCCACTCCATAGAAGAGAGGCAACCCTTCTCACTATTAACAATACTCTGCTATGCTTGTAGATAGGAGCCTACCAGAGTTGTCCTCTTAGAGGCTCCAACCAGCAGCGGCTCAAAACAGATACTGAGACTCATAGGCAAACATTGGACAAAGCATGGGGAGTCAACTGGAAAAGAGAGGGGAAAGATAATTGGGTCCAGAGGTGACAAAAACTTCAAAAGAAGATCATCAGAGCCAATCAAAGAGGGACAGAGATGCCTATGGACTGTGAAGCACCAACTAAGGACAATGCATGTTCTGGACCTAGGTCTTCTACATATAATTAGCTGACCAGCAACATAAGCTTCATGTGTGCTCACTAATTATGGGATTGGGGGATACCTCTGATATGGACTATACTGCCTACTTTTTGATGACTTCCTCCTGATGGGATTACCAAGCCATAGGGGAGGATAATGAACTCTGTCCTCATGAGACTAGATGAGCTGGAGTTTGTGTGTGGGGTCGGGAAAGGGATGCAGGAGAGAGTATAGGACTGGAAGGAGAGGAGGGATGCACCTATGACTGAGTTGTAAATTGAATTAATTAATTAAAAATGAGGTAAAAATCAAAATGCTGGTCAGAATATTCCCTGGAGGTTCTGGGAAGAATGTGCTGCTGGGAACACCGAGGTCCCTGGCTCTACCAGTTCTCTGTTACGTCATTTTCTATCATAGCAAGAAAAGGGTGTCTCCATATTGTGTCTCCTTTCATGTATCATATATGATTGACTTTCTGTTCTCTTACTAACTGTAGAAAACTTTCTAATTTTTAAATGGCCCATCTCTTCCTGATGCCATGCAATAGACATACAGGAAATTATGATATATCATAACAGTACGGAAGGTTTAACCCACAAATGTTCAGAGAGGATGTTTGATACATGTTTGAGGACAGTTAAGTATCATACTTAGAATCCTGCCTAGAACATCCAACAATTAGTTAAATCAAGAGTAAGAATATATTTGTGGGTATATCTCCAAAGTACTGTATATCTTACTACAGAGATACCTGCTTAACCATGCTCATTGCTGCACTATTCATAATCACAAGAAATCAGAACAGCCTAGATGCCCGTTAATGGTGAATGGATAAAAAACTGTGGCATATTATTTAGCCATTAAAAACAAAACAAAAGGGAGGGGCAAGATGGTGGCGCCTGGAGGACTCTCATTCTGAGCAGCAGCAGCAGGATCAGCACAGTGACCAGTAATCAGAACTCGCGGACATAAAACACAGTCATTGTGTTTCCCAGGTGAGAGGATACCCCACGGTGGGTGATTCAATCAGCTTTTAACTCACCGGGCTAAACTGCGGAAGAGATCCCGGTTCTGCCAGATGCTTGGCTGCCAGCCGCCAGCCTCAGCCCCAGCCCAGAGCCACAAGCCAGTGTCTCTGGTCACGGTCCCAGACTGAACCATGTGCACCACACTATCAGAGACTGGAATTTTCAGTCGAGAGATAACCCCAGGGAACAGGAAACGACTTGGACCAGCCTTAGGTCACCCAGACATCCCCTGGAAAAGACTCGGGTTCCACGGGCACCCCAGGAGCCAACCCTGAGCCAGAGCCAGGGACCCAGGTTCCGGCACAGAGCCCTGCCTGCCTGTGTGCCTGACTCGCCGCCTGAGATAGAACTGTGGGCACCAGGGCACCAGCGAATGAGTTTCACTGTCCGGTGCAAACACACAGGGAGGGAAACGGCTGGTCTGATCTCAGAGCACTCAGCTGACACCCCCAGCCTGAAAAGGTCCCCAGAAAATTACCCAGCTTAGGGAGGCACCCAGGCTCCCAAAGGCCGCAAAGGCAGACACAGGCAGTTTCTGCGCACCAGACAGCTGGCAGAGACTGAGCCGCCACCACTCAGCTGTGCTCCAGGCACAGGCAGTTTCTGCGGCCAGGCAGCTGGCAGACACTGAGCAGTGTGCACCAGGGCAAAAAAAGACACTGGGAGTCCGTGTCTCCAGAAAATCCACAGGGAAGGAAGGAAACTGTACTGACTTAAATCACTCAATCCTTCCCTAGAAAGAGTCTAGCAGACTAGTGGGGCCGAGGTGCCAGCACTCAGCTGTGCTCCAGACACAGGCATAAACAGCTGCTGCGCGCCTGATGTCCAACTGGGTCACAGCAGCTGATCATTACATTTACAACAAGAAGCCCAGAAACAGGGCAGCTGCCCTCAGGACTTCCCTGGGTGAGAGGAGAACCCTCTCAACTAACAAAGACCACAGTTACCACTCAGGTCTATATCCCTGTGGTGAGTAACTCCTGAAAAAACACCAGCCATCCAGGGACTATACCCAAAAAGCTGAGAAGACATCCTTCAGGAAAAACCAGCTTTTTGCAAAGGGGATTCTCTCCACCACAGGATCCCCAGGAACCACCAGAAAATAACCCCAAACACCTAAGATAGCACAATGGGTAGAGGCCAGCGTAAAAGCTCAAGCAACAAAAGACAGAGCAATATGGCATCTCCAGAACCCAGTTACCCAGGGGCAAGTAGCCCTGGACACCTCAGCATAACTGAAATCCAAGAAGATGACCTAACAACTATGCTCATGAAGATGATAACAGAGGAAACAAATAAGATACGTAAAGACATAGAGGAAAATAAACTCAAACAGAATATTGCCATCCGTAAAGAAATAGAGGAAGCTGAAGCCAAACAGTTTATGGCCTTTAGAAAGGAAATGCTGAAAGCACTGAATGAAATAAAAGAAACAGAGTTAAAGGAACTAAAAGAAAAACAGGAAAGTACAATCAGACAGGTGAAGGAAGTAAACAAAACAACTCAAGACCTGAAGATAGAATTGGAAAAATTAAAGAAAACACAAATGGAAGAAATAATGGAAAGGAAGAATCTAGGGAAAAAAACAGGAACTACAGAGGTAAGCATAACCAACAGACTACAAGAGATGGAAGAAAGAATCTCAGGTATAGAAGATACAATGGAAGAAATCGATGTATCTGTCAAAGAAAATGTCAAATCCGAAAAATTCCTGACACAGACCGTCCAAGAAATGCAAGACAATATGAAAAGACAAAACCGAAGAATAATAGGTATAGAGGAAAAAGAAGACTCCCTTCTCCAAGGCCCAGAAAATATTTTCAACAAAATCATTGAAGAAAATTTCCCCAAGCTAAAGGAGAGGCCAATTAGAATACATAAGGCCTACAGAACACCCAACAAATTTGACCAGAAAAGAAATTCCTCCCGCCACATAATAATCAAAACAGTAAGTATACAGAACAAAGAAAAAATACTAAAAGCTGCAAGGGAAAAAGGCCAAGTAACATATAATGGCAAACCCATTAGAATCATACCTAACTTTTCAACAGAGACTATGAAAGCCAGAAGGGCCTGGACGGATATCATGCAGACCCTAAGAGAACACAGATGTCAGCCCAGGCTACTATACCCCGCAAAACTCTCAGTCCTCATAGATGGAGAAAACAAGATATTCAATGACAAAAACAAATTTCAACAATACCTACAAACAAATCCAGCATTACAGAAGACACTAGAAGGGAAAATACAACCCAGGAAAACTAGCTACATTCAAGAAAACACAGAAAATAAATAACCTCACTTCAGTAAAACAAAAAGCAACCAAACAAAATGGACAATTTTCTAAATCCATTTGACTTAACAAAGGTGAATCAGGACCAGGTAAATCAGTTAAATAATCCTATATCCCCCAAAGAAATAGAAGAGGTCATCAAAACTCTCCCATCCAAAAAAATCCCAGAACCAGATGGCTTCAGTGCAGAATTCTACCCGACCTTCAAAGAAGAGCTAACTCCAATTCTCCTCAAACTATTCCACAAAATAGAAACAGGAGGAACATTACCAAACTCCTTCTATGAAGCCACAGTCATGTTGGTACTTAACCTCACAAAGACTCAACAAAGAAAGAGAATTTCAGGCCAATCTCCCTTATGAATATTGATACAAATATACTCAACAAAATACTTGCAAACCGAATACAAGAACACATCAAAGATATCATCCACTATACCAACTAGGCTTCATCCCAGGTATGCAGGGGTGGTTCAATATACGAAAATCCATCAATATGATCCACCATATTATCAAACTGAAAGAAAAAAAGCACATGATAATCTCCCTAGATGCTAAAAAACATTTGACAATATCCAACATCCCTTCATGTTTAAAGTATTGGAGAGATCAGGGATACAAGGTACATATCTAAACATAGTAAAGGCGATATACAGCAAGACTATAGCCAACATCAAACTGAACGGAGAGAAACTTAAAGCAATCCCACTGAAATCAGGGACAATACAAGGCTGCCCACTCTCCCCATATCTCTTCAACATAGTGCTGGAAGTCCTTCCTAGAGCAATAAGACAGTTGAAGGAGATCAAGGGGATATAGATGGGAAAGGAAGAAGTCAAATTATCACTATTTGCAGATGATATGATAGTATACATGAGTGACCCCAAAAACTCTACCAGGGAACTCCTACAGCTGATAAACAGCTTCAGCAAAGTGGCCGGATAAAAAATTAACTCAAAAAAATCAGTAGCACTCCTGTATACAAAAGACAAAAGGGCTGAAAAAGAAATTAGAGAAACAACACCCTTCACAATAGTCACAAATGACATAAAGTACAGTGGTGTAACCCTAACCAAGCAAGTCAAATACTTGTATGAAAAAAAATTTCAAGTCTCTGAAGAAAGAATTAGAAGAAGATATGAGAAGATGGAAAGATCTCCCATGTTCATGGCTTGGCAAGATTAACATAGTAAAAATGGCCATCTTACCAAAAGCAATCTATAGATTCAATGCAATTCCCATCAAATTACCAACATAATTCTTTACAGACCTGGAAAGAAAAATTCTCAATTTCATATGGAATAACAAGAAACCCAGAATTGCTAAAACAATCCTCTACAATAAAAGATCTTCTGGAGGTATCTCCATCCCTGATCTCAAGCTGTACTATAGAGCAACAGTTTTACAAAACTGCATGGTACTGGCATAGAAACAAAATGGTGGATCAATGGAACCAAACAAAGAACCCAGAAATGAACCCACACACTTATGGACACCTGATCTTTGACAAAGACGCCAAAACCATACAATGGAAAAAAGATAGCATCTTCAACAAATGGTGCTGGTCCAACTGGATGTCTACATGTAGAAAAATGAAAATAGATCCATACTTATCACCCTGCACAAAACTGAAGTCCAAGTGGATCAAAGACCTCAACATAAAACCAGACACATTAAATCGGCTTGAAAAAAAAGTGGGAAATACCCTAGAACTCATTGGTACAGGGGAAAACTTCCTGAACAGAACACCAACAGCACAGGCTCTAAGAGCAACAATCAATAAATGGGACCTCATGAAATTGAAAAGCTTCTGTAAAGCAAAGGACACAGTAATCAAAACAAAGCGACTGCCTACAGATTGGGAAAGAATCTTCACCAACCTTTTATCTGACAGAGGACTCATATCCAGTATATATAAAGAACTAAAGAAGCTGAAAAGCAGCAAACCAAGTAATCCACTTAAAAAATGGGGAACAGAGCTAAACAGAGAATTCTCTGCAGAGGAATACTGAATGGCAGAGAAGCACTTAAAGAAATGCTCAACCTCGTTAGCCATTAGGGAAATGCAAATCAAAACAACCCTGAGATTTCACCTTACAACCATGAGAATGGCCAAGATCAAAAACTCAAGTGACAACACATGCTGGAGAGGTTGTGGAGAAAGGGGAACCCTTCTCCACTGCTGGTGGGAATGTAAACTTGTACAAACACTCTGGAAATCAATCTGGTGCTTTCTCAGACAACTAGGAATAGCGCTTCCTCAAGATCCAGCCATACCACTCCTGGGCATATATCCAAAAGAAGCTCAAGTACACAAAAAGGACATTTGCTCAACCATGTTTGTGGCAGCTTTATTTGTAATAGCCAGAAGCTGGAAACAACCCAGATGCCCCTCAACTGAAGAATGGATGCAGAAACTGTGGTACATCTATACAATGGAGTATTACTCAGCAATGAAAAATAAGGAAATCATGAAATTTGCAGGTAAATGGTGGGACCTGGAAAGGATCATCCTGATTGAGTTGTCCCAGAAGCAAAAAGACACACATTTTATATACTCACTTGCCCCTGGGGGCAATGGTCTCCTGAACCTACTCAGACCTCGGACTCCACCACTGCTAGTTCTAGAATTGATGCAGGATGTTCCAAGGAGGGGGTTAAGGCTTCTCATAATATTTCCTATAAACCCACACCTGTTTGTTTATATCCCCCATTTTTATTCATTATTAGCCAGATAGAGCCAAGTAATTGTGGTAATGATACTTGCTTTCTTGCCCAATGCTGGAATGCTAGTGAATTTAGGTATGCCCTGGTTACTCGCATGCCTCGCTGGGTGCCTGTGCCCATTGATGCCCCTCATGCTATGACTCTCTTCAGACAGAAAAGGGATCTTGGAATTACAGTCACCATTGTTACTGCCATCTCATTGGCGTCTTTTGTAGCTACCACCGGGGTATTAGCCATGAGTCATACTGGGCAGACTGCTCAGACCTTGAATAATCTTTTAGCCAATGTAGCTCATGCCTTAGTTGTACATAAAGGAATTAATGCTCAACTAAAAGAAGCTTGATGGTGTTCAATCAGAGGATTGACCTCGTGCAGGAGCAAATTGATACCCTATGGCAAATCGCTCAACTTGGCTGTCAATGAAAATATGCTGGACTTTGAGTCACTAGCATACAACATGAGAATTTTTCCTGTGCTGCAAATCTGTCTAAACAATTGTTGAGCTATATTTTAGGTAATTGGACTGGAGAATTCGATACTACGATGGAGCAGCTGAGAGTGGCTATTGCCACAGTAAATTCTACCAGAGTGGACGCAGGACTAGCCACAGGATTATCATCATGGATTGCTGCAGCCATGAATCATCTGAAGGAATGGGCGGGCATGGGAGCGTTAGCAGGCCTTTTGGTGTTGGTCTCCTTGGTTTGCCTGTGGTATATATGCAAGATTAGAGTCTCACAACAGCGTAATGCAGCCATGATCATTCAGGCCTTTACAGCCATTGAAGCAGGACAGTCTCCCCAAGCATGGTTGGCTACCATAAAAAGCTAAAATGTTATGCTCAGGATGCAAGGCTAAGCACTGCACTCAGGGTCAGCTGCTTTCGACCCAGAGAAGAGCATGTCTGATTGCATGCGGGTTGATGCCCCAGGTCCCGCCTCTGAGAAAAGGGTATCAGACGGGTCTGATGCTCTTTGGGTGGATGACACCTAAATGAACATCAGTACAAAGTCCCAATTTATTTCTAATAACAGAGATCTGACCTCTACTCTTGCCTGATGCGTCTAAAACAAAAAGGGGGAACTGTAGAGAGCTGCAGAATGCTGCGCCTTAAAGATGGAGCTGGTTTCCGCCTTCCACCTTCCCGATGGTGAGTGCTCTCTGTCAGGAACAATTCCACATTTGGCTAAGGCCGAAGATCTGGCTTGCTTCCATGTATGTGGACCTATCTGCATTGCTCACGTGGCACGCTGGGGTTGGCTACCCAGAGGCTATTTAAGCTGTGGGCTGGCTTTCCCCAGGGTCAGATGATTGTTCAAGGTTCCTGAATAAACTGCATTAAAAAAAATACAAAAATAAAACAAAAATGAAATTATTACATTAAGGTAAATGGATCAGGTAAGGAAAAAGTTATCTGAGTTAGGTAACCCCAAAACAAGAAAACACATATGATGTGTAGTCACTTATATGTTGATGTTACTTTTAAGTCTTCAATAAACAAGCTACAATCCATATAGTGACAGGGGTTAGGTATAGAGTAAATGACTCGGTGGGAGGGGAGTATTTGGGTAGACAGTTAAGAATCAATGGGGACTGTGTAACTGGAATGGGAGAATCAAATGAGGATGGAGAGGAAATTAGCAATAATAAGGGAGAGAAAACGGAGAAATAGCTAAAAGTAAAGAGCATTTGATGGAGTCATAAGGTAACGTAATACAATAAAAAGCTTCTTAAAATATATATATATGAAAAATATCTGAATTGGTCACCGAATAATGAAAAGACAAAGCACTGCTGAATGTCTCTCACCAGCACACAAAACTTCTAGTGCTGGGGCTGGGTTATAACTAATCACATTCTTGGCCAAAAGCTTCCCCGGAGAACTTCCAGGCTGTTGCCAAGGCTACTGGTTGCTCTCCATAAACTCACAGTAAGGCCGTATTGCTTAAGATCACACCTACACAATTCATCGAACACAGAGAAGTGAAGATGAAGCCTACCTAAAACCTTTATTCATACTGATAGGTGTTCATGTTTCTAGAAGGTATTCTGAACACTAGCAGTGGAGCAATGTAAATACCAACACAACTATAAGCTATGTAATCTACAACAGTGATCTGTCTACATGATACATTGCTACAATAGTGCTACAAAAGTAGGGGAGTAACGAACCATTATGTGATTGGATTTAAGGTCTACTCCAGAAAAAGAACCCATGCCTAACATGCACAGGTGAGCAAGATAGGCCATGGACCTAGGGCAAAGCCAAATTCTGCTGTTCTCCTAAAGAAATGTAGCAGTTAGGTGACTCGAATACATTCTGCTATACTTGGTCAGCCACCATCAGAGAAACATCCTCCTATAGGAGATACGAATAAATGCAGAGACCTACAATTGGAGAATGTGCATAGAATAAGAGACGTTGGAAAATTCAGTGTTGAATGGGATGTCAACATCAAGTCCCTCCCCTAAGGAGCTCATGTAACTATGCAGAAGTAGAGGCAGAAAGGTCTAAAGAGCCAGAGGGAATGAAATACCCCAAGGAAACAAGATATTCTAGATCCATAGGATTGGTTCACATAAGAACTCAGAGATGTAGAAGCATGCACAGGGCCTGCACAGGTCTCAGCCAGATGAGGCCCCAGCCCTGACAGGGGACATGAACACAAGTCCCCATCTCTAACCCAGGGGCTGTCTTCAGTTGATAACCACTCACACAGCAATTTTTTTTTTCTCTAATGGGGAATACAAATTCACTAGGTATACAAACCACACTTACGGCAAGACCCATGCCCAGCAGTAAAATGACCAACACAAAATGAAACAGTGGTATTTTTGGAAGTCTTTTTATTTTTTTCTCATAATGCTTTATCTGGGCATTTCCGCCCTTACAGGTACATTATGTATATATTATGTTTCCAATTTTATTTTTATGGTTTTCGCATGTGTGCAAATGAATGCACGTGTCCAGCATCTGCGTGCATTTCTTATGTTTTTTTTCTTATTAGTTTGTATTTTATTTATTTATTATTATTAATTTTTAATACTACTTTGCATTCTAATGAAAAAGAAAAAGAAAGAGTGTGGATTTGGTTGACTCAGGAAATGCGGAGGATCTGGGAGGAAATGGAGGAGGAGAAACTATAATAAGAATTATATGAAAAGATCTAATATATTGTATGAAAAATATATTTCAAAAGAAGTACTAAAAGAAAGAAAAAAGTGAAGAATATATGTCTTATACCTGTTTTTTCAAGTAGAATAGTATTAGAGTACAGGTACATGCACTGGCTTAGGTGCTGATTTTGTTAGGGTTCTCACAGAGATCAAAAGAGGAGAATGAGAATTCAGCAAGTATTATTAGTCCATATGGCTGAGTGCCTCCACAGTTCCAGTCTGGTGTTAACGGTCTGGAGGATGACTGGAGGCCGTTGGGTCCTGATTGGAGTGAAGGAGCATAGCAGAAGTGACAGTACAAGAAGACAAATAGACAAAAACCTAAGCTTCCCCCAGACCTCCTTTAATCTGATCTGCCAGGGAAAGCTGCCACCCATTCAGAGTGGTCATTTCATTTTCAAGTAACCTAATCAAGAAAATTCCTCACAGATAGACATGGCTTGTCTCTTGGTGTATTACAGGGCAAGCAGAAGGAAACTCTCATAAAAAGCACCCGTGGATGCTGTCACTCTATAGAACCAGAGAAAAGCAAGTCAATGGACTCTGTCCAGCAAAACCTAGCATACTCACTACTCCTAATATGGAAAGTTTGCCAATCCTTCTAAATCATGATACCTTTTGTAGAGGGATTTATTCATAGATTCCATTTTAAAAGCTGACAACAATGAATAAGCAGGAATAATCTTAGATCACTAACCAAATTCACCATTTTCTTCTTCGTCATCTCACATTCAAGTATATTATTGATGTCTCTCTCCATGGTGCTATTTATTACCCCCAAAATGACCTAAAAATCCCAGGTACCCTAATGGGTATGCACCAGCACTACTGTGTGAGAATCAAAAACACAACTGGACCACGAGTCCCAAAGATGTTAATATTTCTCCCTTGACGTGGAGATATTAAGTCAAAGTCTTTTGAAAAGTAGCAGTAAGTGTAAAAGGCTTTTATTTCTAAAGCTGAGTGAGTTTGCGTTTGTTTCTGCAACCATTACATGAAAAAAATCAAACAAACAAAAAAACAGTCAAGTCATGAACCTAAACCAACCAGAGTTTTCTTCCTGTAATGAAGTAGCAGAATGTACACTTCAGATATTCTCACCCTCAACCCATATTATTCTGAAAACTGATTACGAATCCAGTAGAAGATCTGCTTACATTCTTCACCACATTCGTATCTTCATACCATTTTGTGGCAACCAGCAGATAGTTCTCTGCCAATTTTCACAAACACAGTGGCCTTACTTTCATATTGACATGTTTGGTTTTCTTGTACTACTGTTTCTGCTGATTATATTTAGGATTCCTGAGACTTCATATACACTCTTTTTTTTTTTAACCTAGAACTACAGGGTCTCCTATAGCATATGCTGTGATATCACCTCCTGGGTACAGTGTTTCACACACTCAGGACCTCTCAAATCTCATAATCATTAATAATTTATTTCAGTATATATACTACATACAGCTTTTCTTTGTGGGTTTTGAACTCTCTAAGTAAAGGGTGCACACCTTTATGAGTATCTTTTTCTCACCCACTACAGGATCAAACATAAGATTGACTTTACTAATCAAGGAATTTTTTGAAGAGTCAAAAGAAATGTACTTTATTATTTTATATGTATGGGTGTTTGTCTGAACCATGTGCATGAACTGTCTGTGGATCAGATCCCAGAAAACTGGAGTTATACTTTTAAAAAAATATCAACTAGAAGGGTAATTTATATGTAAATAACAAGTGGCTATGAGCTACCATTTTGGTACTGATATAGAATCTGGCTTCTCTGGAAGGGTATCATGTGCCCTTAACCATGTGCCCATCTCTCTAGTCCCTTAAGATTTGTTTTTATTTTGAATGGTGCACATGCTTATGTGTCTCAGAGCGTATGTTCCCTGTGTATGAAGGTGCACACAGAAGCTAGAAAAGGGTGTCAAATTCTCTAGACCTGGAGTAACTGGCAGGTCTGTGTCACCAGTAATGGTGTCGGGAACCTAACTCAGGCTGAGCAGTGCGCTGAGACATCTCACCAGCCCTGTCACTAATCTTAGTTATGCTTTAAAAACAGAGTTGAGTCCGTTTGATATTTATCTCTGTCCTGAAAGCAAAACATATATGATGTAAGATCTTCTCCAAGCTTCCTAATCTCTTTATTTTTTTTATAAAGATTTATTTATTTACTCTGTATACAGGGTTCTTTCTACATGTTTGCACACCAGAAGAGGGCACCAGATCTCACTATGGATGGTTGTGAGCCACCATATAGTTGCTGGGAATTGAACTCAGGACATCTGGAAGAGTGATCAGTGCTCTTAACCTCTGAGCCATCTCTCCAGCCCCCCTAATCTTTTTTAATAGGTGCTATCAGTCATAAAAGGAAGAACCTTTCTAGGACCTCAATTATCATTGCTAACTATGAATAGGTTTATCTTTTTTTTTTTAAATAGCTGAATAGTATTCCATTGTGTAAATGTTCCATATTTCTTTATCCATTTTTCAGTTGAGGGGCATCTGGGTTGTTTTCAGTTTCTGGCTATTACGAGGAAATCATGAAATTAGCAGAAAAATAGATGAAAATAAAAAGGATTACCCTGATTACGGTAACCCAGACCCAGAAAGACACACATGGTATGTGCTCACTTATATGTGGATATTAGACATAAATTACAGGATAACCATACTATAATTCACAGACTCAAAGATGCTAAGTAACCAGGAGGGTCCAAGAGAGGCACTCCTCGAGTCTCACTCAGATGTGGAAATAGAATACACAGTGAACATGGATGTAGAGGGGGAACTGAGTAAAGAGGGTGTGGGGAGAAAATCAGTAGGGGGATCTGATGTGGGGAGAGTGGGGAGGGGCAGGGACAGGGTTTGGAACTTGTGACAGGGTAGGCTCAGGGGAGGATATGGAGATGTCTTTAGCTGAGCCTTCTCACAACAGGGGACAAGGAGATTGAGGAGGCCAGCCTCTAGCCAGGCATGACTTTCAGTGGTGGGAGGGGAACAGCAATCTACCAACAAAACCTTCCACCAAAATTTACCCTGCCTGAAAGATGTGAAGGAATAAAGGTTAAGTAGAGACTAAGGGAAGGTCCAACCAATTTGTTCAACCAGGGTTCCACCCCATGGGAGAGAGCCAGCCCCTCATACTATTAATGATACTTACTCTGCTATGCTTACAGACAAGAGCCTAGCATAGCGCAATATTTACTATTGATATATCTTTTAGTAAAGCTGCGGTTAATCCTAAACAACTGAATAACCAAATCACCACACAGAGACTAGGATTTATTCAGTTAACCTAGAACAATAGCAAGAGTTACTCCATCATAAACCTCCAAGCCTGCATAGTTCTTACCGTGCTTCCTTCCTTTCCTCCCACTCTGAACCAGGATGTCCCACCCTATCTTCTCCATTGCTCAACATTATGGCTGGTTATTTTAATTGACAAATTAGAGAACAAATGGTGACATGTTTACACAAATTTAAGACAGATGCTTAGAATAAGCATCGCAATGCAATGTCCAGATTGAAAACAGAGAATGGGGGAGAGAAATCAGCATTTGAATGAACAAGGGTAAATTGTATACATTCCAAAAGAATACTATAGAATACTATACCAACAGCTGTCCTATGAGAGACCCCACCCAGCAGCTGATTGAATCAGATGCTAAAATTCACAGCCAAAATTCACGAGGCACTAAGCTGGGTAGAGGAGAAGAATGGAAGGACCCAGGGGGGACAAAAAAAAAAAAAAAAACCCACAGGAAGACCAGCAAAGTCAACTAACCTAGACCCATGGGAGCACACAGAGACAGAAGTATCAACCAAAGAGCATACATGGACTGGATTTAGGTCCCCTAAACATATGTAACTGATGGGCAGTTTGATCTTCATGTGGCTTATCTAGTAAGCTGAGCAGGTGCTGTCTATGACATGGACTCTGTTGTCTGTTTTCTATCACTTCTCCTTAATGTGGCTGCCTTGCCAGGCTTTGGTGGATGAGGATGAACTCAGTCCTGATGTGACTTGTGCTATGGTAGGTGTCATGGGCTCCTCTACTCTGAGGAGAAGAGGAAGGAGGATAGCAGGAAGAGTGTGGGAGGGAGGGACCAGGAGAAGATAAGGGAGGAGGTCTATAATCAGAATGTAAAGTGAATAAATTAAAAATAAAAATAATAAGTATGTTGGTGTGAAGAGTTCAATTTGCACAGTGTAGCAATGGGTCAATGTGTGTTGTCTGTTAATGACAATACTAAGCACAGTAAAAAGAGGTGACCAACAGAGCCAAAAAATCTTGGCTCAGGGGTTCCTGTAGAGACTGATGGATCAACCAAGGACAGTGCATAGAAAAGACCTAGACCCCCGAGGCTCATATGTAGCCCACGGGCAGCTCAGTATCTATGTGGTTTCCCTAATAAAGGGAGCAGAGGCTATCTCTAATATGGACTCAGTGGCCGTCTCTTTGATCACCTCCCCCTGGCAAGGTAGCCTAAGCAGGCCACAGAGAAAGTGGATCCAGACCTTCCTGATAAAACCTGATAGGCTAGTGTCAGATAGTAGGGGAGGAGGACGGCTCCTATCAGTGGACAATGGGAGGGATGTAAGGTGGGACTGGGAGGAGAAAAAGGAGGGGACATCAGCCTGGATACAAAATAAATACATTATAATAAATAATAATAACAAAGAAAAATTTAAAAAAGTCACAAAATCTAAGAAGTTTTCTCAACCCATTGAAATTTTCCTTTTTTTAACCTCAGACCTTTTGTATTGCCTGAATTAATTATATGTGGAGAGATGAAACTATGCTATACCTGAGTAGCTCTTTATGCTGTGAGGAATTAAGAATACTAGAAAGTACCCTTCTTAGTATTCTTAACTTTAATGATATATTACAAATCTAGATATGAGGCATGCACCAAAGCAGGGATCAACATTCCAGCCATGTTTAGTTGCTTTCTGTGTACCAGACCCTATCTCTTATATTTCATTTATTAATGAGAGATTGTATTGTTGAATTCAATTAATTTATTCTTAAAGCCTAATGTCTATAAAGCCAATTGCCTGAAGTAAAATTTTACTTGTCTGATGAAAAGTGGAAGATTGATTTCAAGTTCTTGCTGGAGTTTCCCTGCTATAGATGAGTACTTGCCAATTGAGTCATGGGGCTCAGAGTTGACTCAAAGCCAAATAAATAAAGGTAAATATTAGGACATACTTCAAAAAGCTGCAGATTCTATAGGCCATCTCCTGTGTGGTGAGAGGTGGAAAGCTATCAGGCGTTACTAATATTATGTTTGTATTTGACAGTTTTTTTGGCCATTTCAATTCTCTTGGAGTGTGGAGAAAAATTGTTATTAAATTTCCAAACCCTCCGGCAATAGATTCTACTGGCAGTCATGCACAGAGATGTGCATTAGGCACATTATAGGCATACAGATATATAACCTAGATGTTATGAAGACAAGGTAAAAGATACGTCTTTCCAGCATGACTCTAAGTCCTTCTTAGGTGCTTAGGATGGCAGAGGACTTATTCAAGTTTGGGGTAATATTCTACATAGATCATTGCTGATCATTACTGCTTCAACGTGAAAAATGGACTTCCATTAATAGTGATGCTTCCCTTTACATCTCATTTGTAACTCCCTATTTGTTCCCCAGAATTTCAATAACTATGAAATATGCAGCTACAAAATACTGTGACTTTAAAATAGATTTGTTGGCTAAAGTTTTCTTTTTTCCCTTTAATGGGAGTTTTAAAATATTTATGAGGAGCAATGCATATAATATACTATTTTAAGAGCACACCAGCTGTTCCTCACACTAACTGCTTATAAATGCATATTTTTACTTTGGATTCAAGCACATTATTATGTGTTAAAAATTAAGAAGATAATTTTGCAAGTTATATATAGCAGAGGGAGGTAGACAGGGCGTGGCCTTCAGTTTCATATACAGCACTTAGTAATCTCTAAAACTTATTCTTATAACAAGAAACAAGACCAACAGACACCAAAATTATTTGTAGCTTCATGGTGTATTGTTTGTGGAAGGATAAGTTTTCAAACGGCTTTCTCAGAACTCATTTGATGCCATGATAAACCGGGGAGCAATTAGGCCAAACACAGCTCTGAGTGGCTGAAACAAGGTAGGGGCATCTGCTTTTCCCCTCCCACTAGGCTTTCAAGACCCTTGGCTCTTATTTTAATATTTCCAGAACTGTAGTGAGATATGCTCATTGCTACCTTCTGTCCTGAGGACCATAGCACTGAAGAGCTAATTATATACTTATAACATAAATGAAAATTTATATTTGCATTACTGTAAGAAACTATTATATAATTCTAAAATAAATATTAAAAATAGAGGTCTGTTAAGCATATATGTCAGCCAAATTTATAGTGAGATAATTTCTTTTAAAGAAATTTCATATCAATCTCAAAAACATATGTAGAATCTATGTTCCTAAAGCTGACAACCACTGAATAATGAAACTGAAATCTACATTTATGGAACCATATTCAGTTACATATACATTAATAGTAAATATTGTAAAGAGTTCAATTCCTTGGCAGTTATAATTTTAACGTTTGGGAAATGGAGCTTAAAGATCAGAAGTCTGAGGTTAGTGTGAACTACAGAGTGAGACACTGTCTCATAAAACCAAGGGTTGAACATTTCATGGTAGTGGAACATATATGCCCAGTACAATGCATACCTGTCATTTGATTTCTAGCCCTAAATCAAACAATCAATCAATCGGTTAATGGTTAATCCTTTTAATTTAATATAAAAATTTAGTTTAGCTACAGTCAAAATTACATATGTACATATATATGCATGTTTGGAACCATAAGGTGATTTTTGAAGCTAATCTGGAAAAACGGGTCCTAGTAACTGAAATAATGTAGGAAGAGGAGAAAATGTTGAAAGAATCAAACTACCTGATTTTATGGCTTATTATAATGATACAGCAATCAAAATATACTAATTAAATTAATATGGATCAATGGTGCAAAATAGAAACCCCAGAATCAAAGACACAATAAGATTTTCCATGCAGAACAATTTCAGGTAACTTACACAAATACTCTAAACTCATTCAATTAGAAAAATTATCTACTCCTAAGCATGGGTACAATTATGATTCCATTATAAACATTAAATTATAAATCAGGAGAAGGATAATTGCACATTACAGAAATCTGAGCAGCACTAAATTCTTCAAGTGATTAAGGTTAATACTGTTATTTATGGCTTAACCATCCATACTATTCATACAAGGTTGGGGAGAGAGAGGCTTAATGCATCTGGTCAGTTTCAGGGACTTCCTGAAACTTTTGAATTATTTACTTTCTGAGTCTTAAGGAAAACATGTCTTAAAGAACTTCCCTCCAAAATAGAATGTTTTATGTGGGAGAGTATTGCTATGAAAAATACACGTTCATGTAGAGGGAAGATAGTATAGGCCCTAAGGCTCAAGTATAAATGGTGTTTTGGGGAAGCCCTGTTAGGAAAATAAAGAAAAAACTTGAAGATAAAGTCAGGGTGGAAGTCAGAGGTCACAGTGGTCATATTATGGTAACACAGGGAGCTGAATGCTATGGTAAAGGTCTGAATTTTACTAATTATAAAGTAAACATGCCTGTGAGTTGATAAGTACCGGGAAAGGATTGAAGCAGCAGGTGGGATGTGGGGTGTGGGGAGAGAACAACAAGAAAGCTGCTACAAGAAGGCTGCCGTAATAATCCAGGCAGGAGATAATAGTGTCCTGAGAAAGATGAGGGCATGGCAGTAAAGGTGTCAGAATGACCAGATATAATAATTCTGATCAAAGAATCAGTAGGATCTTCTATTGATCTTGGATGTAGATGTAGGATCAAGGATGGTATCTGTGGCATTTACCTGGAAGAGAAGTGTTGACACTAATTTTGTCTGAGAAGTCTTCAGAGCAAAAGTTGGTAGAGAGTTAGAAACAGACCAGCAGTTAGTTTCGGGCACAATAGGTTTGTGTTGCCTTCCATAAACCAACTATTGAAGCTGAATGTGTAGATGAATGAATTTGTATTTAGAGGGGATGGGGGTTTGTAATAGAATTTTTGGAATTTTTAGATTCAGAAGAAATTTCAGATGATGAAAGTGAATAAGATTCTTTCAAGGGCAAGTATAGGCAGGAAGGTAAAGGGCAGCAAGCATCAGCTCCACCTTTAGGAGGTCAGAGTTGACAGAGCTGCCCATCATGTACATCTGTGTATGAGACCTAGGTCCAGTTCATGCATGGTCTGTGGCTGGGTGCTTCAGTCTCTGCAAGGCCCTCTGGACCCTGGTTAGTTGGCTCTGTTGGTCTTCTTGGAGAGCTCCTGTCCCTTCCCGGTCCTTCTATTTTTCCTCTCCCCACCCCACACACAGCAGGAAGTTTCCACAAGACTTCCTACTCTTCTGTCAAAGTTTGGCTGTGACTCTCAACATCTGTTTCTACCTGCATCTGGGTGAAGCCTCTCAGACGACAGCTATGCTAGGCTCCTGTTTGTGAGCATAGCAGAGTATTGTTGACAATGTTGGGATTGTCTGTCTCCCATGGAATGAGTCTCAGGTTGGGCTAGGAATTGGTTAATCATTCCCTCAGTTTCTGGTTTGTCTCTGAATATCTTGTTGGCAGGGTAAATTTTAGAACAAAGCGTATGTGGGTGGGTTGGTGTTCGTTTCTGTCTACTAGGAGTCCTGTCTAGTAGAAACTGTTCTCTTCAGTCTCTAAGACCTCTGCTTCTAGAAGTCTCAGCTAGAGTGACCCCTTCATCTTCCCAGAAGCTTACCCTGTCTTAGGTCTGCAGTTTGTCACAAAGGCCCTAGTAAGACCCTGCCCTAGTAAGGGAAACAGAGGCTGTCTCCAACATGGACTCTATTGCCTGCTTTTTGATCAGTTCCCCCTGGTGGGGCTGGCTTACCAGGCAATAGGGGAAAAGGATGATCTCAGTCCTGATGCACCTTGATGAGCTGGGGTGGGTTGGTAGGGGGATCCCCTTTTCTGATAAATAGGGGAGGTGGGATGAAGGAAGAGGAGGGAGGGTGGGGCCAAGAGGAGATAAGAGAGGGGGCTATGATCAGACTATAAAGAGAATCAATTCATTATTTAGTAATTGATTAATTAAAAATAAAATAAGAAGAGCAATAAAAAAAGATGTCAGAATTGTTAGGAGGTACTGCTAAAGAATCTGAGGAGGAGCACCACGACCGATTTGGTCAGAACACAAGTATTTCAAAAGGGAGGAATGAGCACCTATGAAGAGTGTAAATTAGTCAATGATAGAAAAAAACTTAATCTGACAAAATCAATAATAATGAACATCATGATGATAACTATTTCTCGGCCCATTTTGTTACCAAGAAGAACCCTGATATTGATCGTATTAATGATTAAAGCTGGATAAAGCTTTATTCATAGCTATTGATATAGAGGGAAAGCATCCCAGTATAGAACCGGGATCAGTTCTGAATATAGCAGGGAATGCTCTGTAATTATAGCCGCAGAGCTGAGCAGGAACCAGTGTATGGAAAATCACTCAGAAGGATCAACAGAGATGGTGTGTGTATCTGTGTCCTCCATGCTGAAACATTCCCCCATGGAGAAAAGTGGAGGCACCCTCCCAAAAATGTTACCAGAACTTACAAGAAAGTTACCAGGCAAACCAGAGATGATACATTATATGAGCAGTGATATTAGGTTTGGGATAGGAGAATGATATGCCCTCTTGAAAAGTGTATAAACAATTCCAGGTATCCTGCTTCCGTGGGCGAATTTTCATTCATATTGGTGGGTTATTTCCTGTGAGGCAGCTGCACAGCTCAGCTCACTCCAGCTATTATATGGAAACGATATTACTCTAGGCAATATCTTACAAATGCTGCTCTAAGTAACCCCAATAAACCCATTGATTCCAGTCTACATACATGCAGGGTCGTTGCTGACATTTGTTATTGATTCCCTACATAGAGTGAACACCTATTTCTCTGCTTTGCCTGGAAAAATCACAGCAGAGGAAAAGGGAGAGGGGATAGTCAATGAGACTCTTGCTGAAGACAGGCCTGGATGATGATCCCACATTGGTAGGGATGGATGGTAATGGGTGGGCATTGTAAGCACATGTAGAGGGTGGTAGTGGAGGGGCGCTGAAGCATGTCTGGAGGGTAATGGTGAAAGGGCATTGCAAGCATACATAGAGGGTAGCATGTATGAAACGTGTTTGTTTGTTTGTTTGTTTGTTTGGATGGATGGCTTTGTAAACATGTATAGGGGCCCTTACTAAGCTGGACTTCACAGTAGGTTTTGGCAAAAGGAAACAGACATGCCCAAGAGAGATTTGGGGGACCACAAAAACATTTTGTCAAAAAACATTCCATATTGATATATTGCAGATCACAAAGCACTTCAAAATAAACTCCCCTCAGTTTTATTTTCCTAAAAAATTGGGTCAAACCTTTTATTTTTCAGTTGCGAAAACTGACAGAAAAGTAAAACTGTTTTTCAGAAGTTATTCTGCTCTCAAATTACAAGGTCTAGCTAGGCAAGTTTATATCATTCAATTATGGTGAAATGGCATCCTTTTCAAGCTATTTTGTGACACATGATAATATTCAATAGCATGTTTTTTCTTCTATTTTAATTTGAAGACTATAATTCTTCTAGTGATATTTACAATAAATGACATTAAAACAGACAAAAGAGGCTGAAGAGATGGCTCAGCACATTAGAGTTTATACTTCTCTTTCAAAGGCCTGGGGTTTGTCTCCAAGCATTTGCACATGAGGTGTTTCAAAAACACCTTTAACTTCAGCTTCTGGAATTTCATCTTTTTGGCTTCCTTGGTGTGGTGATTTGAATAAAATTGGTACCTACGTTGTCATGGGTTCAAATTCTTATTCACCAAGAAATAGCATTATTTGAAAGCATTGGAATGGTTAAGAGGTGTGGTCCTGTTAAAGGAAGAGTATCACTGGAGGTAGGCTTTGAGGTTTCAAAATCCTACATCAAGTCCAGTGTCTCTCACTTTGCCTGAAGATCAGGTTGTAATTTTAATCTCTACTTCTTTCCCATGCTTGAAGATGGACTAAACCTCTGAATGTAAGCTAGCTCCCAATTAAAGGCTTTGTTTTATAGTTAAGTTGTCTTGACTATAGTGTCCATTAACTCCAGTGGAATAGTGAGTAAGACACCCAGTTATACTCTTGTATGCATTTCCACACACAGACCCAACCATATTCACACAAGTAAAAATAAAACAAAAATCTCAAAAGGTGTCAGAGACAAACGAATTTAATTTATAACTTACTTATTTTTCCTATGGCACTTATGAGGTGAAGTGAAGGGAGCCAAAGCTGCACAAGACACTGCAAAGAAATGACTCAGGCAGGCGAGGGAAGACAGACCTCTGTAACACAGGATACTAAAGACCAGAGCAGAAATAACTGTAAAGGACTTTAGGGACATAAACAAGAAATAACAAACTCAGCTTGAGTGTTGGGACAGAAGTGGCATGTTGTGGGAGAAAGTCAACATGATTGAAAGCAGAACGATAAATATACTGTTCTCACTAGGAGCACTCTGGGCTGCGCTAGCCTGGAGTAGTTAGGGCCGCTCCCAGATCCATCACAGCCTTTATCTGAGCATCTGACACACCAAGGTCAGGACAACAAGAAACCTCAAACATGCCAGCCAGCATCAGCATTGATAGATGGCTTAATTATCTTGGGCCATTGATGAATGAATAGTGTAACCAATCCCAGGAGATATTTTTGTAGTCCTCATGTTGACAATGACTTAGCTAAATGGGTTATTACAGCCATGATCTGGTGAGATAAAAAACATTTCTATGTTAAAGCATCACTGTTTTATCCTGAGCTTGCTATACAATTTTCTTGTGGTATAACAAGATGACCTGGTTATGAATGGATGGATACCACTGGTACCTGTCTAGAAGTGCACTTGAAGAAGGACATAGTTGTCATTTGCCGAAATAAAAGGGTGTTTGTTAGTAGTCAGATTCAGCAGAGTGAACTGACTAAATAAAGCTCTAGTTTCAAATATACAAATACGTATAAATATATGTTTATATATGAAGAAAAAGGGGAAGGTAGAGAGATTGTCTGAGAATATTAAAA
The DNA here is from genome assembly GCF_030254825.1 of Meriones unguiculatus. Classification (NCBI taxonomy): domain Eukaryota; kingdom Metazoa; phylum Chordata; class Mammalia; order Rodentia; family Muridae; genus Meriones; species Meriones unguiculatus. The sequence continues at coordinate 152,916,434 of NC_083349.1, read as the reverse complement.
ATGGAGAATATCTATTATCTTTCAAAAAGATAGCAATTATCTGGAAATTAAGTTCAGTGACTCAGGTAATAAAATTTTTTAGTTTATATATGAGATACTCACATCAATTTATATCATATACTTTGTCCCCACAATTTTGCAAACATTACATTTTTTCTCCTTTTGTATGGAGTTGAAATAAATGGAAGCAGGATGTAAAATTCCTAAACAAATGCAAGAACAGACAGAGACTTGTTCTGCTGCCTATTACGGGTATTTATAAGGCATATGCAGAACAGGAGTGATGGGTGATCCGAGAAGAGCACAAACCTACATTCTGAGGTACAAACAAGTCTCCTTCATATTGACCTGACACTTTCCCTATCATTGTAGGCCGGCCATCAGCCGAAGAACCAGTTCATAAATTAAACTCATTAATTTAGTTTTATATTATGTGGCCTGTTTTGACTTAAGTCTTGACTTACCACAAATTCTAATTCTGTGATCAATGATCAAGGTCACCCTTGGCTAGACAACCAGTTCAAGCCCAACCTGGGCTATAGTTGACCTTGTTTCAGGAAAAAATGTCAACAAAGATAAATTGTTCCAGTAAATTTATATTTGAAAATTTTGGTTTCTATGATGTATATGAAGAGGTTCTGGAATCTCATCACTCACAAACTATCATTTTACAAAAAGGCTACTGGAGCTTTGCAATTCTTTCCCATTGTAATGTACATAATAAAATATTTTAAACATACACCTATTAAATAAAGGATAAAAATATACTATTATTTCAGTAGTTGCAGAAAATTGAACACCCGTATAAAATGTTGACAAATTCAGAATAGAAGAATAAATTCCTTAATGGAACAGAAACCATGCAAGATAAGCCTATGATTAAACTCATTCTTAAAGGTGAAAGGCTGGTTAGTTTCTTTTTCATTGCTTCTCAGTAATGTTCATGACGCTCTTGCCAGAGCAAGTAGGTAAGAAAAGGAATAAAAACCAAACAAATGCATGCAGAGGGTGGAGGAAGGGAGGGATTGGGATGGGAGGAGGGAGGGAACCATGGGGGGATACAAACTGAAAAAAGTGTAATTGATAAAGAAAAAATAAATAAAACAATCAGAAAAGAAAAAACAAACAAACAAAAAAAAACCCACACAAATTGTAAGCACCTAATTACATTTGAGCTATTTTTAAAATTGTATTTCTCTGTGTGTATGTATGTAAAGCTTTCTGCTTGATATGTATATTGATACTAATTCCTGCTTCTTTGGAGGGGGCAGCACAAGACCAATACCAAAAAGTCCAAAACTATAGGGAAGTAGAGATATCCATGTGTTTTGGCAACATATAAGGTTTGTGGGACTCAAAAAGAAAAAAATAATATTGATGTGGGCTTTAGAGGACGATACATAGGGATTGCTCAGAAATGAGCTCATATATGAAAAGGTCACCAAGGGACTGAGATCAAGAACTCAGAGAGACTTCCAGAGAGGCACAGGGGCTCTGGGTGAGTGCACTTGCAAATAAAAAAAAAAATGTTTTCCTCTTGTGAGTAGTCTAGTATCTGGCAAGAGGGTAGAGAGATTACAGGCAAAGAACAAGGAACAAAGGGTAAGAGAATGGGAAGCAGGAACCAATCACTGAGGCCTGGCATGACATGCATGCAAGTATTAGGGATATGTTAAAATATGATAGGAGAAAGACAGGGCAGGCGTCGCTCCAGAAAAGTGAGACCATGTCAAATAATTTTCAGAAGTGTGGATTGGCGTATGCGGCTTGAATCTTCAACACGTTGGTATCTTTTGTGCACTGGGGTGCAATTAAGACATTGTCTCTAATGTCTACATGGGTTCTTCTTTTTTCTCTATGCTTTTGTATGTGAATTTGTGATGCACTTGTATATTTCTAAGTGATTGTATGATTTATAGGAAAATGGATATATAGAAAGATCTAGTGATAGCTGATAATAAATGTACAGATGATAGGTATATAGATGAATAGATAGCTATCTAGGTGATAGATAAAAGATATGTAGAGGAAAATATGCTGATACAAACACACACAAAAACATACATAGGGATGCAAGAGAGGGAGTTCACAAGTGCCACAGAACAAGAGTTAAGAAAGGAACTCACTTGTTAATAAAATGCATTCTAACACTTCTTCAATCAGACTAGGTTTATCATACTGAAAACAAACAGCAGCTCAACCAACACTAACAAAAAAAAAAGCATTACAAAAATTGAATGAAGTCCTTTTAATGTCTTAAACACCTTCCTTTTAAAAATGGCTAATGACAAAACCAAGATGGCTTACTTTGCTTTCATTATGTTCAAAGGTACATAACAAGATGTGTACAAAACAGTAACATTAAATTGTTCATTATATCATGTAACTATCAGAATTACTGCAATGTATAGCCCAAATTTGTAAACTTCTCCCTTATAAATATGCTGTGTCTAATAAAATAAATAAACAATGTCCTGTTTTCACTTTTCCTATCCCCCCCAAAAAAATAAAATAAAATGGCTAATGAACTGATAAATGCACTACCTGTATTCTTATTTTAAATTGTTTGATAGTATTCCCCTCTAGGAATAAGTTAAAATACCGTTAGTTCATTCTCCATCGTCTGTTGTGGTGGCTAATCTTGGTTGTCAACTTGAGTGAATCTGGAATTAACTGAAACACAAGCTGCTGGGCATTTCTGTGAAGAGTTTTCTTGATCAACATAGGTGAAGCAGGCAGACCCCCTGTAAGTGTGGATGGTACTCTGTGGTGGGAACCCACATAAAAGGACATGGAAAGAGGGAGGTGTATCTTTTGCCTCTTTGTCCTCACTCTCACTGGTAAGTTCATCTATCCCATTGCTATCACATTTCATCACCAATATTAGAACTAATTTATTTGGGTTTCCAGTGCAGATGTGGACCAGCAGAATTACCTAAGCCTTTAGTGTCAGATTATGACTTGTGAGGGATCCAACCCCGGGCACTGAACAACTACTAGATTCTTAGTGTCTCCATTGTCAGTTGTCCATTGTTGGGCCAGCGAGATAGCATCCTGCAAGCCAATCTAATAAATTTCCTTATATGCATGTGGCTATTCTATCACTACTCCTCTTTTAGGGAATCCTGAAAATACATTAGCTATATAAATGGTCACCTCTGCTGAGCTTATGGGCATCTGTATATATTGTGTTGTGTGCGATTGTACTATTGCCTGTTTCCTTGGGGCATCTTCCTTAGCAACTGGGAAGGATGCTCTGAATATCAGAAATTTCTGGGCTACCAAGGTGTCGGACATAGTGTACCTGAACTTCACACTATTCTCTTAATCTTTTTCACACTCAAGAATATTGCTACTCCCTTTGTTTTGATTTTTCTTATCTCAGAAGCACTAGTCCATGTGACTATATTAGTACCGGTTTAGTCTCCTTTCTTTTTAACATATAATTAAAGCTTTACCTTTGCACTCTTTCCGATTGCTACTGTAACCAATTATCCTGTACTTGGTAATTTAAACACTAACTTCATTATGCTGCAGGTCTCTACACTGAAAGATTCAAGTCTCACTGGCCTAATTAATGTCAAGATGTTGGCAAGCCTTCCCTTTATAGAGACTCTAGAGGAGAACCCGGTGTTAAACTTCTGAAGGCTGACATAACTTGGCTTACATCTTTCTTCATCCACCTTCAAAGCAATAATGGAGGATTTAGTCCTTGTGTTTCATCTCCTCAGTGACCTGCTTTTCTCCATTCTTGCCACATATAAAGGACTCTTATGGTTGTCTTGAATTGGACTAGATATCTCAGGTCAGTCCCCCAATGTTAAGGTCTATATGATGATCTGAAAATACTTTCTTGCCATGTAAACTGTTATGCAAAGAATATTGCTATGAACTACAAATTTGACGTGGCCTCTTTTGAGAGTCGCTGTTGTTTTCCTAGATCATTTTTAAACAGGGTTTCATATGAGGAGATATGTAGCTTTTTGGAAAATTTTCTGTGTGTAGAAAGAAAGCCCTGAGAAAGTGAAGTTCTGAGGGAATGTGTGCTTTTGATATGGGTACAGTGATTTTGATGATAGAGTTATTCAGACCCATGGAAACCCAAAACAACCCTCCATTGCCAGGAAGGTAAGGGTCACAAGGAAATGGCAAAGCCTTCCATGGGAACTGAGTGAGAGTGTTTCCAGTGTGCACAGAAAAGGTATACCATAGCCATACCCATGTCCTCGCCTGAACTACACATGAATCGATCCTAGCAAAATTAGTAAACCTGCAACCTTGAGTCAGCTGTGTATAATAATCCAGACTAACTGTTTTACTGTATGTAACAATTCTGCCTCCTTTTTCAGCTGTTTGCACGAATCCTGCCTCTATTTTTCTCTATAAAATAAGTGCTCTGAGCTTCTAGAGTCCTGTAGTTTCTCCAGATACCATTTCAGAATAACTGATCCTAGATTCCTTTTTTCTTTGCCTGTGTGTCTCACTATTATTTCTTTATCCTCTCCCTACTCCTAGTCAGGTCCATGCTTGGAGTATTGATGTGGCAGTCTCTCATTTAAATAACTGATCAAAGACATTGCTTCATTTGCTTAAGGGCATCAGTCTTCATTTCTAACATACTGTCATATGGACAGATAGCTTAAACTTTATCTAACTATGAATATTGTAAACTATGATGTACGGAAAAGGGTCTTGGCTCATTCTAGCATACATTTTCTCAATTTTAAAGCGTAATATTGCTGAGAATGATGGCACACTCCTGCAGTTTCTGGCACTCAGAAAGCTGAAACAGGAAGAATGAAGGGTGGAAGCCAGTTTCAAGTATATACTGAAAGTTTCTGAGAGAGATAAAGAGAGAGGAGAAGAAATAAATTATATGGAAGAATATATCAAAATTGAAATAGAATGTAGAAAATAGTAAAATCTGTACCCACTATTTCTATTCTAACTTAGAAAAAAATATGGTTTATGATATGTTCATATATGAAAGGGTTATAAAGGTCAGCTCTTTGCTATTTTTGAGCTGATTAAAATTATGAAAAATTATAACAAACATTGAATGATGGCAGTGTTATTTAAATTTAGTTGTGTTTGAATAAAGACTGCTGAGATTACGTGTTTTACAGTGGTAAAAAAGAAAGTTTAAGTTTTAATAATGGTCTCTTTAAAGTTTTCTTTATTATACAACACACATGATTTTTACTTACAAATCAAAGTACGTTGGAGAATGGGGTGATGGCAAAGTTGATAAAGTGTTTACTGTGTGAATGTGAGGTCCTGAGCTTGAGCTTGAAATGCCAGAGTTTACATAAAGCAACTCTCTACTTCCTCCAGTGAGGACTGAAGCAGAATCAGAAGAATCTCCACAAGGCCAAATCACAGATGCCCTAGTACAAAAAAATGACTCAGTCTGCAGCAAGGGAAGGTAAGGGAAGATCTCCCAGTTTGTCCTAAAATCTCTGTGCACACACATACGGACACACACACACACATACATACACATACCACACACACTCAAATACAAAATGATTAAAATAAAACGAAACTACAATTATCTTATAAAGAGAAGCAGCATCTATGGAGGCAGGCAGGTTTCAGTAATCTTAGTTATAACTACTACTGATTCCATCCCAGTCCTCAGAATGGATGGTGGGCCACCATGCTCTCTCACTGCCCATAATTATCTTTCCAAGTAAAGAAAATAGGAACACATATGAGATAAGCCACAATTGAGGCTCAGTTATAAGAGCACCTTTATCCTTATCAAGTGTGAAATGCTCACACGTGGATTATGTGAAAGACACTTGCAAACATCTTTACAGTAACAACAGCGACAAAAACAGTGAATCACCAAAGACCTTTTAAAAATTTAATTATCGTCATATCTAAACCATAAATATATGAAGGAATGTATTTTGTCAAAAATTAATACAGCAAGTGGGAGATCAGAGAAGGCTAAAAAAGTGAAATAATTTAATTTTACACTGTTTAAATTTCAGTAGATTCCCCGGATTATATTATATTGATTTTTCAAAGTGTAAAAAAATGCATAAATGTATATAACATAATTCCTGAACTGAAAGCCAACAGTGGGGCTTCTATTCTGTTTAATAATGATGTGAGAAAGATAAGGTGTGAAAAAACACAGATTCTTAACGGTGGCAATAAATGTTGATGTTTTATGGCCCAAATGAAGAGGGAATACTGTTCCTCAATGATTTCTTCCCTTTCCCCATATTGTTCAAGACCAAAAGATCTAATACATCCTTAAGTATAATAATTAGTTCACCAGAATCAACAAGCAACACTTTTTACAAAGCACATTCTACTCAAGTATTATGTGTAGACAGACATTGTATTATTATGCATGGATACAGAAAGCCAGCTATGTTGCGTTTACTAAACTTTTGAGTCTGAAGTCCTGATTTGTATTTTCCTTCAATTTCTATTTCAGGTTAATGTAGAAGCATTTTAAACTTTCCACAGGACATATAGGCACAGTCACAATAATAGCTAATCCTTATGTCCTTATGGTCAACTTGCAGACTAACATTCTGTCTGAAGACACTTTCCCCCCTCATATTTAAGTCATAAGAAAAACTCAGAGCAGTTCCACTCAGTTAAAGATGAGACATCCTGATAGTGATTTCTCCTGAAGGCACTCCATTAATGAGCTAAACCAGGCTCCGTTACTGGTCTACATTTACCGTCTACTGTTTTCCTTGGGTCCATAGCAGGTTCTGTATCATTCTTTTTTTTTTTTTTTTTTTTTTTTCAATGCAGTTTATTCAGGAACATTGAACAATCCTCGGACCCCGGGGAAAGCCAGCCCACAGCTTAAATAGCCTCTGGGTAGCCAACCCAGGCGTGCCACGGGGGCAATGCAGATAGGTCCACATACATGGAAGCAAGCCAGATCCTCGGCCTTAGCCAAATGTGGAGTTGTCCGTGACAGAGAGCACTCACCATCGGGAAGGTGGAAGGCGGAAACCAGCTCCATCTTTAAGGCATAGCATTCCGCAGCTCTCTTTCAGGCCTTTACAGCCATTGAAGCAGGACATTCTCCCCAAGCATGGTTGGATACCATAAAAAGCTAAAATGATACGCTCAGGATGCGAGGCTAAGCACTGCACTCAGGGTCAGCCGCTTTGGACCCAGAGAAGAGCATGTCTGATTGCATGCGGGTTGATGCCCCAGGTCCCGCCTCTGAGAAAAAGGTATCAGACGGGTCTGATGCTCTTTGGGTGGATGACACCTAAATGAACATCTGTACAAAGTCCCAATTTATTTCTAATATCAGAGATCAGACCTCTACTCTTGCCTGATGCGTCTAAAACAAAAAGGGGGAACTGTATCATTCTTTATATTCTTATATTTTCTTAAGTGATGACTGCAGAGCTAAATCTATTACAAAAACCATTACAGGATTGCGAAGACGTGTTGGAATGACTACCCCTCCACTGTGTATCTGTTCATTCCATGAGAGACTGAACATTTAATACTGATGATAAAATGTATTAGCTTTCTACATACTGTATCCCATATAGTCTTTATAAAACTTCTTGAGGAAACCACTCTATCTTTTCTTACAATGAGAAAACTAAACACAAACAAGTAAATTATCCATGGGTGGTGGGAGATAAAAGGAGCAGTCAGGATTAAATTTCTAGGATGCGAAGCTACAGCACTGTGGGTAACAGAAGGATTGGCTGTTACTCTGACTGTGTACATGTGTCCTGTGGAACGTTTAAAACGCCTCTACATTAACATGAAATATTCAGGGTAATGATGGAAAATACAATCAGGACTTCAGACTCAAAAGCTAGTAAACACGACATAGCTGGCTTTCTGTATCCATGCATAGCAATATGGTGTCTTTCTACACATGACACTTGAATAGAATGTGATACTTTTAGAGGGTTGTTTGTTGATTCTGGTGAACTAATGAGGGAAATGTATAAAAATGAACATTTTCACCCTAACTCTAGTATTATGAAATAGGTAAAAAAAACACGCTGACTTTTATGTAAACAAAGAGAGCACTTGACAGTCTGTGTTTTCATGTCTCAGAGCATTAAGGGGGATGGAAATTCAACAGAAATTACTGGACAAAGTTCAACAAAAGCACATCTTTGGGTGCCAGAGGCATGGAACAGAGATAAATCTTCCAAGTTCAGAGTCAATTACTCTCAAATCCCACCAAAAACATTGCCACTCTATGAAAACCCAGGGCATTGCCCTGGATTGCTGCCAACATATCAGAGGCAAACACACTTTCTGTGGAAATGTAAATGATGGGACCCTGAAATGATCACAATGTGCATGGCCTTACAGAGGACTGGAGGTCACAAAGAACTTTCTAAAAGTGAAAAGTGGAAACACAGGTTCCCCTCCTTCTGTCGTCTATAAGCCGCTCTCTAAGGGGGGTGGTGGTGATGAAATACCTTAAAGCTGAGAAGGAATATGAGTTACAGCCTGTATAGAACTGTATAGCCTTTAAATTGCCACATTCACTTGGAGTTGTGTATCAAACACATTCAGAATAAGGACTTACGTAGCAAAAGTATTTTGCATGAACACAAATTTCATTTTATAATGAAGCTTCTATAGAATCATATATATTATTTTAAATCTCTCTGCAGCCAAGTAGATATAAGTAGTTATAGGCTCTGTCCGCTAATAGTAATAAAGACTGAGAATATGATTTTCATTTTTAATAAATAAGTATGTTGTTTGAATAAATAAGATTTTCTATCTAGAAACATGTAGAATGTTCATGGTAATATTTAGAAATAAAACTTTAGTTTTAGACAAAATAAAATATATATATCTATTTATTTTGTTCAGTGAGAAAAATAAATAATCATATGTCTGTGGAGTTTTGTGTGATATTCATCCGGTCTATTTGTTACACACCTTCCAGCTCTCCCATGCATCTTGGGAGTTTTCCCATTTTCACTAATATTTTAAATTCATGCTGGAGGTGTGTCAGGGTTTAGGACTCCACCGAACTGCTTTCTGGGATTTATCTTATACTACATTTTTGTCTCATTCTTATTCTTATTTTCATGTCACGAGGATCAATCAGGCCTCTTCTCTGAATAGCCTACACAGGAGCATGTACACACACAGACACACACACACACACACACACACACACACACACACACAGACTGAAAGAGACAGAGGGACAGAAATAAGAGAGATGATGATGATGATGATGATGATAGATAGATAGATAGATAGATAGATAGATAGATAGATAGATAGATAGATAGAGGGACTTTTTAATTCCTTTCAATTTTGAGTCACTGAGAGGTGAGATATAGACAGGTTTTCACATAAATACCAGGAGCTGAACTAGCTAGTCTTTGACAACTTCTTTCTGAATCTTTCCATTGGGAAAATCTGCAGAAGCACAAATCTTTCAGTTCAGGTTAAGACTTTCAATATGGTGATGATCATGGACTCACCCTCTGAAACTTAAAGTAAGCCCCCAAATTAAATGATTTTTGTTTTTCCTCATAAGCTGCTTTGGTCATAATATCTTTTCACAAAGTTAAAACTGTAACCAAAGCAGGAAGATGGAAATATCCTTACTCCAATCAATTCTAGACTCACTCCTAAGCTTGTATGTAAGGAGACAGCAGGGCTTAGTGTCTGTTCTTCCTTTCTATAGAGCAAACTCCGCACAGTTGGCTCAGAGTTGAGACAGACTGACAGAAAGTGGATGGATCAAGCTTCACTATGGATAAGCAGGAAAAAGAAGGAAAGAAGGATAATTCTAATGGCAGTTGCTTCTGTTGCATAAACACCTCAAAGACAGCACAAACCAGGTATTCAAGAAGGAATTACCTAGATTTTCCAAACCAAATAACCTTTCCCCACAGGCTAACATTAATATCAGGTTTCATGTCCTGAAATCGAGGAATGTAGTCTTTTTAAGTTGAATAGTTGGTATTTCCCTTCTTGACTCATTTATTCTAGGATTAAATATGTTTGCAGACACTTACAATATAATATGGCTATCCTCTGGACATGACATGGCTATTGTGCCATGAACTCACAGTAGCCAAGACCTTAAAAATACTGGACCCATCAATATTCCATCATGGAGGAAATAGGGGACCAAATGATTCATCTGTAACTGAGACACTATGGGCTTTAGTCTTTGCTGGTGGACAGGGTATCATATTCTTTAGTGCTATATCCCTATAAGATACCCTTGCTCAGATAACTCTCACACATACTTATGCAGTCAACCCTGATCAAATATATTGGGCCACAAACAGATAAAAAAAAAGCTATGAAAATAGTAGAGGTTTTGGTGAAAATGGGGTTCAGAGGAAGCAAAAATGGAATGAGAGCATAAAGTAGGAGAATATGATCAGAATATATGTAATAAAATTATGAAAGTATACACAAATAAGGCTCCATAAACAGTGTTTGAAGCAATGGTTGTATTAGAGTCTATCTACATTGGACACATACCAAACATTGACTCAGAATGCAGTTAAAGAATTATCAGAGCGAACAAACCAAGACTCTGTATATAGAACAAAAGAAACATTGTGCAAAGAAAAGTTATCTGCCAGTGTCTAGTTCCCAGTGTCCATTTCTGCACTATTACTTCTAATAGCTTAGGTCAGTCTGTGCCCAGGGTGCTGCCATCAAAGAACTTAGCCTTGAAGAAACTCAGAGTTCCTGTCTTCTTTCTTTCTTCACTTTCTTCCTCTGGTAAGTCAAGGAGAATCTTTTTTTCACAAAGCTCCTTTAAGGGGCTAATTGGTACATTTGACACGCTTGATGTCCTGCCTAGGCAGTTGATGCCTGTAGCTTGAGATTTTCATTTCTGGGAAATGTAATCTCCTATGGGGGGAAACACGGCTTTGGTTTGAGAGTTTTGATAACAGATTTTTATATGGTGTCACTATGGAGACCAGGAGTCCTAAAAGATGAAGTAACAGGGTGGGATGAAGAAGAGAGAGGCATGAGCGTGGACTAACTACCCTAGGCTTTCCTGTCAGCACATCCCTCCTCAGTGATCCCCTTAGGAAGACATATGTACACAGAGCAGCGTCAGTCACACCCACTGAACTCCTTTGAAGCCTTTAAATATGTTTTTGCTCAATGAAAAATTAAAATCTCATTTCCAACAATGAGCATTCTGCATGGCTGCACAGCCAGTTTATATGATGAGTATATCTGTCACACAAAACTGGCTTCTTCTTCAAGATGGAGTTGCATTGCAAGTCTATTCTCAGGGCTGAAGAGCAGTTGGTCTGTGGAAGAAGACATTGAGAAATATGACTGAAACTCTCTGGGTGCAATCACAATATCCTAATATCCAATGGGCTTGTATGTCTTAGGAAAAGAACAGAACACAGCCTCATGCTTTGCCAAACAACACAAAAGATTGTCTCTATTTCAGTTGCTAATATTGCTTTCCTCAGAAATTTCAGGAAATGGGTCTCCTTAGTCCTCATGTATTGCATCACTATCCTTTTCCAAACTCTTCTTAGGATGACCCACTAAAACCTGCTTATAATATTCAACCATTGTACCAGTCCCAGAGTCCCAAAGTATTCTACATTCAAACAAACAAACAAACAAACAAATCCAAAAACAAAACAATACCCCAAACCACATGTTCAAGCTTGGCATAAAATACTGTATTCTGGGTCTCTGTTCCTCCCTCATCAGAGAAAGCCATATCTTCTCTTGCAGTGCTAGTCTTGTCCCTTAGACCATGATGGTGAAGGTCAGAGTCAACAGATTTGTCCATATTAGGCATCTGGTTACCAGGGCTGCCTTCAACTCAGGCAATATGTATATTTTTGCCATTAATGAACCCTTCATTGACCTCAACTACAGGGTCTAAATATTCCAGTATGACTCCACTCATGGCAAGCTCAGTGGCCCTGTCAAGGCTGAGAACTGGAAGTTTGTCATCAATGGCAAGCCTATCACCATCTTCTGTTAGTGAGATCCAGCTAACATCAAATGGGGTGATGCTGGTGCCAAGTATGTTGTAGAGTTTATTGGTGTCTTCACCACCATGGAGAAGGTCTGGGCCAACTTGAAGGTCAGGACCAAAAGGATTATCATTTCTGCCCTGTGTTTGTCATGGGTATGAACCATGAGAGATATGACAAACCCACTCAGGATTGTCAAAAATGCTTTCTGCACCCCAATGTTTAGCCCCTCTCATCCCAACTAAGGTCATCCATGAAAACTTTGGCATAGAGGAAGGATTAATAACTGTGCCATCACTGTCACCAAGAAGACTGTGGATAGCCCCTCTGGAAAGCTCTGGCATGATGGCTGAGGGGCTACCCAGAATATCATTCCTACATCTACTGGTGATGTCAAGGCTATGGACAAAGTCATTCCAGATCTCAATGTAAAGCTCACTGGCTTCATTTTCCATGTTCCTACCTTCACTTTGTCCTTCGTGGTTCTGACATGCCTCCTGAAGAAAGCTGCCAAGTATGATGACATCAAGAAAGTTTTGATTCAGGCCTGCAAGGGCCCACTAAAACTTATCCTGGGCTACAATGAGGATCAGGTTGTCTTCTGCAACTTTAACAATGACTCCCACTCTTTTGTCTTTGATACCCAGGCTGGCATCTCAATGACAGCTTTGTAAAGCTCATTTTCTGCTATGACAATGAATATGACTACAGCATCAGGGTGGTGGACCTCATGGCCTACATGGCCTCCAAGGAGTAAGAATCTGTGGACCACAAACATAAGCAAGGATATGCAAGCAAGAGTGAGGCCTTCAACTCTGAGGAGTCCCTTTCCCAGCTCAGTGCCTGGCACTGGGCATCTCCTCCACAGTTTCTATCCCAGACCCCCAGAATAATGGGAGAGGCCCACTCTCTCGAATAGTGTCAATAAAGTTTACTTCACCCACAGACAAAAAAAAGAAATGTTTTATTCCTGGTTCCAACTCAGTTATTGTTTTCATTTGAAATTTAATTATGATATTAAGAGACATAATTATGTGTCACATAGGCAAGGTGTGATCTTGTGATGTGTAATCTTGATTATCTACTTGACAACATTTGAAATAAATTCAAATCCAAACTGCTGGGCACTCCTGTGGTGGATTTTCTTGACGGGGTCATTTGAGTGAGAGGAGAAGATCACTTTATTGTATAAAGCTGGGTCATACCTCCAGCTGGCGGCCCACATAACATGGCATGGATGAAGGAATCTTTTGCACTTTGCTGGCTTTCCTCACTCTCACTGGCAAGTTCATCTCTCCTGTGGCTAAGTCATTCATTTGCTGGCATTAGAAGCCACTTCTTCAGAATTCCAACATAGATTAAAGGCTGACAGCTCTCTAAATATTCTCCAGATTGGGACTGCTGAAATACCCACTCTCATGGACTGATCAACTACTTGGCCTTCCATGAGAAAACAACCATTGTTAGGCTACTAAGATCAGAGCTTGTATGCTATACCAGAAAATCCTTTAGGGAGCCCTGCTGTTTTCCTATAGAGAGCCCCTACTTATATAGACATTCTATGCTTAAGCTTAATTCCTTCTCTCAGCAAGTTCTTGCTGTGTGTAACAAAAATAAGCTCAAGCATGCACTAGATATCTTTAGCAAAAGGATGAATATGACTGTTCTGTCTTTAAAAGTTCTCATTTTCTTGCTAGTTATTGTCATGAAAACAAAGTGCTGGTCTGTTGCATTGATTTCATTTATTAAATGACAGAAAAGGACATATGTCAAGGAAGCGTTAGATCAGAATACAATTGTTTCTGTTCCACATTCCACTCATTGAAGGGACTGCTGTTTCTGTGGTTCTCTTTTTATGTATATACATGTATATATAGGTATATATGTATGTGCATATATGTATATAAATATATATTAATTTTTAAAGTTTTAAAAATCTTCTGGCATACAATACACACAATATATTTTTATTATAGTCCATCTCCTCACCCACTATACTCCAGGCCTTTCATTCTCTGTCTTTTTAGAAAGCAGACAAACAATCGAACAATAAACTAGCTGTAAGAAAAGAAAAATAAGAAAAAAAAAACCAAAACAAAACATAAAACCACACACACACACACACACGTGTGCATGCACACACACAGACATGAACACATGCACACATCCACTCATACAAAATCCATAAAACACAGATTCATAAACTATAATATACAAGGAAAATACAAATAAGACATAAAAACAAAAACAAACAAACAAACAAACAAACCAAAAACACTGGCCAAACAAGGCAATTTCAGACAAAAATAAAGTGTAATGAAATATCATTTAGTTCCTTTTCTGTTGGCCATAAACTGCTAGGCCTGGGTCCCACACTTAGTGTGGCTACATTTGATATCAAATGTAGCTCCATAGAAGGAAGCTGTTTTGTTTTGTTTTCCTTTTGCCAGCAGGTTTCAGTTGCTGTACGGGGGCGAGAGCCTCAATCTACTTCCCCCTCTAGGTGCTAGGACCCTGTCTGTCTTGAAACTGTCCAGGCCCCATGTGCTACCACAGTCGCTTTGAGTTCACTGTTTTTTTTTTTTTTATTACTTTATTTTTTTTATTTTTTATTTTTTATCAGTTACATTTTATTAACTCTGTATCCCAGCCGTGTCCCGATCCCTCATTCCGTCCCAGTCCCTCCCTACTGGCTCTTTGGTCTTCCCACCCCCGAAGGGAGGAGCAGTCCTGTTAGGCCACAGAGGAGGGCTTTGCAGCCAGTCCTGAAGATACCTGATAAAACAGGATCAGATGAATGGGGAGGAGGTCCCCCCTATCAGTGGACTTGGAAAAGGGCACGGTGGAGATGAGGGAGTTCACTGTTTTACCTAGTGTTGTGATCCTGTAATTTCTGATGATCAGGTGCCAGCAGGACGCTGCATACATTCATAAATGTAGTCCTCTGCAGCAGACGTTGCTGAAAACTGCCCTCTTTCAGAATTATTTCAGAGCGAAGGGATTCAGCATGGTTTATCCCTGAACCTCACTGTGTACCTCTGCGGTCCAGATTTGAAAGTGCTGCCTGGCAGCAGACAGCTTTCACAGCCTGTCTCTATGCAGGAAGTTGCTTTGCTGAACTCTGAGAGCCATGGCTTCATTTCCCTGATGTGAGACCCAAGATGAATTTTTGAATGTCAGTGTGGCATTTAACATTTGAGAGCCATGTCTGATGAGTCTATTAGACTTTAGCAAGTCCACTTCCTGGGGCCTTTGTAAAGGAGAGCTATTGATTGCAGTAGGCGAGGCAGAAGCTGGAAGTCTGGAAAGAGAGGGAGTGGCTCTATGAAAGGCATTAAATTGGATGGGATTAGGCCAGTAATGAGGTGAAAGGGCACGAGCTACTGGAGCTGAGAGAGGTAGCTCCCATGCAGTTCATTGTGAAAGTTCCGTACCAGTATCTAAGAACGTCCTGTTGAAACAAAAGTTTTGTAAAATATAAACTTAGAAAATATTTTAATAAATTCAGCAGTAAAATAGTGTGTAGATGGATAGACCATGATGGACAAGGAGATACAAACGATTCAAGATAAGAAATGTCACGATTTTCTCTCCTGTTATTAGTGTCTATGCCAAACACTGCGCTGTGGTCCATCAGGCCACCCATTCACACTGGCTACTGGGCTGCTAAATGACGCAATCCAGAGACGAGGATTGCTCAAAATCTGCTTGATTTGAGCCTAACTTAGGAAAGTCTGCCTAGTCTGTGTTAGGCGACTGAAGTATCACTACATGGTTTATGTCTGAAAATGTAGAGTCTTGTTTAGAAGTGGGAGCCTCCTAGAAAAGGATGGAGAATATAGCAATATCTCATAATTGTTGAATGAGCAGAGGAGTGTTATCCTTGACATTCTAAACTGGTTTATAGTTGTTAAAATTGATCAGGTTATACCCAGACTATTTACAAAATACAAAACTGGCGAATGATATTTCATTTTAGTTTTTCTCTTTATTTTGTTTGTTTGAAGATAGGGTTTCACTGAACAGGACTAGCTGGTATGGAGTTTTCTATGTAGAGCAGATCATTGTGTCCTAAGAGCTGAGATGAAAGGCGTGGATCACTACGCTAGTCCTAGTGAGTTCTTCTTACGTTTCCTTTCTATACTGAGTTGTGAAATCTAGCTATTTTCTGTCTGAGAAACATTCTTGTAAAAGAATGGCCAGAAAATTATATTAGTGTTTCATGTTGTTGTCGTTTATTTAAATAGGGATAGAGAAAACGTTGTATTTTATTTTTTGATTTCTGTATCTGTATCTGTATTTCTCCTGTGTGCCATACTTAACCTGTTTGTCCACTTGCGGACTCCAGAGGTAAGATTTTGGTATCTTCATCTGTTGCTCTCCAACTTAATTTTTAAGACAGTTCTGATTTTTGTTTGGGTTTTTTGTTGTTATTGTTGTTCTGTTTTGTTTTGACTGACTTAGAATTGTCATCTCTTGAGCCTGACAATTGTGAATGTTGAGGCAATAACAAATTCTGAAATAAATAAAAAAAAAAAAAGGACAAGGACTAGAGGTGTGGTTGGGTGTGGTAATGAGGAACCCAATCCCCGCCTTAAGTATGCTGGGCAGGCACTCATCTACTGAATTCACCAGGCTAGTCTTGCCCTACTATGTAGCTCAGGTGGGCCGTGAGCCTGTGATCCTCTGCGTACATTTCTGAGTAGCTGGGATTCCTGGTCTTCACCCCTAGGCCAGGCACAAAGTCATGATCTTTAGTGACGGTTAGGGAAAAGAGTTCCAGATATGGGAGCCTAGTAAAATGGCTTAAAAAAAAAAAGTGTGCTTTTGTGAAAGGACAGTAAGGATGGCTGGAGGGCTAGTCCTTTGTGGATTTAATTTTGTTGTGAACTTATTTACTTGTGTTGAGCATATCTCAAATACATTACAAAGTTC